>NC_133388.1:125472094-125783396 GCF_047511655.1 Castor canadensis | reverse complement strand
AGGCTTTTTCTGCATCTACTGAGATGATTAAGTGGCTTTTGTCTTTGCTTCTGTTAATGTGGTTTATTATGTTTATTGATTTTCTTATGTTGAACCACCCCTGCATCCCTGGAATGAAGCCTACTTGGTCGTGGTGAATAATCTTTTTGATGTGTTGTTGAATTCAGTTTGCCATTAGTTTGTTGAGGATTTTTGTGTCAATGTTCATTAAGGAGATTGGCCTATAGTTCTCCTTTTTGGAGGTGTCTTTGCCTGGTTTTGGGATAAGTGTAATACTGGCTTCATAAAATGTGTTTGGCAGTTTTCCTTCCCTTTCTATTTCGTAGAACAGTTTAAGGAGGGTTGGTATTAGTTTTTCTTTAAAGGTCTGATAGAATTCAGCAGAGAATCCATCAGGTCCTGGACTTTCGTTTTGGGGAGACTCTTGATTGCTGCTTCAATTTCATTTTGTGTTATAGATCTATTCAGGTGATTAATTTCCTCTTGGTTCAGTTTTGGATGATCATATGTATCTAGAAATCTGTCCATTTCTTTTAGATTTTCAAATTTATTTGAATAAAGGTTCTCAAAGTAGTCTCTGATGATTTCCTGGACTTCCATGGTGTTTGTTGTTATCTCCCCTTTTGTATTCCTGATTCTACTAATTTGGGCTTTTTTTCTCTCCACATTTTAGTCAGGTTTGCCAGGGGTCTGTTGATCTTGTTTATTTTTTCAAGGAACCAACTTTTTGTTTCATTAATTCTTTGTATGGTTTTTTTCGGTTTCTATTTCGTTGATTTCAGCTCTTATTTTTATTATTTCTCTCCTATTTGTTTTGGGATTTGCTTGTTCTTGTGTTTCTAGGAGTTTGAGATGTATCATTAGGTCATTAATTTGGGATCTTTCAGTCTTTTTAATATATGCACTCTTGGCTATTAACTTTCCTCTCAGGACTGCCTTAGCTGTGTCCCATAGGTTCCGGTAGGTTGTGTTTTCATTTTCATTGACTTCCAGGAACTTTTTAATTTCCTCTTTTATTTCATCAATGATCCATTGTTCATTAAGTAATGAGTTATTTAGTTTCCAGCTGTTTGTATGTTTTTTGTCTTTACTTTTGTTGTTGAGTTCTACTTTTACTGCATTGTGATGAGATAGTATGCACGGTATAATTTCTATTTTCTTGTATTTGCTGAGGCTTGCTTTGTGCCCTAGGATATGATCTATTTTGGAGAAGGTTCCATGGGCTGCTGAGAAGAATGTATATTGTGTAGAAGTTGGATTATATGTTCTGTAGACATCTACTAGGTCCACTTGATCTATTGCATATTTTAGATCTTGGATTTCTTTATTGATTTTTTGTTTGGATGACCTATCTATTGATAATAATGGGGTGTTAAAGTCTCCCACAACCACTGTGCTGGTGTTTATATATGCTTTTAGGTCTTTCAGGGTATGTTTGATGCAATTGGGTGCATTGACATTGGGTGCATACAGGTTGATAATTATTATTTCCTTTTGGTCTATTTCCCCTTTTATTAGTATGGAGTGTCCTTTTTTATCTCATTTGATCAATGTAGGTTTGAATTCTACTTTGTCAGAGATAAGTATTGTTACTCCTGCTTGTTTTCGGGGGCCATTGGCTTGGTAAATCTTCCAGCCTTTCATCCTTAGCCTATGCTTATTTCTGTTGGTGAGATGGGTCTCCTGTAAGCAAAAAATTGTTGAATCTTCCTTTTTAATCCATTTCATTAAGTGGTGCCTTTTGATGGGTGAATTAAGTCCATTAACATTAAGTGTTAGTACTGATAGGTATGTGGCGATTCCTGTCATTTAGTTGTTTTAGTTGTTTGAAGGTCTGATTGTGTGTATCTAAGTTGAGGTTACTCTCTACTGTCTTGATTTTCCTTTTCCTGTGGTTTGGTGCTGCCTGTCTTTTCATGGTTAAGTTGGGTTTCACTTTCTGTGTGCAGAATCCCTTGAAGAATCCTTTGTAGTGGTGGCTTTGTGGTCACATATTGTTTTAGTTTCTGCTTATCATGGAAGACTTTTATTGCTCCATCTATTTTGAATGATAGTTTTGCTGGGTAGAGTATCCTAGGGTTGAAGTCATTTTCATTCAGTGCCCGGAAGATCTCACCCCATGCTCTTCTTGCTTTTAATGTTTCTGTTGAGAAGTCTGCTGTGATTTTGATGGGTTTACCTTTGTATGTTACTTGTTTTTTCTCTTACAGCCTTCAATATTCTTTCCTTAGTTTCTGAACTTGTTGTTTTAATGATGATATGTTGTGGGGTAGTTCTATTTTGATCTGGTCTGTTTGGTGTCCTGGAGGCCTCTTGCATCTGTATGGGAATATCTTTCTCTAGATTTGGGAAATTTTCCGTTATTATTTTGTTAAATATATTATGCATTCCCTTCGCTTGCACCTCTTCTCCTTCTTCGATGCCCATGATTCTCAAGTTTGGTCTTTTGATGGAGTCGGTGAGTTCTTGCATTTTCTCTTCACAGGTCTTGAGTTGTTTAATTAATAGTTCTTCAGTTTTTCCTTTAATTACCATTTCATCTTCATGTTCTGAGATTCTGTCTTCTGTTTGTTCTATTCTGCTGGATTGGCCTTCTGTTTTGTTTTGCAGTTCTGTTTTGTTCTTTTTTCTGAGGTTTTCCATATCCTGGCTGTTTTCCTCTTTTATGTTGCCTATTTTTGTCCTGAGTTCATTTATCTGTTTATTCATCGTGTTCTCTCTTTCACTTTGGTGTTTATACAGTGCTTCTATGGTTTCCTTTATTTCTTCTTTTGCTTTTTCAAATTCTGTATTTTTGTTGTCTTGGAATTTCTTCAGTGTCTGGTGTACATTTTGGTTGACCCTATCCAGTATCATCTCTATAAAATTCTCATTGAGTACATGTAGTATGTCTTCTTTTAAATTATTCTTGTGGGCTTCATTGGGCCCTTTGGCATAGTTTATCTTCATTTTGTTGGAGTCTGGATCTGAGTACCTATTTTCTTCATTCCCCTCTGGTTCCTGTAATAATTTTTGCTGTGGGGAAACTGGTTTCCCTGTTTTTTCTGTCTTCCCATCATTGTCATTGGTGTTGTTTCTGTCCCTGTACTGTGTGCAATTAAGTATTTTCTAGCTTGTAATAATAACAATGGTAATATTTAGAATGGAAGGGTGAGCTGCGATGGAAAGCAAGAAGTTAAAGAAATGGGAAAAACAAATACACAGACTGGAGGGAGAAAACAGAACAAGGTGTCAGACAATAAGATTTCAAAGGTATAAACAAGGAGCTTTAGTGTACTAATCAACAGTAAGCTGAACAGACATTAGAGATACAGAGAGAGGATTGAAAATCAAAAATAAAAAAATAAAGGTAAGACTAAAAATAAAAAATAAGTAAATGAAAGATCTATTTATAGAATTGTATTAAAATAAAATGAAAAAATAGAAAATTTAAAAAACCCAAAAAACCAAAAAACTTCCAAGTTCAAATGCAGTGAAGTCACAGTCTCCAGTCCTGGAGATGGTGCCTCAGATGTTGTTCTGTAGTTGTCTCATCAAAGGGGATGCATAAAGAAGAACAAAACTACACACACATGCACAAAAATAACCCCACCAAGTGTCCCAAGTCAAATGCAGTACAGTTTCAGTAAGTTTTTCAGCTTGCAGGTGTAATTTGGTTGTTCTCTCATCAAAGGTAGGGAGACAAAGAAGAAAAAAAAAAAAAAGAGTCTGGAGACAGTTCTGAGAATGGTTTCTGCAACTGTGGCTTGCCTGCCCGCTGTTGTCAGCCTGCTGTTGCTGGAGGCGTTATTTATGCAGATCTCTGGGGTGAGCTTAGCACTCACCTGGACCCGCAGGCTTTGTTGCTCAGATTTCTCCTGTGCGGGAACCTCTGCTACAAGCTTCCCCCTTTCCAAGCACACTGGGAAAGGTGACACTGCACCTGCGTTGTCAGGCCTGCATGTTTATTTACAGTTCATGTGGGAGGTGGGTCTTTCCCCCTCTCCTGTGCAGTTCTCCTCCCACCACCCCTTTCACAAGCTTTCCTGCTCCTGATTACTGGGTGGTGCTGCTGCTCCTGCCGGCCGCCATGTTTGTTTACAGTTCATGTGGGAAGTGGGTCTTCCCTCCTCTCCTGTGGAGTTTTCCTCCCTCCACCACTCTCACGAGCTTTCCTGCTCCTGGTTGCTGGACACGCACCCCCACTCCTGCCAGAGCCTCTCCGGCCCACCAGGCTTGTTTATTTACAGTCCCGGGAAGGATTCCCTTCCCCCAATCTTTGGCACTCAGGGCGCCGCACCCTCTTTCCAGCATGTCTTTATTGCTCTTATTGCTTATTACTCAGTTTCCCTTTTTTCCCTGGGTGGAGGTCAGTCTGTCCAGGGGACTATGCTGCTCTGGCCCAGGCTTGTCTGTGGGAGTACCATGTACCGTGAAGCTCACCTGCTCCGCATCTTCCCAAGCCGTCTGGGCGCCTGCGACTGGTGGCCCGGGGGCCCTCCTTGTTTCTCCGTTTAACGTGAAGTGGAGATTCTCTGTGCCGGCTGGAGGTGTGGAGGGGTCAAAGTTATGCCTTTTCTCAGTGATTATGCCTGCAAAGTGTGTCTCCAGCATCTCTCCAAGATTTCACTATAGGAGACTCGCTTTCTGCTTCCTCCCTCTAGCTGCCATCTTGGAATTGTCTTGTCTTGTTAATAATATTCCACTTTTCATAAGAATCACTTCTGCTTTAATTCTGTGCTTCAGTAAAGCATTTCAATGCATTCCACATGTTATAAACATCATTCATTTTTCTCTTACTATTCTTTCTTTATTATGACCAATTATGATATCAGAGGATTTTGTATTCTGAAGCACTGAAAATAACTACAAAGCATTTACCAGAAAATATTCCTTATCTGCTCTTTTATTTTCTCTCTGAGGGAAGAATAACTAGGCTATAGTATTAAAAGAGAAAATGTAAAATAAATTTCTGAAAATCACTACAAGAAAATGAGAAACACTGTAAAATAATGTTATTTTTATGTTATTTGTGAAAATGTTTAGAGAGTAGAATGAATAATGAAAGTCTTTCCCAAATTGAATTTTTAACAATGTTCTATCAAAACATTCCTTTGGAACCATGAAAGTGTACTAATAAATGCAAACAACATTCCAATAGTAAAGGGAAAATAAAAGGAATATGAAATTATATAGCATTTTTGATTAAATAAGTTGTTTTATTTCTAAGTTTTTGCCAAAAGTTTATTCAAAAGACCTGCACCTGAGGGTTATTTTTCCTTCTGTATATGGGTGGGATTTCAGTCCCATACTTGCCTGAGCAGGTAACTATTTCAATTCACCCTGAGTTTTCCAGCACAAACTCTTGTAAGTAAAGATGTGCAGCTTTCTCACAGAACTGTGCACCATGTGGCATAAGATTTGCTATAACAGAACATTCAAGATTTTAGCAAAATAGTACCACTTTGGTAAATATTCAGTTTAAGACAGCATTTCTCGAATTTCCTTCCTCCAGACACTGTGTTATTCCTGATCTTAGCCAGCAAAACTGTCTCACATCAGGTGTGAATTAGACTGTCTCTGTTGGATGAATCAACACAGTCCTGCACTTTAGGTCAGTCTTACACAACAGAATCAGCCAAGAGATGCATTAAATACTAGCTATAAATATCTGAAGACTAAAAATAATTGCACTAAACAAGTCTTTCTGAGATGATCTAAAAGCTGCTGTTGTACCCACAGTGGTCTGTTTAACCAAATTTGAGGGAACACTGCCCAGGCCACTTTGGCAGTTCCTGATACCCTCCCAAGTCCTGAATAGGCCACTTTGTGAATGGTGCTGGCTCTCTATGCCGGGTGGCTTCACTACTACAGTGCCAGTACAAGACTTACATTTCTCTCAGGTTCAGCTTGCTTTTGTCTTACAAATTCCAGAGACTCCCTGAAATTGTTGCTGAAGTCACTCATATAGCAGCCTATTTATTTATTTAACTTCTTATGAAGTGCTACTTCCCTTCCTCTCCTTCCATTCTGCAGTAAAACTCTGGTCCTTGTTCCTACATCTGTTGCAAAGGACTTTATTCTGGCTCAAACACCTCTAAGACATGTGGAAACAGTGTTTAGTTCATCTTAATCTTTTAGTGACTTATTTGATGACACATCTTTCCCTCGAGTTATGATTCTACTTTTTCACACATTTTTCTAGTACTGTAAGAAGTCTATTGCCTCAGAAAAATCTAGGTGATTATTCCTGTTTCAATGACTATTTAAATAGATACTGCTTTCCATAAAAAAATCAACACTTCTATACAGCTAATGCCAATATTTTGTTCTACTAAACACTAGATTATACTTTTAAATTGTTATATAATCTAACAATTAGATAAAATTATGTTTAAATATTTTAGGAGGTTATTGAGATACAATTAATATACTAAAAGTTTCATACATTTAAAATGTGTAATTCACAGGTTTTTATTATATTCACAGGTGAGTGGCACCATCAATACAATTAATTTTAGAACATTTTCATCAACTCAAAAAGAAATTCCAGCCAGATGCTGCTGGCTTACACCTACTTGGAGGCTGAGATCTGGAGAATCATGATTCCAGGCCAGCCCAGAAAATGTTCAGGAGATCCGATCTCAACAGAAAGAAGCTGGGCATGGTATTTTATGTTGCTCCAGCTACCGCAGTAAACATAAACAGGAGGATTGTGATCCAGGCTGATCTGGGCATAAAGCAAGACCTTATCTCAATATTAAACAGAGCAAGAAGCGCTGGGGGCACGGCTCAAGAGGCAGTGCACCTGCCTACCAAGCACAAAGCATCTCAGTACCACCACCACCAAAAGAAAAAAAAGAAAGAAAGAAAAACAAAATCCCATACCCATTAGCAGATACTGCCTATTCCCACCTGAGAATCTACTGTAAGTATTCTAAATTCTAATTTAATTTTTGTTTCAGCATTTCATATAAACAGAATCATACGATATGCAGTCTCTTTTAATTGGCTTCATTAATTTAATGTAATATTTTGAAAAGTCATTCATGTATCATGTATCATTCCTTCATTCATTTTTATTGCAGGATAACATTTCATTATTGGATATGCTACATTATATTTAGCAAATATTAGTTAGTGGCCATTTGTGTTGCTTCCATACGTTAGCCGCTATGAATAATGCTTTTATTGACATTTTTGACAAGATGTTATGTGTACACGTTTTTACTTCTCTTAGGATATAAATATAGGAGCAGAATTACTGTATTACATGGTGATTCTATTTTTAACATTTTGGGGGACCTCCAAGCTGTTTTCCAAAGTGACTGCACAATTCTACATTTCCACCACTCCATATGAGGGGGCCAATTTTCCATATCCTCGCCAACATTGTTATTGACTGCCTTTTTGATTATAGCCATCCTAGTGGATATGGTATAGTATCTCATTAAGGTTTTGGTTACCATTTTTGCAGTGGTTGGAAACCCTGAGCATCTTTTCATATGCTTAGAAATATCTTATGCTTTGTATATCATCCTTTTTTTATTCTGATTCTTTGCCCATTTTCAATTGGTTTCTATTTTCATCGACAGAGTTTTAACAGTTCTTTATAAATTCTATAAATATAAAGAAAAATTTCTCTCTTCATATATACATACATGCACCTACAAGTATGTATGTACACACACACACACACACACACACACACACACTACCTCCAGTGTAATGCACAGAATTAGTATAGGTGCACTTATGTTGGTTCCTTATTTTAGCAGAAAGCTTTCAATTTTAAACCATTCAATATATTATGTATTTTTGTTGTTGTTGTTCATGTCCTTTATCAAGTTGAAGAAGTGTCCTTGTATTCCTAGTTTGTTGCAAAGGTGTTGTACCTTTCCCTGTGTCTATTGTGGTGATGGCAGCATGTTATATGTTGCTTATTAATATAGCAGCATGTTATATATTGATATATTTTGTTTATTACTATCTTATGAATATCTCAGATTCATAAGATATAGTGGTCTAGAGTTTTCTTTTTGCAATACCTTTTGTGTTTAGTATTGAACTGATCTGAAATATGAATTGGCACGTATTCTTTTGTTTTCTGTTTTTTGGAAAATTTATGACAGACAGGTGTTAATTCTTCTATTCTTCTTTAAACATTTGGTAGACTTCACAAATATTTCCCTCTATTGGGGCCAGGTTTTTTTTTTTTTTTTTTGCAAAAAGTTTTTATTACTAATTTAATCTCCTGTTAGGAATCTATTTACATTTTTATTTCTTCTTCAGCGAATTTGGTAGTTTGTGGTTTTGTATGGATCTTCTTATTTCATCTAAATTATCTAATTTGTTGGCCTCTAGTTGCTTATAGCAGTCTCTTATAATCTTTCTGTTATTCTAAAGTCAGAAGACCTGGGGGACTGGAGGTGTG
Organism: Castor canadensis; assembly: GCF_047511655.1. Lineage (NCBI taxonomy): Eukaryota > Metazoa > Chordata > Mammalia > Rodentia > Castoridae > Castor > Castor canadensis. The sequence continues at coordinate 125,774,983 of NC_133388.1, read as the reverse complement.
GCTCAAGCAGCAGAGTGCCTGTTTTGCAAGCATGAAGCCCTCTCATACAAAACAGAAAAAAAAAGGTCTGTAAGATTGTAAGGTTTTCAGCTATTATGTCCTATTTTTTGTACTTTTGCATATTTTTATATTACCTTCAGTGTTGAGAGATACTTTGCTTGATATGAAATTCCTACTTGACAGTTTTGATTTTTCTTTTCAAGACTTTGAACATATCATCTCAATGCTTTCTGACTTCCATTGATCCTCATAAGAATTCAGCTGTCAACTTTCGTGTTAATCCTATTTCTTTATGTATGATCAGTTGCTTTCTCTTGCTGCTTTATCACTTGCTTTTTGTCTTTGCATTTTAACATTTCTACTGCAACATGACTAGGTGTAAATCTTCTTGCATTTATCTGACTTGGAGACTGTTGAGTGTCTTGAAGGGGTAAATTGTTGATTTCCATCAAATTCCAAAAACGTTCAGCTGCATTTCCATGAATACTATTTCTGATCTTTTCCTTTTCTCTTGTCTTATATCCTATTTATATGTCTTCTGACATGTAGTATTTCACATTTTTTTGAGATTCTCTTCATTTCCTTTCTGTTCTTTCAATTGAATGACTTCTTTTTTGTCGTTTCTTTGCAGTACTGGGGTTAAACTGAGGGCCTCACACTTTTTGGGCACAGGCTCTAACACTTAAGCCATGCTGTCAGCACTTTTTGCTATGGTTACTTTTGAAATAAGTGTTTTGCTTTATGCTTGTGGCCAGCCTGCACCCCTGATCATCCTATTTGTGCTTTCCCAGGTAGCTTAGGATGACAGGTATACTCCCTGACCAAGTCATTGATTGAGAAGGGGGTCTGATGACTGCCTTTGCAGTCTACCCTACCTTCACCTTCTGAGTAGCTAGGATTGTAGGCTTGAGCCACCATGCCCAGTCTACACAGAATAATTTCTATACAGCTGTCTTCAAATTTGTTGATTCTCATGACACTTCAAATCCCCTGTTGAGTCCCTCTGGAGAATATTTCTTTTTTAAGGTTTCTTTGTTTTTCTTCCTTCCTTCCTTCCTTCTTTACTCAGTTCCTACTGCCTCAGACTTCTAGATGCTGGGATTACAGGTATGTGCCATCACACCTGGCTCTCAGGTTTTACAGTTTTCAACTCTAAAATTTCCATTTGTTTTTTAAAAAAATAATTCATTTCATTATATTGATATTTTCTACTTGATGAAACATTGTTGCCAATCATCCTTTATTTCTTCAATTGTGATTTTCTTTAGTGCTTTGAAAATATTTTTAAGGGCACTCTTAATGTAGGTTTTGAGAAGTTCACTGTCTGAGTCCTTTCACAGACAGTCTTTCTTGACTACTTTTGCCCTCTATCCTGTTCATACATTGGTATGTTTTCATTTTCCTGTTTCTGTTTTTGTATTTTTTGTTGGTAATTGGACATTTTTGGTAGCATACAATAGTAAGTCTGAATACTGATTCCCTTTCTGGTCTTGTCACTGTGGTTTGCTTATTTTTTTGCTATGAGATTTGGCTGAACTTTATTAGTGAAGTCTACTTCTTGCATGGCATGAAGCCTCTAATACAGTCCTCAGTGGTTGCAGGCAGAATGGCACAAGGTCACCCCTGAACGACAGTTGCTTTTGGTTATCTCTCCTTCATCTCCGTTAAACCACCTTTTTCTGATGGTATCACACTCAGCTTTTAGGTTATATTAATTTCGTGGATGGTTTCTCTACTGATAATGTCCACAAGGACTTAAACTTCTCGATAGGCTGAACCTCTTAAAATAGGCTCATTTTTTTTCTCTTTTACTCTTGTTGTCTCTGGTAATCCTCTTTCTGTTGAACTTGTTTTTCCAGTGGTGTTCTCAGTCTCATCTTAATTGCATTCCTCCAAAATAGCCAATGTTTTTGTGATGAGTCTTAGATTTGAACTTCTTCACACTTTGTTATAAATAAAGTTAATTCCTTTGAGATGAGTATCAGAACTCTGTTCTAAGTCCTGTCTCCTCCCCTAAACAATATCTCTGAGTCAGTGCTCCTTATCTGGGGCTGGGGACAGTAGCCTTTTCTTGGAGTGAAATTTCTGTTTTAAGAGCAAAGCATTGGGTGAGGGCATAGCTTCTGGTTTTTGTGGCTTGCCTCTTTCAAACAGGCACTTTGTTTCTATAAGTGAGATGAGGCACAGGAAGCTGGGGCTCCCCTATTTTTTTATTGTCATATTGCTCTTTGATAGTCTTGGTTCTATGCACAATACATGGATGAAGGAAGGGTGACTCTACTTCTCAGTCACACTTATCTGAATCAAATCCCTGCAAACTGGAGCTGGGAAAGGTAATATGTGCTGATAGCTGCCCCTCCTGCAGAGATAACCTTATGTTTTTACTTGAATCTGGGACAGAGAGACTTCTGAATCATAGCCACTTCCTGCAGGGGAACTTCCTTCACACCCAGCTGGAAGCTGGAGGTTTGAGGTCATAGCTCAAGTGCTATGGATATGGATATAGTTCTTATAAGATTAAGTAGAATTTCTTGATTAAGTATTTCCTTATAGCTTTATGCTCTTAGGATAACTCACAGAGATTTTAAATTAAAAAAAAATTCACCAGTATTTTGTTTCACTGGCATGCAAGTTCACAAAACTCTTCGCACCATCTTTCCAGAGGTCAAAGCAACACTATCCACTGTGCAGCTTCTCTTTGTAAGGTGCTGTGTCTTTCTGGATGCACTATGTTTTTAGATTAAAAAAACTCACTTCTGTCTTCAGCAATTTAATGGGTGAGGCAAACACATTCACAATTAGCTATTGTATAGAGCACAATATGGTAAAGCACTAGAACAGAGATTCAAAAACCTGAGCTCAGAGTCAAAGTTCCATTGCTAGGAAGCAGCCTAAAAAGGTTCTTCAGAAAAGTAGGAGCTGAAATGGCTTTGATAGACAAAGATGGAGGAAAATACAAAAGGTAAGGAAGGTCAACATGCTTGAGAAGAGTGGAGAAGTATCTATTGTATTGGTAATGGAGGGTGAAGCATCAGAGACTGGGAGAAAATTCTGCAAAATAGGCCAAGGACATTTTATAGATATTCTTTGATTCCATATTAGGAGACATTATAGACTTTGGGCCTAAGGAATATTTTTGAAGTAAGAATGACTAAACAATATTAATTACCAAAATGATATTTGGGAATAAATGAAGAGTAAATTTATGAGAGATGTAACTATAACAGAAGTGAATTATATAGATACTGGCAAAACAGGACCTGTCTTATTCAGATTTAAGAAAAAGAATGCAAAGAAAAGGTAAACAGAAGCTCAGTTTAGATATATTATTTTCTATATCAGTATGTATGTATTGGGCATGTATACATATAAAATAATAAATTGGTTTCAGAATGAAAGGAAAATAAAGGTTATTAACTGAAACCCTATTCCTTTCCAGTGTTACTGTTTGTAAGTGAGTTGGCAAGTGGAAAAATGAATATGCTTCAAGACTGAAGGGATTACATGCCATAAAAGAATTACAGTAAAAATATTACAGGAACACAAAATGTTAAAAGATTACTTTTTGACAAGGGAAGCAAGAAGATGTCATGGAAAAGGTACCTTGCAAGTCCTCTGACCAGGATTTGAATTTAGAAAAGCTTTGGTCCTGCTGTACTAATGGGAGTGAATTATAGCTGTGGCAAAAGTCATGTTGGCATCCATAAGGATTTGGGAAACTTGGGCTCTGTTAGGGGAAGAGCAAATAATCTAGTTTGAAAATTGTGCCAGTTCCATGAAGGACAGTTTTGCAGACTGAATAATTAATTGAAATGATTGCTAGTAAATAAATATTTCTTCAAAAAAAATCTGGGGCCAGGATGGTGGTATACTCCTGAAATACTAGTTTTTCCGGATGATCATGGTTGCGGGGCAGCCCAGGCAAAAACAATGCTGGTGAGACTCCAGTTCAATGAACAAGCTATGTGTATGGTGCCTGCTTGTAATCCCAGCTATACAGAAGGTGGAGGCCAGTCTGAGGCTGGCCCTTGCAAAAAACATAAGACCCTATCTGAAAAATAAAATGAAGAAAAAAGGACTGGTGGTGTGGCTCAAGTGGTAGAGTGTTTACCTAGTAAGTGTGAAGCACTGAGTTCAAACCATAGTATTGGGAAAAAAAACCTCTGATCATCTTTGTATTCATATTTCAATTAGGTGAACTTGACAAGACAACCAGGAGGTAGCAGAGGAAGGTGGAAGTCTTATAGCCATCAGGAAAGTGCAAATCAAACTACAGTAAGATACACTATCACCCTAGTTATAGTGACTATTATAAAAAAACAAAATAACAAATGCTGATGAGGCTATAGAGAAAAAGAATTTCTTATACATTGTTGTAAGAATTCTTTCTAGGCTTCATAATTTTATAAAATTTTAAAAAGTTTAGATAAAAGGGCAAATTTCCATAATGCTGCTTTTCATTTGTATCCTGAAAAGAAACCAAGATATAATTGTGCATATCCAATAAAAAGGAAGAACACTTAAAAACACAATTTCAATATTTAGTATGAAAAATCTCCTTTGAAATAACCAAATAGATACTTTGTTGAGACTGGAGTGAGTAGTGTCCTCAGAAGTCTACTTAAACCCTGAATGGTAGAGCCAAGGAAGGAAATCTGAGATGTTATTGTAGAAATCAGACTTTGAAGCTCTGTGCTCATCAAAGTTTAGAGCAAAAAGGAATCCCTGAAAACCAGATTCATCCTTGCATTTGCCTAGTGGACTCTTCCTATGTGCAGAGAAGATTAATAGAGGGCTAAGTAAATAAAACCCAATAAAATAATAGAGCACAAATGTGTGAATATTGCCAAATAGAAATTTTTTATTGAAAAATTTAAATCACTAACAAATACTTTCATGTTAAAAAGTACCTTTATCAGTAATCATTTTAGAATGGAGGGGTTTTCTCTTAAGTAAAAGTGTTTTTGAAAAAGTCAAATGAAGTGTTCAAGGTATTAAAGAACTGTAGAATGGTGCCAGTTGATCATGTGACAAAGAAAATACATTGTCCTCTGCATATTTTGACCTAAAATACTATTTTGTGTACATTACAGAGGACTCTGCTGTAGTTTGGACCTAGAATGTTCCCCAAAGTCTCATGTGTAAAAGGCTTGGTCTCCAGCGTGGAGCTATCAGGAGATGGTGGACCTATTAACAGGTGGGGCCCAGGAGGAGGTTGGCAGGTCACTGGGGATATGCTTTTGAAAGGTGTAGTGGGATCACAGTCCTCAAATATAAGGTGTGCTCATAAGATGAGCACCTTTGCTTGCTCTGCCTTGCACTCCCTGCCACATGTGTGCCTTACCCACAGACCCAAAGCAATGGGACTGACCAGCTGTGGACTAAGACCTCCATAAACAAGAAATCTTTTCTCTTTATAAGTTGATGATCTCAGGCATTTGTTATAGTGCTGGCAACTTGACTAACACAGACCTACACTATAGCATGCTTGGTCATCTTGATGTTATATGTTCTTCTTGTCACTCTGACAGCCAACCTATAAGGATAAAATATATAAGAATATTGGCATTAAATAATTCAGATGAGTAAATATAATTATAATGATAAAAATAAAAGTATAAGGTATTATTCTCAACACTGAGGTACAGATGACTTAAACAATGAACATGGCCCTGAAAAAAATGTGCATCTTTAAATTTTATAACTTAAAAATGTTCTAAATATCATCAAATCTGCATATAAAATATCTTGTAAACCTTAAGTAAATCTGTTATATTTTCTGATGTTAACAATTCCTTCTGAATTAACCATTGGGAATTTAATTGTAGTGAGGTTTTTGTTTTATCAAAGGCAGGTATATTTAAATCTCATTAAAAAAAAGTCTTTGAGAGCGAAAAAACAAAACCTTTTTCTTTCCCATGAGTAACAGAATAATTTAAAAGGTTCCAAAAATACTTTCACTAGGCTTGCCATTTCCCTTCATATAGATAACATTTTCTCATAAAAATAATTTAGTTACATTAGAATCCAGGTTGGTACTTATTTTTCAAGCAAGTAGCCCTGAGTGTTTGCAGAGCAGATGTGGATTATAAGTAACAGAGCAGAACGTTTTGGAATAATTCCCATCCACGGTACATGAAAATGATTTCTAAGCAATTCCCAATATTTCCCAAGAGATTTAGCTTTAAAGTTTAAAAATAATCAAATAATGTGCAGCTCTAAAGCTGTTAGAAATATTGAAGATTTACTGTACACATTTTCCCCTTCTACTTTTTGCAGCTTTAAAATACCTTAACTAATGGTTCATTTGCCTGTTACCAGCATCAGCAACATTTGGACCACTGAATCCCAGGCAGGAGGGTACAACTTGTGTGTCATATGGGTTACAACTTCTTTGTTACTTTCTCAGCTATATCTGTATTTTCTTCTTTCCCTTCTTCTTTGTCTTCCTCTTTTAACCCCTGATCTGTTTACATCACTTTAAATTAGAGTAAAAGATGAGGTGAATCGTGCACATGAGTGGTTAGACTTGACATCATTTGATCCACTCTCTACCAAGCATTAACTTTAAGGATGGAGATTCAGCAGTTTTTCAAAGCTGAGCACTATGTTAACACAGTTCTAGAAGGTAATTTCCAACACAGCAATAATCAGCAGATGGTAAGGAAGGGCTTCTTTATGTAATCACCAAAAAAACTGCCATATCCTTTTGGCCCTTGAAGAATAAAGGATTGAATAGTCTGAGCATTTTGCTACCACCAGTAAACATTATCATTATCATCAAAGATAATGTGAAAATTTCACCTTCAAAAGAAAAGCATTTCATTAATAAATATTCGAAATGGAGAAGTTGAGGAAAAAGCACTGAAAATGAAAACAAAGGTTGAAATCAATCCCTGAGAAACCACAGAATAATGAAAAACCAGCAAAAAGTTGAAAATGCCCAAGTAGCTCATTACAATTAGTAACATCAAATTGGTCTTTACCACTGAAGGCACATTGGCAGGCAACTGGAAATGTACAGTAAGTAACCTGTGAGTTGAACTGGCAACTGAGCCATGCCCTAAGTGGGCAGCTCCCTTTGAGCAGTTGGTACAATTATCCCCAAATTATTTATGAGGTTGTCTGTGCATGTGTGTCATGATTCAGTAGAGACAGCAGAGTCTATGTCAAAAAAATAAGTAAATAGCACCAGAATACATTGGGAAACTTCCCTTCTTTGCATCCTACTTCATGTTGCTTCATCCTGTCAGAGAATGAAAGATCCATGCTCCTTTCCTCTGTGGCAGTAGAAGAGGACTTCTACTGCTTGTAGAAATAGCACCGTGAGCTTGGCTAAAAGTGACAAAACTCAAGGGAAAGAAAAGTGCCCCAGCCAATGAATCCACTTCTGTTTCATTACATACCACACGATCATTGCAAAGCTTCTTTAGATGTCACGGTTCCTGTGAAGCAGTTCTGCTAAAGTGAGTGTTTTCCATTTTGTTCTGCATGCCCTAGGTGATGTGCTTAAACCAACTGGATTTGTATACTTTATTTATTGGAGATATACATAGTATGATAAATGGGGTGAGAAACCTGCCTATCGTTCTTTATTTTTCAGTACTGGGGTTTGAACCCAGGTGAAAATTCAGGCAGGCTCCCATCCCAATCAATAAGCTGGGCACTGTAATACCAGCTGTTTAGGACGACTTAGGTAGGAGGATCAGGGTCTGAAGCTGGTCCCAAACAAAAATGGCAAGACCCTATTTGAAAAATAACCAATACAAGAAGGGCTGGGAGAGTGGCTCAACTGGTAGAAGTAGTAGAATGTGTGCCTGTGAAACAGGATGCCCAGAATTCCCCCAAATAAAAAAAGAATGTGTTAATAATTATAGACTAATAGATAATTTATGAATATTTTGCATGCATAAAAATCCCCTAACAACATTATAAGGTACATACTATTGACTATATTTGAACCATGAGACAATGTTCAAATCATTTTTGAGGACAAAAATGATTACCGACTTTTGCCAAGATCCTGCTCCTTATCTTCCTCTCCAGCCTTGGTTCCCCAGCAAGTACTGAACTGCTAGAGGGCAAGAGCTCCAGGGTCCTGGCTGTCACTCTTTTGAAGGCTTGCTGCAGTTTCTTGGCTGCAAGCACCTTGCCCCTTACACCTCCCCCCACAGCACTGACTCCAGCACCAGTGATCCTTAGCAGACAGGCAGTGGCCACTGATCACAGTAGTGCTTGGTCTGGCTTGGAGATAGGAGGGTGTATCCTTATGGCTCCCATAACAATGTTCCATAAACTGATTGACTTAAAACAATGGAGATTTTTCTCTCATACTTTGAAAGCTAGAAGTCTGAGATTTGGATGTTGTCAGGTCCACACTTCTTCTGAAACTGTGGGGACTCCTTCCTTGCCTCATTCTTGTTTATGATAGTTTGCTGGGAACTTTGGCCTTCTTGGGCTTGAATTTGCCTCATTCTAATCTCACTTTGCTCTCATCTGGTGCTCAGCCTGTGTGTACCTTTTCACATGGTAGTATTCTTAGAAGGGTGCCGGTATTCAAATTAGTGGCCCACTTTACTCCTGGATGACCTCATTTTAACTAGTGACATCTGCAATGACTTTATTGTTAAATAAGGTCCCATTCTAAGGTAGAGAGGGTTAGGACTACAATATAACTTTTGGAGGGAATACTTTCAACTCATAACAGAAAGAAACTTGATTCTTTCAATTTTCACTTTCATACTTTCTAAAATTTGGTTTGTTCTATAGTCAGTGCTTTTTAGAAAAATAGAATTCCAGATTTAAGATAATAAGTATGATGCTGAGATTTAAGTCATCCTTATGGAATATCCCTCTTGGCTTCTTCCTAAGAATCATTGAATATGTTGGACACAAGATAAGGAATTAATAATAAAAATCCTGGGTGTTCCCATGGATATTTTTGTTGTTGTTGTTGTCTTTGCCCTTGATCTAATGTCCACATAGGAGGGAGAACATACGATTTTTGGTCTTTTGGGCCAGGCTAACCTCACTCAGAATGATGTTCTCCAATTCCATCCATTTACCAGCGAATGATACTTTCCTTTGCCATTGGCACAGAGGTTGGTTTCTCAATAGTTAGATCATTGGTGCACTCACTTTTTAGAGGAATGTTTCTCAACCTTTATCACTCAGTAGAATAATAGTCAGTCTTCAAGATCACATGGAAATTTAGAGGATGGGTAAGAGAATATATCCCAAACTCATTTTGTGGTTGAATATTCAGGAGAGAGCCCATAGCCCAGAGGCAAAGCAGGTGACTAGCAAAGGACAGATGGCATTGACGAGTGTCCACAGAGGCCACCTGCAAAGTTCTGCTGCCACAGGCATAGCAGCTGTAGACATTGCAGTGATGAAATAGCTGGGAATAGAAAGACATCATCCAGGGGGCATAATAAGGTCAAATAGCTTTCTGATTGTAAAGACAGCTACAGAACCAAGCAAACAGAAGAGGTCATTCATAGGATAAAAAGGCAAGATGACAACAACAACAAATCAGTGCTCTGCAATTCAGAGTGGTTGCATTTGGAAATTCTCAGAGCAAATCCTCTGTATGTTTTAGGAAAAGTCCTATAGGGGCTTTGACAAGAGGGTAACTTTTTGAAAAAATATTATTTTTTAAAATAATATTTTGTCTCCCAAAGTCCCACATTAAACTATTTCTACATATAAGAATTATCTGAACCTTTTCCTGACAATGCAGGGTCCTGAGCACAAATGTGTGTCAGGAATCTGATAAGATCCAATATGAAGTGGGCATATGGGAAAGGGGTGAGTACATGAAATGCACTACATGGGACCTAGGTGGTTTCATGTGTTGATTGTGGCATTTTGGTCAATAAATCAACATTTGTAATAGTCGTCCCCCATAAATATCATAATGGAGCAGAAAAATTCTTATTGCCTAGTGGCATAGCCATTGTGACATCATAACATAATGTAGTGTTCATGCGTTTGTGGTGACACTGATGTTAAAAAACCCTACTGTGCTGCCAGTCACATAAAAGTAGAGCACATACAGTGATGGACAGTACGTAATACTTGATAATAATAATAACAAATGACTTGCAAGTGGCTTGAGTATTTCCTATTATATACTTTTGATCACTATTTTAGAGTGTATTTCAATGTATACAAAACTGTCCTGTAAAACACCGAGTGTGTTACTGCTATCACATGCTTAGGAAATGTTGTGATTACATCAAGAAACCATGCTGATTGATTGATCTAGACCATCTAGGTTTGTATAATTATGCCCCGTGATCTTTGAACTACAAAATTGCATAAGGATGTGTTTCTCAGGATGTACCCCAATCACTAAGCAACACATGACTATAGTAGATTCACAGGGAAGAATTTGCAGTGGAATTCAAGCAGATCATTCAATCAACTTATTTGACAGAGAATGCTAGAGAGAGGGGGAAGATTTAGGTTTGAGGCAAAGGTACAAAATCTTAAGAAAATGGATAAAATAAGTGATTTTGAGCAGATGAATGCAACGAGTTTGGAGAAATAAGCTGATTTTAGAGGCAGGCAGAGGGCTAGAGACACCACAGAGTAAACCTGGACCAAGAACTTATATCTTTTATCTTTGTGTATGCACTATGTTCCCTAGACAGCCTGGTTTCTCCCTGCTTTTCTTGTGTGGCTCACAATTCACCCTTCCAGCATGGCATCTTGAACTGAAATAGACGGAAACACAGCCAGCTTCATTACTTTTTGAGTGGCAATGACAAGCAGGGTACCTTCTGCTCAACTATGAACCACCAGGTTTTATAACAGTAAAATCTCATAGCATCTCAAATATCCTGCCTGTGTAGTGATAGAAAGACTAAAGACTGTGCAGTCAGCAGCCATAAAAGAAACTGATGTGGATTTTTTTTCAATATTAAAAACTCTGCCTATAAAAACTTAAAGGACCTTCTGTTTCTACACTACCCTGATGTTAGGACAATCCTATGTGGATATCGATCTGCTGTGAAAATATGGAAGCCTTTTCCAGTCTTTCAGATTCCCCAAATGAATTCTGTTGTAATTAGGCAGTCCTAACATAAATGCTTCACACAGTCATGGCATTCTTGTGTGATGAGTTTGATGCTATAGCAGTCTGGGACCTAATTTGACATTAAGCTTATAATTAGCAAACTGTGCTCTTTTGAGAGGGTAAATGAAATCTCTTAAATTTTGACAATAACTCGCACTCAAAACTTAAAACAACCTAGATAATCTTAATCCTACTCTGAATATATGAACTCAATTGGTCACATCAAAGTTCCTATCAAAAGATAAATCCAAATTACTACTCTGCTGGAGTTAGTTTTACTGGGAGCTGTTATATTTTTATTTGATACTATTTTTAGTAACATGGGAATCTTTTAGTACTTCCTTCAACATTATTATTATTTTTATTTTCTTGGTTTTTATTTTTCAGAGTTTGCAGAGTACTTGTCTGTATTTTAGAGCTTTTATGGATTTGCATTTCATTTCAAGAAAGCACATGTGTAAACAGAACAAATTGTCTTCATACACATCTTTTTTCTGCTACCTCTGCTAAGGAGAAAAGGTGCCTAAAGGCTCTGTGTTTCATGTTTCAGAGGAAGTGAAACTGGCCAGTCTAAAATGTCAACGTCTTAGGACTTTAGTCCTGGAGTACTGTCGTATAGTCTTCTGTTGGTGATCAGGGCAGCTCACTGCCCTTCTGCACAGTACCACAGATTAGGATTTAAACAGAAGTTGACATTTTATTCTCTTGTTGGTTATAGGTATGACCATGAGAGTGAAAATTTGAGCAGAAAGAGATCTGAGAGACTAGGCTATAAGAAATAGTCAGCACTTCAGTATTAAAGTTGCCAAGAATCAATGTAGGGGGAATTCATAAAAGAAATAAGACATAGATCTGAGTCTTTTGTGCTGCTGTAATAAAAGTGCTGAAACTAGGAAACTTATAAACAACAGACATTTATTTCTTACAGTTCTAGAGACTGGGATGTCCAAGATCAAGTGGCTGGCAGTTTTGGTGTCCGGTAAAGGTCTGTTACCCACATCCAAGATGGCACCTATTGCTGAATTTTCCAGAAAGGATAAGCGTTGTGTCTTCACATGACAGAAGGGGTAGAGAGAGACTGTACTCCCTCCTTTAAGACATTTTATAAGAGCATTAGTATGTCTATAAGGGACTCCCCCTCATGACTAAAACACTCCCCAATAAAGGTCAACCTCCCAGCACTGTTGCTCCAGGGGTTATATTTCAACATATCAATTTTGTACAACACAATCAGACCATTGTAGAATGATAGGAACTAAAATCTATAGAAATGAATGAAAATAATAAACCAAAAATAAAAGGATGCAAACAGAATGATCAGCTATATAAGATGCAAGCTTGAAGGGTCTTTAGAAGTAAGGGAAACATGAAAACTATCAAAGTTATTACAAACAAAAAAGTCAAACTCTCACAGCCAGGAGTTGCCAAGAGATGTGACAGCTAAATGTCCTAGAAGGTATCCTGAAATAGAAAAAAGGATGTTAGATAAAATCTAAGGAAATCTAAATAAATTACAGGCTGCGATTAACAATAATGTATCAGTGTTAGATCATTAATTGTAATGAATGTTTCATAATACTATAAAGTAGATTGGTGGGGAAAACTGGGTTTAGAGTACATGGGAACTCTGTGTTAGCTCCTGAACTTTTCTATAAATCTAAAAATAAAGCCTATTGAATAGCAAATGAACTGAAATTGCATGTTAACAGCATGATTAGATATGGCTGAAGCTATAGCTTAAACTCATGAGAAATAAAAATACAAAGATAGATTAGGGGGTGTGGCTCAAGTAGTAGAGCACCTACCTAGCAAGCACCAGACCCGAAGTTTAACCCCCAATACCACCAAATAAAATCAGAAGACATAATTCAGAAAAAGAATAAGAAAGTAATAAGGTTTAAAATAAAGAAAACTTTAAGAAACTAAAATGAGAAAGTCTAAACACCAGTTCCTACAGGAGCGAGAAGAATGATAGGACAGAGGCAATATTTCAGAAGATAATGGCTTAGGATGTCCCAGAACTGATGAAAGATCTCAATCTTCACAATCCAAACCCCAGTGAAGCAAATCAGGTTAAATAAAAAAGAAATCTGTATTAAGATGCATCAGAGTGAAAATGTAGAAACCAGAAGGAAAAAAAAATCAAAATAACAGCCTTGGTGCTGACAAGCCTTCTTTAGTGCACAAATGGCAGCTAGGAGAAAGACTTCTGATGTGCAGAGAAGTCACTGTGAACCTTGAACTTAATGTCCAAAGAAATTGCATCTCCAGAATCTAGCCAAAAGATTTTTTTTTTTTCAGGCAAGGAGTGTTTTCTTCAGGTAGGACCAGTAAAACTGCATAATTAAGTGGGAGTTGAAAGGAACCACTATCTTGATATCATTTAAGTTTGTGATAGTTGTAACTATAGCTTGATTCTTAAATATCACCAAAGACCAAGTTTTAAAGGCTTGGTCCCCAGAATGGTACTGTTGGAAGGCGGTGGAAGTTTGAAGAGGTAGAACCTAATGGTAGGCTGTTACGTTCCTGGGGGTGTGCCTTCAAAAGGACTTAGGGGACCCAGTTTCTTCCTATCTTCTTCCTTGCTTCTGGGATAATTATGTAAGCAGTTTTGCATTGACACATCTGCCATTGCCATTTGTCACCTTCACAAGGGCTCTAAAGCAATGAATCTACCCCATCTTGGGATAGAACTTCTAAAACTAGAGCCAAAAATAACCCTTTTCTCTTTATAAGTTAATTATTGTAGGTATTTCATTATAGTAATATGATGCTGATTGATACATTGCCCTAATACCTACAGTTCCTCCTCACAAGACAGAGTACTGAAATTCATGACGTGTATTGGCAGGAAAGAAGGATTCTAGGGGTATCTACCTGGTCCTTCTGCCATTGGGTTTGTTTATCAGTAGAGGCAACGGTCTAGGATGCCACCTCGTCCTGAGGATGTCTGTTCAAGCTATGTACTCAGAAGCTGTAAAATAGCCATGCAATGGGGTTGAAGAACTTTAGCTCTGACTATAGGCTAATATAAAAATTGTACTTTTCTCCTGATGTCCACAGCCATAAATAAAATTTGTGACACCACAGCAGTATTTTGGGGTCCCAGGAATTAGCTTAGGCACAGAGCCTGTTAGTCCTCAATGGGTTTGGTATTTCCATTTCATTAAAGAATTAGCCTGGTATGTAGCATTATAGCCTTTTGCTTATGACTAAAAAATTTCATAGATTGTGTGCATTGCAAGGTTCATTTTTAAGTCCATCTTCAAGAAATGAGAACTGTTTCAGAACTGGGAATTGAAAGCAAAGCAAACTATTTATTGTGGCTGCTCAAGACAGACTTTTGTTTCTTGGACCTGAACTTAAAAAAAAAAAAAGTAAAGTTTATAAGGAAAGAAATTTAGTAAAACTGACTAAAAGTGGAGGAAAAAGGAGAGAGAAACATTTCCTGTACTCCCATGAAAGAAATGGGAGTAGAGAGACTTCTGAAACTTTATTTTTAGTTTTGATTTGATTCCAGGAAACTCATGCTCAGTTGACCATGGCAATATCATCAGTCAAAATACTGTGTTTATTCTACCCATCCTACTGTTTGTTGTGATAACCATGTTTGCCTCAGAGAGTAAGACAGCTTGGCATCTGTCACCCTGGGGTCTGGAACAACGCTTATTCTTCATGGCAGAAACACTGCAACTGCTCAAAGCCTTTCCATAAGTGGGAACTTGATGTTGTATGGGCACAGGTGGTAATTTAAATAACTAATTAAGCCACTTCACTCCATGGAGTGCTATGTTCCTGGGTTTACCAATAGGAATTCTCACTGCCACCTGCCTTATTTTGCTTGGAGCCAATTCTAGCTTTCTCTTATTAAACTAATAAGCTTGTTACCTGTACTGTTGTTAAACTGGGTCCATTAGAGATCATATATGCAAGCAATAGAAATCAATATTAGACAATAAGGGAGATTTACCAGAGTACAATTGGATGAGCTCATAAACTAATTAAAATTTCTGACCTCGTATTTGGAAAACACATGGGAATCCAGGTGCTCTAGAGTGTTAAGTAAAAAGGCATGGTAGGCTGATGTAAGGATAGGGGTATCTTATTGTCTTTATCACATATGTTGTTTCTTTTATCCTGGCAAATTTCTAAACACAGGAAAAATTTAAAAGTACACATGGTATTTTTTTATTCATATGTGCATACGATGATTGGGTCATTACTCCCCCCTTCCTTGCTTCCGCCTCCCCTCGTTTTTCCCCCCACCCCCTTCCTCTTCCCCCCACCCCCTCGCTTCCAGGCAGAAATTGTTTTGCCCTTATCTCTAATTTTGTTGAAGAGAGAGTATAAACATTATAAGGAGGACCAGGGGTTTTTGCTAGTTGAGGTAGGGATATATAGGGAGATTCATAGCATTGCTTCCATATACATATGTGTTACTTTCTAAATTAATTCTTCTCAAACTAACCTTTTCTCTAGTTCCTGGTCCCCTTCTCCTATTGGCCTCTGTTGCTTTAAAGCTCCTGCATTAGTTCCTTTACATTGAAGACATCAAAAGCTATCTTTTTTTGGTGGGGGGAGTTACCTACCTATCCTCATACCTCCCTTGTGTGCCTTGTCATGTGATCAAAGTCCAATCCCTTTGTTGTGTTTGCCCTAGATCTAATGTCCGCATATGAGGGAGAACATACGATTTTTTGGTCTTCTGGGCCTGGCCAACATCACTCAGGATGATGTTCTCCAGTTCCATCCATTTACTTGTGAATGATAAGATTTCATTCTTCTTCATGGCTGCATAAAATTCCATTGTGTATAGATACCACATTTTCTTAATCCATTCGTCAGTGGTGGGGCATCTTGGCTGTTTCCATAAGTTGGCTATTGTGAATAGTGCTGCAATAAACATGGGTGTACATTCCTTTGGGTATATCTGTAATCTGTGTCCCATTCCTTTTGGTATATTCCCCAAGAGTGTTACTGCTGGATCAAATGGCAGGTCTATGTTTAGATTTTTAAGAAACCTCCAAATTTTTTTCCAGAGTGGTTGTACTAGTTTGCATTCCCACCAGCAGTGTAAAAGGGTTCCTTTTTCCCTGCATCCTCGCCAATACCTGTTGTTAGTGGTGTTGCTAATGATGGCTATTCTAACAGGGGTGAGGTGGAATCTTAGTGTGGTTTTAATTTGCATTTCCTTTATGGCTAGAGATGGTGAGCATTTTTTTCATGTGTTTTTGGCCATTTGAATTTCTTCTTTTGAGAAAGTTCTGTTTAGTTCACTTGTACACCGTATGTTTTATTAGCAATAGTTCTATCAATAATTTTGCGAAGTTTTCTTGCAAATTTATTTTGACAACATTTCTATAGGAAATTTTTTACTCAAATGCTTCCATCAGTTTACTAAAAGACAAGAGAGCAAACATTCAAGACAATGAGAATTATGCTATTTTAAGAATAGTAATAATTGGGCTACCTTTAAGCATGACCTCTTTTAATAGGATTATAAACATTCCCAGAGTAAGAAAATGAGTGGCAATTGACGCAGTAGTTTATTAGACTTCTGTTGAAAAATCAGCTGTGACTATGGCTTGTTAAATGTATCAAGGAGAGGGTGAATCTAACTAAGACATATATTGTAAGCACTTCTGTAAATGTAGCCCCTGTAATATGCTAATAAATGAAAAATAAATGTAGAGATTACATATTTTAACAAGTATCAAGAATACAGTGGGCACAATTTCCTGATTTAGGCAAATGCCATAGGTAATGAGAAGTGAAGCTGAGTTATCCAGTATCTAGAGCTAGGTAATCACCATTGGGAAACTTCCACAAACTGGTGAGATCAGGATCAAAAGAAGTAAAAACACTTATAAATAAGAAAAAATAAATAGTATAGATTAGGAAATCAAAGCAAGCATGGTATTTAAAGGCAAAAGAGACCAGGAGAATCATACAGTAAAATAAGAAAAATAAGAAATAACTCAAAATTCTCCCTTTCTTTATCTGCCAAGAACAAAGCACCTGAAGTTGTGGCTAAAAATTAACCACCAGCTTATAACCTCACTAAGTAGACAGTCCAGAAAAAGCAGGGCTTCTGCTATGGGAAGAGATTTCTTCCTATTAGAGAAAAAAAAAGAAACTTTAACTTAAGTTGATTTAGCTGTAGGAAGCTACAGTTAAGAACAGTTTGTAAATGGGTGAACAATTACTTGGAGTTGGTTTCAGTTAATTGGAGAGAAGTCGGACAATGGTAAACTCAGATTGGATTAATAAAGCACAGATTGTTTTTCTGGCCCTGCCTATTATACTGCTTGTTTGAGTTACTTGAATGCCTACCACCATCAGAACAAGCAAGGAGAATGTCCACATCATAGTGGTGACAGCGCTCATGGGGTGTTAATGACAAGGTTTTAAAACCAAAAAGATTGTCTTCCCACAGTTGAAAACCCAATTTACGGCCAGTGGAGAGGATGCAAAGTCTGAAATGTAGCTTCATAACCTAATTCAGACTCATTCTACAATTACAATCACTCAGGTTTCCCTCTGTACTCATGTTTCTGTGTTAGTATTTAACTCACTAATGGTGAACTATTTTATTATGAAAAAATATTGTTACATATTTCCTTTTAAATAGTTTCAGTTTTTCCTAATATTGCCAGGTTCCACATTTATTTGCTGTTAACACTAGGGGTCAGGCTAAGAATAGTCCTGTTTTCCATACTATGTGGCATGTTAGATACTATAGACACTTTAATATTTTGAATTTTTAGTTAGCTTTTCTGAATTTCCTTGTGTATTATTAAATAACCCAGGTACATTTTCTTAGCAATAAAAACAATGAGTAAATTTTTCCTAGAACCAAAAAATAATAGAATAAAAAGTATAGTTTTAATGTTTATGATATTGTAAGTGAAAGTTTAACAATTTGAGAGTAAAATAGCAATCTACATTTTCTTCCCCTCAATATACCATTGCTACATACACCTTCCTAATCTCATCCATTTCTTCTCTTCTTTCATATTTATCTCCTGCAGATTTACAAGTACTAGCACAAAAGCAAAGATTTACCACAAACTCAAAATAACCTAGAAAATCAAATAAAAGCATTAACAAAGGTACAAAATTTCAGCAGAAGGCCCCAGGTATTCATCCTTATTTGTAACTTACTGAGCATTTAGGTACATCTTATATATAACCAGTATCATACTCAGGTACACACAGACCTAGACTTAATACCTTTTTGTGTAGAATTAGTAAATTCCTTCATGCCACATTTATTAATCCAAAATAGAGCAGAGAAAAGTATGAGGATGTACTTTAAAGCTCAGAGGAGAAAATCAGAAAATAATAAGTTGGAATGGGTCAGACTAGGTGAAACTGGTCTCTAAGCAAAATATAAACAGATAAAATGCATCCCTTGTATTCTAGAATATACTTGTAGCCTACAGAAGTAAGCAAAGACATCTTGTGTGGGCTTGTTTCCTTAATTCACTTAGCTTATATATGCCTTGATATTAACAACTAATCCTTTTTATTATAGCCTGAAAAAAATCATGCATATAGATTTTTATGTTTGCACTCCCTGAAAGAAGAGATAATTTAAGAAATTTTCTCCTTTCAAAGAACCAATGCAATCAATCATGTGCACATAAGAAAAATTTTGCATGAAGAATCATTTGATAAAAAGATAAAAAAAAAAGAAGTTGCACATGAAAAATGATGGCATTTGACAGAGCAGACTGTCCCATACTCACTCTCTGATGTGGCTAGGAAAACCTACCTTTCCTCTTCTTCTCTTTCTTCTTCTTTCTCCTCCTCCTCCTCCTTCTTTCTTCTCTCTCTCTCTTTCTCTCATTTTTGGCAGAAGACCTCTTCTCTCTATTTCAAAATGGAAAGATTAAAATTATAATAGTGTCCAAGAATCAGAATTTTTTAAAAGGTCAAAAGCCCATTTTTATTAAATCTACCTTATAAAGCATACAAATAACAAGATGAGTAACTTTTCTGTTATGCTTGTCCTCTGGCTCCAGAGTGGTTCCTCCACCCAGGCTTTCTAAACCATAGGTGGCTATGTTCTTTTCTCCAGATCAGAACAGCTTAGTCCATGGTGCTTAAGGGAAAGAATCTTAGTTGTGCCACCCAGGAGCTCAGAGGGAGAAGCAGATGACAACACAAAACGACCTATTTTCCCTTTGTATTGCACACTGCATAGCAGGATTCATCTTTAGTAACATAGGAAAACACTTATTCAGATGATTGACATAAACATCTAAATATGTGGCAAAGAAGAGTGAATTTAAATATACCCTTTGCCTGTTTTGAAACTGATTATCTAGAATACCCAGAATGGACACAGATGATAAAACGCTCAACTGCTTGACATTGTTAAGAAGGGCTGACATGTAAAAGTGGTGTGTACATTCTTCATTTATATAATCTTAAGTGCTTGGTTCTCTTTGTATATATTTATGCATTCATCAAAAGTTTCTTGGGAGTTATTTACTAACAAAAAGTTAATGTACTATAGTGGCTTATCATTTAGGAAGACTTAGCTGTGGGTCTATCTAGTGAAATTAATAATCACATCTTAATTATTCTATTTGTATCAGTGTGTGTTTTTATACATTTATATAACATGAGATATATAAACATACAGAGTCCTGTGTGCTAGTAAGAGAGATGGATTAAAAATAAATGAAAGTACAGTTTATTGACTGCTTTCCACATACCCAGCACCATCCCAAGAATATGGTCTGATGGCATTTTCACAAGAAAGCAAAAAGAAGGTTCTTATTTGATCATCAGTTTATAGGTAGTGGAACTGAAGTTAAAAGAGTAACTCATTCATCCACAATCACACAGTGAGTACTAGACAGAGCTAGATACAGAATCTGCTTTCACTTGACTTTGGTGACCCTGATTGACACCTCTCCATTACCTTTAGTTTGAGAGAGAAATTTTCAAAATGCTGGGAGCAACTGACTCTGTAGAAGAGGAACTCTCATTCCATCATCTGTCCAGCCGTTCCAGGTAACATACTGAAGTCAAGCATAGCAGAACACACCAATCTTCTGGTGAACAATATAAGAAACAACGGTGTGTATCTGTGAAATTTTCTTTTTCCATTGGAAAAGAAGAACATGCTAATTTATCATAATTTAGGAAATAGAATAAAGAGAAAAAGGGTAAAAAGTCACCAAAATATTACTTAACAATTTTACTATTTTCAATCATTATTTCATACCTAGTTGATGTCTTTCTAGCATAGGTAAAAATTAAGGTTTTAAAGATTACATTCTGATGTATTTTTATAAACATCTTAAATTACTACATGCTTATTCATTCCACATACCTCATTTTGGATAAGTTAAATTTATTCAAGTTCAAGAATTATTTATTCTTTTCAAAATTTTGTTTCAATATAATTTCAAATTAACAAAAGAATTGCACCAAGGGTATGGAAAATTACTGCACATCATTTACCAATATTCTTTGACAAGATTGTTTTATTTTGTTCCCAAATATTTTATCATTTACTCAATTTTTCTTTCTTTCTTTCTCTCTCTCTCCTCTAATCTTGTGTTTTCCCAACACCTGACCAATAAAGTGAGTTGGAAAGTCTTTAGTTTTTGATACTTCCATAGCTGAAAGATAGATCTTTCTCTTATTACAAGTAAAATTGAATATGTTTATAATGCATTTAAATTGTTTTCTTTGTAAATTGTTTGTTCTTTTTCCTTTTTCTATTGGTATTTCATTCTCTTTTTTCAGTTTTAAATGTCATTTATACTAGTAGTATTAGTTTCTAATCTTATGTATGCTGCCAAGTACATTCTCCCAATTTGAAATTTGCATTTTAAATTTACTTGTGGTGAGTGTGTCATGAAAAAGTATTTGTTCCTTTATTTTATTTAACCAGGTTTTAAAATTGTTTTATTATCTCTAGATTTTCAATATTATTTAAAATGTTTTTCTGTACTCAGACTTTAAGAGAATTTATTCTTTGATAATTTATATAATTTTAAGGAATTGTGTGCAATTCAGTTGCTCAACAAAATATCTATCCATTTATATCAATATAAAAATCATTGCTTCCTATTTAATTCAATGGGCTGAAATAAATTACTGTGATTAATTATAGTCATGATCACATTGTAGCAAGCTGGGTTTTGTGCTCTTTTGACATTTCCTCATTATTATTGAATCACTTTCTTTCTTTCTGGCATGTGTTCTGTCTTCCAGCCTTGCACTAACATTTCTCTAAGAAGCTTCAGGTGGAGCATGCTCCCTTTTGTGTACACATTCTCACTCTAGTAGCAGCTGTGTCCCTGGGCCACGTGGCTGCCTCCACCTTCCTGGAGAGTTGTCTGCTCATCCTGTCCCACCGAAGAACTTTTGCCAAATCAATTTTGAAGAAGAGAAAAAGATGGAGATAGAGACAAAGAAAAGGAAATAGTAGTAGAAAACAGTTATTTTGTTTAATTCTTTACATTTCATTGCTATAATAGTGTCAAGTATTCTTCTGCCGATTACTTTGAATGTGTATAATATTTAGCTTATTATTTTAAGAAATTCTGTATTTTTACTTTATGTTATTTTTATTTAAAGAACTATTCCAAGAGTTGCTTAATAGAAGATTTTCTTTTATATGTATAATTTTTGAGAGGTACTCGTAGAGGTGTTAGTATTTTCTGTTTTACTGCATTGCAATCAGAAAGTGTTATTCATAATAGTTGTAGATTTTGGAAGTACAGATACATTCTTATAGCTTAAGAAAACATTAATGAATTTTATGGTCAATCTTTGTGAATGTTCAAAGTTCATGTGGTCAAGAAGGAGAATCTTCTGTTAAATAAGTGTGAAATTTCTTTTATATTTTATTATGTCTTATTTATTATATTGCTCAGCTCCTCTATATTCTTTTTTTAATCACTTGATCTGTCTTGGTTTCAAGTTTTCTCTTATTTCTTCTTTATTTACTTTCAATTCTTGTAGTCTCTACTCAATAAAGGAAGGAGTGTTTTTGATATAGTATAGTATTCATAGCTGCTACATCATTATTGAGAAATGTGGCTTTTATCATTAAAAGTACCCATCTGTGTCATGCCTAAATTTTTTTGACTTGACTTGACTTGAGTTTGCCTCTCAAGATCACAAGTCATACATTCTTATCATTTCATTTGGCTAATATATCCCTGACCATTCCTTTAGTCTTTTAAATCATATTATTTTAGGCTTCTTACTTATGGACACAATTATAACTTGACAATTCTTTGTCAGTAAAACTGAGAGTGTTATTTTAAGGCTAAGGTGATTCACATCTATTGACATGACTGGTATAACACATATTTTATAGTTTTTATGAATTTATATAATTATAATTGTATACATTGCTATATTTGTTTTCTCTCTTTTTGCATTATTTGTATTTGCTTTGTTCTTTTCATTTTTATTTTATTATTGTTTTTGCTGTTTTGGGAGTTTGAGACATGATTTCACTGTTTTTCTCAGGTTGCCATGGAAGTCAGTACATAGCCTAGGCTGGCCTCAGCCTCCTGAGTGCTGATTATAGTGTTATGTCATCATGATAAGCTCTTCATTTTAAAGTTTAATTTATTATTTCTAATAGTTTGAGTCTTCTTCCAGAAGACTTCCTAAAGTTCTTAGTATCCTGGTTTCTTATGTAAGCATTTATTATTTGGTTCATTGATTGGTTCATTCATTTGACTCCTGCCTATGGCCTATACAGAATTCATTGAGTGTATCCCCTTGTACCTCTTTTAATCTTTTAATCTTTTTTCTTCTATTTTTTGAATGTTATTTTTATTTTGTCAGAACACATAACATTTGTTCACATTCTTCTAACCCCCACCACCCTAAGCCATAGTCTTAGTGCTATAATTTGATAAAATGAATAAATCATGACTCTTTTTGTAGAAGATTTCTCCAGTTATCTCTTGATTTCCAAGCTCCTCCTTCTGCCATTTCTTCAAGGAGAGGTCATGAATTCATACTTGCCTATTTAACATTTTTCTGTAGCATTGATACTTAATTGATAGTTGGGCTTAATATAAAATCTTTGATTTACTTTCTTCCCATGAATATTCTTCCCTATTGCTGTCTTACTTTTTATGTT
Organism: Castor canadensis; assembly: GCF_047511655.1. Classification (NCBI taxonomy): domain Eukaryota; kingdom Metazoa; phylum Chordata; class Mammalia; order Rodentia; family Castoridae; genus Castor; species Castor canadensis. The sequence goes on along the minus strand of NC_133388.1, from coordinate 125,751,767 downwards.
GTTTTTAAGAAATTTGATGTCAATTTAATTTTCTTGTCTTTTTAATGTATTGATCTTTTTACCTCTGAGTCAAAAGGATTTGCCTATAAATCTTATTTGTTTGTTTGTTTGAGGCACAGGCTCACCATACAGCTCTGGATGGTCTTAAACTTCTGATCCTCCTGCTTCAGTCTCCTGAGTGCCCAGAGTGCTGAGATTACAGATGTGATGAACCATACCTGGCTGCCTATAAACCTTCAGGTTACATTTATCATTAAAATCTTATATATTTATTAATTATACCTTGGAATTGTCATTGCTCCTCTCCAACTTTCTCTCCCTTAAGTCATTCCTATATGAAAACACATCTCACCAAATTCATTGAGTGTGGAAATTCAAAGTTTGTTATTCCTTCAGGCAAATGTAAAGTGAGGGAGTCTCTTGGCTAGGATCCTTTGATGTCAAGTCTAAGAGTGAGAAATGCAGTCCTGAATAAACATGGAGATATCTATAGCTATCTGTATCTATATTATTAACCTTCTGTATATGTGGATTTTGCATCCATGGATTCAACCAACTGCTGACCAAAAATGTTTGAAAAAAGTGAATTTGTATTTAATATGTAGAGACTTTTTCTTTTCATTTCATTATTGCCTCAATAATACAGTATAAAAACTATTTGTATTACACTAGGTATTAAGTGTAATCTAGAGATGATTTAAATTCTACAGGATGATATGAGTAGATTATACGCAAATACTATGCCATTTTATATAAGGGGACTATGATCTGTGAGTTTTGATATACAGGGGTTCTGGAACCAGTGCCCTATGGATACTGAGGGACCTCTCTCTCTGTTTCTCTCTCTCTCTCTCTCTCTCTCTCTCTCTCTCTCTCCTTCTCTCTTTCTCTCTCAGTATGTGTATGGGTATGTAGGTATACATCAGAAGACTACTAAGGATCTAGAATAATATCAAAGTATTCTAATTTCTAGCAGTATCCTAGTGTGTGGGAAGGCACATAAAGAAGCGTAGCAGCAGTGAGCAGAACTGATGTGTCTGGTGGAGCCCACACCAACAGGTGTTAACAATTTAGCTAAATGCCACTTCACTGTAAATGACTTTTTCCTTCCAAATTTATTTCTCCACAATCATTTCAAGAAAAGTTCTTAGGCTGATAGTAGGTATCTTCTATATTTAGAATTTTTACTTTATTTCCAGAAATTTTATATTAAACAATTAAATACTAGATCTACCTTATTATTTTTCATTGTCAGAACCCCTATATTACATGACTTTTTGATGCTAGTCTATTTTTCATGTTCCATCTCAGCCTTTTTATTTTACCTCATTTTCATTCTTTTGACAATAGTCTACCTTTCTCCAATTACCTGTATTAAATTATTGCTTAAGTCTCTTCTCTCAGGTACTATATAAGTTAGTCATCATGCTGATGCAATTTTATCTTCACCCCCTCCTTTATCAGCTCCTTTGCTATTCTTTTCCTCCTGCTATCCTTCATCCCCTTTTCTCCTCTTCTTCCTTCTTCTGAATCCACTTTAATTTCATTTCTTGTTAAACATACAAATGACTTGTTCTAGACAAATATATACATCACAAATGCTTGTCTGTGGACTTTAATATCCAAATTGTGTTAGACGTTATTTCTGCTTTGTGTTTTATGGTTAGTTTCCTGAATCACAATTTCCCCTCTAGGAGAATCTAAGATGACAACTAGGGTACAGAAGCAGATAGACTAAGCTCCATGACTCCAAAACCTCCCTGAGACATTGGAGCCACATTTGGGTTATTCTTTCTGCTTCTACCCAAAATAATAACTGTAATCAAACTAGGTGCAGGAAAAAATTCAAAGACTGACCCACAAACCAGCCTTTAATTGCACCTAACAGCTGTGACCCAATGCACAGCCAGCAAGGCGGGTCCAGATCTGGGGAAACCCTCCTTCTCCACAGTGATTTATTTTTCTTTCTTTCTTTTCTCCTCCTCTATCAAGCAGAACTGAAGCACCAACCAGAATCAAAACTTCAACACCCTGAACCCCTAGCCTGTGGAAATCTTCCCCACAGCACATTAAACTGAGAAAACTTGAGAACTGCCAAAATTGCCATGGCTGCCACCACTGGCTCCAAACCTGACTGTGAGACATTCTATAGACCAAACAGGTGAGCACCATGCATCATACGGAATTCCCCCAGCCACCCCCAGGATAAACCAGCACAGCCTCTGGGCAGACTGAGCTGCCCTTAAAAAACTGAATAGTAAACAGCGAAGTGTAATCTAGCACAACACAAGAGGGGGCAGGAATGCTGAAAGTTCACTGGAGAAGGGGGAGAGGCAAGGAGTTAATCTCAGTACAAACTGTCAGTAAATAAACACTGGATAAGCAGGAAGGCTGAGAGTGGTTGTGCAATAAGCCACTCCCTGAAGCAGGGCAGGTAGCAGATCACAGAACTCATCTCCTGAGCCAGTGAGCAGCACCCAAAGACAAACTAAAAAGCAAACAGCGAGCTGTCATAAAACACTGACAGCAGAAGGGACTGATGGAGCATGAACCTGCCCCAGAGAAAGGAGGTGGGGCAAAGAAATAAGCCCCTAGCATGGAAATCTCAGTAAACAAGCACAGCAAAAAGCCACCTCCAAAGCAGGGCAACTAGTGGACTACAGAGCTGATATCCTAAGCCTGAGGGCAGCATTCAAACTTAAACTGCCACACCTCACTGTGGGAAGAGCTGACCATGCAGCTGCAGGTATAGGGTAACACAGTTATCATCTGAGGAATATATCTTTGGAATTTATCAATATCTTTGACCACACTGCATGATCTGGCAAAGCTACCTCACCTCACAATTTCAATTTAATTGGTAGACAGAAGAACAAAATATTATGCACAGCCAACCACCTGGTGAGACCACATCAGAGCTTCTGCTTATATGCCAATACCAGGACTGGATGCCAAAGGAGTCACTCCAGAACTTAAACTAAGACTGAAATTCTATTGTTCCTGAACCTGGTTTTTGATTTTCTTTGTTTCTTTGTTCATTTTTTCCCATTAATTGCTTTGTTTTTCATGTTTGTTTGTTTTGTTATTGTGGGTTTTCTATTTTTATTTCTATTCTTATTATCTTTTTTTCTTTCTATACTATCAACATTACCATCATCATCTTCTCACCCTCTTCACTCTCCCTCCTTCTCCTGTGCTAAAATCCAATGCTCCCTCCCCAATAACTTTTTTCTGCCCCTTCTCACCAACTCTCTCCCACAGCCCTCACCTTTCCCTCCCATTCTCCCCCAACCTGTCACCAGACTACCCTCCTACACACTCATCACCCACTGACCAACCTAATATATCAACTTTACACAGCCTCAAACCACTGCAATCCACAACAAGCACCCTGTTCTACAATAACAGTAATACATCCAAACACATCCAAGGACCACAAAAATCAGCAGCCCCCATACTGCTTCCCCACTCACCCCCACTTCCCACCTCCACTTTTAGTGCCACTGTATCCAACTCCCCAAATTTCTCTAGCTAGCCTTACAAACATTAAAACTCCAACTCCCACTGCTTATAGATATTATAAAATATAAACTACTGCTTAGGTATTAAACCTGTGAATTAGTTATTACTAAATTACACCCAGAACAGGCACGGAAATAGCACATCAACATAGCTAAAAACACAAGACAGCCACAAAACAAAAATTAAATCAAGGGAAAGAAAACAGATGACTAAAACCACCAACTAGCCTATCAAAACTTAGTCACACAATACCAAGTGGAGCAATGGAAAGAGTAAAAAAGGATGGAAACCATTCTCCCTGCAAAAGATAATTTAATACAGGATTCAGAGGGAAATGAAGAAAATGGATACCCAGTTTCAGACTCCAACGAAACAAAGAAAAATGGATCCCAGTGATGCCCCCAAAAATCCTCAAAGAAGAAATCTTGCAAGTAATCACTGAGAATTTCATGGAGATGATACTAGACATGGTTACCAAAATGTACAAGATACACTCAAGAAATTTCAAGACACCAAAAAGAAAGAATACCGGAAAACACAGAAACAAATAAATGGAGCCCTAAATAAACACCAAAGTGAAACAGAGAACACTACAAATACAGAGATAAATGAGTTAAAGATGAAAATAAGAAATATTAAAGATATGGAAAACCTCAGAAAAAAGAATGAAATAGAATCACAAAACAGAATGGAAGGCCACTCCACCAGACTAGAACAAGTGGAAGAAAGAATCTCAGAAAGTGAAGATAAGATAGACATTAAAGGAAGAAACAAAGAACTGTTAGTCCAACAACTCAAGCCCTGTGCAAAGAATATGCAATAACTCACTGATTCCATTAAAAGACTAAACCTGAGAATCATGGGCATTGATGAAGGAGAAGAGGTCCAAGCAAAAGGGATTCATAATATATTCAATAAAATAATAACAGAAAATTTCTCAAATCTAGAGAAAGTTATGCTCATTCAGGTACAGAAAGCCTCCAGGACACCAAACAGACTTGCCCAAAATAGAACTTCCCCATAACATATTATCATTAAAACAACCAGCACAAAGAATAGAGAAAGAATATTGAAGACTATAAGAGAGAAAAAAAGAAATAATGTATAAAGGTAAACCCATCAAATCACAGCTGATTTCTCAATGGAAACCTTATAAGCAAGAAGGGCATGAGTGAGGTATTCTGGACACTAAATGAAAATAACTTCAACCCTAGGATATTCTACCCAGCAAAACTGTAATTCAAAATATATGGAGCAATAAATTCTTCCACAATAAGCAGAAACTAAAACAATATATGATCACTAAACTACCATTACAAAAGATTCTTCAAAGAGTTCTGCACACAGAAAATGAAAGCAAACAAAACCATGAGAGGACAGGCAGTATAAAACCACAGGAGAAGAAAAGGAATCAGAGAGTAACATTGATTCAGCTGCACACAATCAAACCCTTAAACAACAAAAACAACTAAATGACAGGAATCACCACATACCTATCAATATTAAGTTTGAATGTCAATGGACTCAACTCCCCCCTCAAAAACACCATTTGGCAAACTGGATAAAAAAGGAAGATCCAACAATCTGTTGTTTACAGGAGACACATCTCATTGACAAAAACAAACACTAGCTTAGGGTGAAAGGCTGGAAGAAGATTTAGCTCCAATGGCCACCCAAGACAGGCAAGAGTAGCAATACCTATCTCAGACAAAGTAGACTTCAAACTTACATTGACCAAATGAAATAAAGAAGGACACTCCATACTAATAAAAGGGGAAATACACCAAAAGGAAATAACAATCATCAACCTCAATGCACCCAATCTCAGTGCACCTAATTTCATCAAACATACTTTAAAGGACTTAAAAGCACATGTAGACTCCAACACAATGGTAGTGGGAGACTTTAAAACCCCCTATCATCAATTGATAGGTCATCCAAACAAAAAATCAGTAAAGAAATTCTAGAACTAAATGACACCATAGATCAAATGGACCTAGCTGATGTCTACAGAATATTTCACCCAATTTCCACACAATATACATTCTTCTCAGCAGTCCATGGAACTTTCTCCAAAACTGATCATATCTTAGGGCACAAAGCAAGCCTCAGCAAATATAAGAAAATAGAAAGAATCCCATGCATTCTATCTGATCACAATGCATTAAAACTAGAACTCAACAACAAAAACAACAGCAGAAAATATGCAAACAATTAGAAACTGAACAACACGTTGCTCAATGATCAGTGGTCATCAATGAAATAAAAGAGGAAATTAAAAGTTTCCTGGAAGTTAATGAAAATGAAAACACAATTTACCAGAACCTATGGGAAACAGCAAAGGCAGTCCTAAGAGGAAAATTTACACCCATTAGTGTATATATTAAAAGAACAGAAAGATCTCAAATCAATGATGTAATGTTACATCTCAAACTCCTAGAAAAGTAAGAACAAGCAAAACCCAAAGTAAGCAGAAGGAGAGACATATAAAAATAAGGGTGTAAATTAATGAAATAGAGACCCAAAAAACCATACAAAGAATCAATGAAACAAAAAGTTGATTCTTTGAAATAATAAACAAGATTGACAGACCCCTGGCAAATCTGACTAAAATGAGGAGAGAAAAAACCCAAATCAGTAAAGTCAGAAACACAAAAGGGGAAATAACAACAAATACCATGGAAATCCAGGGAATCATCAGAGACTACTTTGAGACCCTATATTGGAATAAATATTAAAATCTTAAAGAAATGGACAAATTTCTAGATACTTATGAACATCCAAAATTGAACCAAGAGGATATTAACCACCTAAATAGATTTATAACATGAAATGAAATTGAAGCAGCAATAAAGAGTCTTCCAAAAAAGAAAAGTCCAGGACCTGATGGATTCTCTGCTGAATTGTATCAGACCTTTAAAGAAGAACTAATACCAACTCTCCTTAAACTTTTCCACTAAATAGAAAGGGAAGAAGTACTGTTTAACTGATTCTATGAAGCCAGTATTATATTCATTCCCAAACCAGACAAAGACACATCCAAAAAGGAGATAGGCCAATGTCCTTAATGGACATCAATTCAAAAATCCTCAATAAAATAATAGCAAACCGAATCCAACAACGTATCAGAAAGATCATTCACCAAGACCAAGTCGGCTTCATTCCAGGGATGCAAGGGTGGTTCAGCATATGCAAGTCTATAGTTGTAATAGAGCACATTAATAGAAGCAAAAACAAAAACCACTTGGTCATCTCAGTAGATGCAGAAAAAGCCTTTGATAGGATTCAACACTACTTCATGATAAAAGTGGTATTCTAAGAAAACTAAGAATAGAAAAATGTACCTCAACATTATAAAGGCTATATTTGACAAACCAATAGCCAATATCATACTTAATGGAGAAGAACTGGAACTATTTCCCCTAAAGTCAGGAATGAGACAAAGGTGCCCACTCTCCCTACTCCTATTCAACATAGTCCTAGAATTCCTAGCCTGCAGAAAACTGAAACAAGATTCATGTTTTTCACCCTTTGCTAGTATATACTCAAAATAGATCAAGGACCTTAATATCAGACCCAAAACTCTGAAACTGGTATAGAAAAGAGCAGGGAATACTCTGGAAGCAATAGGTATAGGCAAGTACTTCCTCAATAGAACTCCAGCAGCTCAGCAACTAAGAGAAAGGATGGACAAATGGGACTACATGAAATTAAAAAGCTTCTGCACAACAAAAGAAATGGTCTCTAAGGTGAAGAGACCACCCACAGAGTGGGAGAAAATATTTGCCAGCTATACATCAGACAAAGGGCTGATAACCAGAATATACAGGGAACTTAAAAAACTAAACTACCCCAAAATCAATGAACCAATAAAGAAGTGGGCAACTGAACTAAACAGAACTTTCTCAAAAGAAGAAATCCAATGGCCAAAAAACACATAAAAAAAATGCTCACCATCTCTGGCCATAAAGGAAATACAAATCAAAACCACACTAAGATCTACCTCACTCCTGCTAGAATAGCTATCATCAAAAACACCACCAACAACAAATGTTGGTGAAGATGTGGGGAAAAAGGAACCCTCATACACTGCTGCTCAGAATGCAAGCTAGTGCAACCACTCTGGAAAACAATATGGAGGCTTCTTAAAAAACTGAACATAGATCTGCTATATGATCCAGCAATCCCACTCCTAGGGATATACTACCCTAAGAAATGTGGCTCAGGTTACTCTAGAGGCACCTGCACACCCATGTTTATTGCAGCACTATTCACAATAACTAAGTTATGGAAATAGCCAAGATGTCCCACTACTTATGAATGGGTTAAGAAAATGTGGTATTGATACACAAGGAAATTTTACTCAGCCATGAAGAAGAATGAAATCTTATCATTTGCAGTAAATAGATGGAACTGGAAAACATCATCTTAATCTAAGTTAGCCAGGCTCAGAAGTCCAAAAATTGTATGTTCTCCCTCATGTGCGGACTTAAGACCTAAAACAAATGCAGTAATATTATTGGACTTGGGTCACACGCTAAGGGGAGAATGCATACAAGAGGAATAGGAAAAGATAGGAAGCCCAAAACTTGAAAGCATTTGATGTACCCACTGTAGAGGAGCTAATATAGTAACCTTAAAATGCCAGAGGCCACTATGGGAAGGTGACTGGGAAGTAGTGAAGAGGTCCGGTAAAGATGAATCAATTCGGGTTGTAATACACTTGTGCATGGAAGCAATGCTGGGAATCTCTCTGTATAGCTATCCTTATCTCAACTAGTAAAAACACTTTGTCTTTCTTATTATTGCTTATGTCTACTCTTCACCAAAATTAGAGAAAAGGGCAGTGAGGGCAGTGGTGGGGAGAGGGAGGGAATGGGTGGCAGGGTGGAGAAATGCCCCAAACAATGTATGCACATATGCATAAATGAATAAGTAACCCCCCAAAAAAGAAAATTAAAATTTAAAAAAAAACAATTTTCCCTCTAGCTACTTCTTTACCTTTTTCTGCAAGCCTCTCAGTTTTTTCAAGTGAATCATACACCCCTCTCTGAGGTCAGTGCTTTGATTTATGAGAAATATCTTTCATTATTCTCACACTTAGACTGGACTTCTTCTTTGTGGAGATTTTTGGATCAATGTAATCCCTTTCTTCTGTTATCTCTTCCTCAGCCGTTTTTCCAGTATCCATTCTCAATGGTAGGCAAAGTTTAAGATATAGGTAGCTCTGCCAGAAATTGGTGCATATTTTCATACTTACAGGCAATTTGAAGTTTGTAGTGTTCTTTGAACCCAAGTTATATTATTTACCTTGCTTCATTTATCATATTGAGCAAAAGATACAACAAAGCAGTAGCCCATGGGGAGATACAGTGTAACAAAAGTAAGGGATAAAAAATTTTCAAGAATAAGGGAGAGATCAACATGTCAAGTGCCGTGAGGAGGCTGGAGACTGACTACTGTTGGTGGAGGCAGCCTTGGAAAGAGTCTCCTATTGAGTAGCCAAGATAAACTACCTGTTGGAATGGATTCCCCAGAGAAAGCCTGTGGAAGTGGCTAAAGTAAATTTACCAAGTGTGAGAAACTCACTTGAGAAGGCTTGTCGTAAAAGGTCAAGGGTCAGATACACACATGAAAGTTAGATGGAATCCCTTCTTTTTACCTTTTAATTTAAGCATATGCAATAGTCATATTTTATTTCTTGTATATTTAATTACCTGCAGTAATTAAACCATGGTCTCAAAATATTAAGTGGAAAATTCTAGAAACAAATAATTCAGAATTTTGAAAAAACTATTACAACATAACATTATACTTGTTCTACTTTATTATTATTGATGTTGTTAATCTCTTACTGTGCCAAACTTATAAATTATAGTTTATCATAAGTATGTATGGGAAAACACATAGTAGATACAAGGTTCTGTACTATTCATGGTTTCAGACATCCACTGGGGGTCTTGGAACCTCTGTGGATAAGGAGGAACTACTGAATTTACAAAAATTGCACATATCTTAAATATCACCTCAAACCTTCAGAAACTCAGGAGCCTGCAGATCAAAGAGAAGAACATTACCTCCTTTCCAAAAAAGCCCCAGTGCTCCTTGTAGTCAAAAATTAGCCCCCAAAAGGCACCTTCTCTACTAATATCTAACACTATAGTATTAGGTACTGTTTTGTGTCTGGCATCCTTTGCTGTGCAACACATCTGTGAGAATTATTCGTTTTTTATGAGTAGTTGTAGGTTTTCCTTTTGCATTGTTGTTTAACTTTTTGTGTCTGGATATATGACTATTTATTCATCAAGTGTTGAAGGGAATTGGGATAGTTTACTATTTTGGAAAATTACAAATAGTATTATGTGCAATTCATAATTTTCTAGTTTGCAGTTATGTATTTCCTAGTGCATGGCTTGATGAACATATGTATGAATTTCTATGACATTTTTATTTATGAATAGAATTGCTGAATCATAGAAAATGCATATTTATGTAATTACAGCCAAGATATTCTAAAAATGATTATCTTCCTAAAGCATTTTATAAGTGATCCAAGTGGTGAATATTTTTCTAACATTTAGCAACACTTCAAAACTGTGATTTTATGAACTGTGGTGGCTTTTAATTTGCATCTTCCTGATGACCAATAAAGTCATATGTTTATTGCCCAAACACATCACTTGCAGTGAGTTCCAGAAATATTGGTTCAAGTCTTCTGTCTATTATTCTCTTTGGAGAGTTTTCTTATTATTATTGATTTTTATCTTTTAAAAATATTCTAGACATAAGTAATTTACTGAGCAAAGTATATTTTGGGTATGGTCAATATTGAAGTATGTTTTGTACTGATGAAAATAACTTCATAATGTGTGATGCATTGGAAAGAATTGCAGAGGAGCAACCCTGGAGCAAGCAACAGTGGAGGAGGCCCAGCATAACAGGAAAAGCTGGCCATTGAGATGTTGTCATACTAACTCAAACTTTTGTTTAAAGTTAAACATTCCCAAATATTTTAAGTCAATAAAATCATATCCATATGTTGGATAATTTTCACATTCTACACACAGAAGCAATGATTAAAAAAACACTAAAAACACTAAAGCCTTAACACAAATTTAAAGGAGATACACTGGGTCTCTGTTGTGAAGACATGTGCCCCTATCCATAGTATTATTAGAATATTGTCATTTAAATATATATATATATACATATATATAAAATAAGCCCCTTTGCTTTTCATATTTAGCCTTTTAAATAATATTTATTTTGTATCTTTTTATCTGATTATATTATCATATCTTTTTAAATTTTAGCACTTTAGTTATATGATCAATCACTAGGATTTGTGTCTAATTTTTTATATTTATTTAGTGTGTTTTATTTTAGCAAGTTTTAGTTCTTCTGAATTTTTAAACTTCTTTTCCCATCTTGTTAATTTGCATTACTGCTTTTAAGTTTTATTATATTTTTTATTTTTGCTAATTTTAGTTTTAGTTTTTCTTAGTTTGACTAGCAGAAAATAGATTAGAGCAGATACTTAAATAACTCATGTCTTAGTGTCAATATTTTTATTCTCTCATTTTACCTTCATGGATCTTGGGCCTTTTATATCCTTTTGTGAAGCAAATATGCAGTCCCAAATCCACAGCCTCTACCTGTGCCATCAACAGTCATAATTCGAGCCATGTAGTAAGTGGCTGCTTAGCAGAAGAGAGGTGGCTGATGATTCTACGAGGGGTGGTTCCTCCTTTCTGGATTAGTTTAATCAAAGAGTTAAGTGCTCAGGAGACCCTTGAGACTTCTTTTACACTCCTATAAGGTAAGGAAAGGTTTGATAGGACTAAGCTTCTTTATTATGTAATTCTGGAGTGAAGGCAATTTACTCTGTGTAGGATGACCTAACAAATTTTTAAAGTCCCTAAAAAAGGCAGCCTGATCTTGTCTAATATTTTAGAGCAAAAAGAATCCTAACCCCATCTCTCTGTTAACACTCATTTGTCCTAAAACAAGAGTGGACCCCTTAATAGTGTTTTTTGTTGTTGTTGTTGGTTTTTTGGGTTTTTTTGTTTGGGCTTTAAAGGAGTCTTGTCTCTGTAAAGTTAGCCAAAAAGCATGCAGGAGGCAAGTCCCAGTGACTATCATTGATAGTAAAGAATAATATCATTTCCTAGTCTATGAGAAATAACTTTCTCTCAAGTCAATCTTCTAGTTTCCTACCTTACTAGAGAATGATTTTTTCCACTCTATTTCACAATGTAATCATCCCTACATCCCTTTTCTCGTACAGGATCATGGACCCTGAATCATCTGCATTGTTCATTATCACTTGCCTAAAGGTGAAAGGTATATATGATAATTCTCCTCAGCTAGCTTGATTCTCAGTTTCCCATGCATCCTCAAATAAAATGTAGTCTAGAAGCTGGAGGAGTTTTCCAACAGAGAAAATTAGATAAACATGAGATATTGTAACCTGCTTGAGACCTGCTATCTCCAGTAAGCAGTGGTACTTATCATGCTGTAGTTACACAGCTTCATGTTGCAATCACCCAGAAGCCAGTGACAGGTCATTTTACACTAAAAACACTCCCAGTGGCTAGCATTAGCATTATAGTTGCAGTAATATATATCTTTTTACTTTCCTCTTTGGTTCTAATATTTATGCCCTCTAAAGAGACCTGTATCTAAGACAGCAAACCTACTTTCTTTAAGGTTTTTGACTCTTTTCTCTCTGATTATAAAGGAAAAATAATTAATAGAAAGGGCCTGGCCATCTTAATCCTAATAATTGGAGGTGAGGGGAAGGGTAGTAGATGATCTTGGAGCTCACATGCCTAGGTTCACATTTTATAGGTTTCCCATTTTTATTCTGACATCAGTAAGTTAGAGATAGCAGGCCGTAGCATTTAGTCCTCTGCCAAAACTTCCCAGTAACTTGTTCTTGCTAGAAAAATTTCTGTCCATGGTATTATCTACAGCCTAACAGTCAGTATAATTATTTCTTAAGATCAGAAGCCCAGGCTTGGTGATGGCATGAGACAGAGTTTGCTAATTTATACTTGAAGAATTGTTTTCCTTGGGTTATTCATTTCCTTATAGAATATGATTTCAGGAAACACACCCAGGGTGAAATAATTAAGTTTAATCAATGATGTCAAAGGAAAAAGCCTCTACTTAAAATCTAAAACAGAAAGATGAAGTTATTGCTTACTAAGTAGGGAAAAATGTATGTAAGCCAGATGCAGTTTCTTTGAATAAAGCAAACTGCTAGTCTTACATGGGTTTGGAGAAGCAAAGATTTCAAGTATCAGGCATGTACACAGCAAGACTTGGCTAAGGCTATGTTGACCTTTCACTGTGGAGGGTTGGTTATTGAAGTGTTGCTGAACCTCCAATTTCGGTTCAGCTGGCTTCCAGAAGTATGGATCTGTCACAAAATGCCTGGCACCCAGAAGTGTATTTATTGATATGAAGTCATTATTAATCACTTGGGATTGTTCATACCATATCTGTGATTTACTCTTACTATAGCCAAAAGAATCACTTTCTCTATAGAAATTAATACATTTTATATCATTGACTATTTTACACACTGCTTTTTTACTGGATTTACACATGCCCTTGTTTATCCACTTTATCATATTTTAGTGCTTTGAGGGCTTTGTCTTACGGATTTTTATTCTCATTCTCTATAGCACCCTGTATGGTACTTTAAATATCAAGCCTTCAATGGGCTGAGAGATGCTACATGACCCTTTAAGAAATTTAGCAGTTTTGAAGCCAGAGAAGAGTCAGAGGATCCTTCTTGTGGATTCAAAGAGACATGAATAAGGAAAAATATTCAGACAGAGGTGGTTATAGTTACATAAGATATCTAAGCCAAGGGTATACAGTAAAGAAAGAGAAAGATGAAAGAGAGTAAAAAACAAAACTAAAATTCACAAGTGCCTTTGCTTTTCTGGATCCTCAAATCTACATTCTACTGCCAGGGTAAAATTTAAGCTCCACTATTTTGACTCCATGAATGAGAAAAGTCAGATAACTAAGGAGAAACAATATTCTGAAGAGAGAGATGGAGGAAGAGCTTTGGGACCCACGAAAGAGGGGGAAGTACAGCACAAAAGCAAAGGGAATCATAAACACCAGAGAAAAACAGTGCAGTCCCCTTCAGGGGACTAAAGACAGGAGCACAAGGAAAGATAAAGACAAAGAGTTTCCAGAGGCAAATTGCTATAAAAGTCCATAGCTCCCATAACCTTAAGTCCACATAGGAGATAGAGAAAAACTGAGACTCAACATGGACACAGTAAGCTAGTGAGGATTTAGATTTCTCACAGACACTGATTTACATGAGTTCAAGGTGAGAGCTATGCACTCTACATGACTGAAAGTCCTGAGAATTGAACTTTAATTTTGATAGAATAATAAGAACCTTCCAGGATAAGGATAAACTGAAGGAATTCATGTCCATCAAGCCTGCATTGCAGAAGACACTTATAAGAATATTTCACACAGAATAGGATGAAAAATAGTCACAAACATGAAAAACCAGGAAAGAAGAAAATAAAAGGTAGAACTGTTGATTCCATGAGAGCTAGGAAAATATCAAGCACGTTCAAATCAGCAAACCAGCAAAACATGAAGGTGAACAATGCCAAAAGTAAAGAACAATCAGCAAGAGATTCAACTTGGAGAAAAACCAATAATAAAACAGATATTAATGAATACCTCTCAATTATAACCCTGGCTAAACATATTTAACTCTGTTATCAAAAGACACTGATTCACTGATTGAATAAAAAAGAAAGATCCAAGTATCAGTTGTTTACAAGAAATATACCTCACAACCAAAGACATACACACACAAAGTAAAAGGATTGAAAAAATATACCAAGCACGTGGAACTTGAAAGCGAGCAGGAATAGCTATCTTCATGTCAGTCAAAGCAGATTTTAAACAAAAATCAATCAAAAGCTATAAAGAGGGGCACTATATAAGGGGAAACATCCAGCAAGAAGATATAATGATTCTAAACATATATGCACCAAATTTGTATACACCCAAGTTCATAAAACAAACACTTCTGAGCATAAAGGAACAAAGAGGGCCAGAAACAATAATAGTGGGGGATCTCAAAACTGTACTCTCATCAACAGACAAAACATACAGACAAAAAAATTCACAAAGATAGTGTAGAAATAATACCACAGGCAAATTGAGCCTAACAGAATTCTACAGAGTATTCCATCCTACAGCAATAAGCCAGACATTTTTCTCAGAACTTTCTCAAAATAGATCGCATCCAAGGCCATAAAGCAAAACTCAAAAAATACAAAAAATTGAAGTGATCAGGTGTATCCTAACAGGCCATAATGATTGAATGGAAATCAATGGCCAGAAGAACTACAAAACCCTTTCAAACTGATAAAGATTGAACAACATGCTTTTGAGTAATCAATGGGTCATGAAAGAAATTAGGAAATAAATTAAATTCCTAGACTCAAATGAAAATACAATTTACCAGAACCTGTGGGACACAGCAAATACAATGTTGACATGGAAGTTTATAGAAATGAGTTCCCACATCAGAAAATTAAAGAGAGCTCAAACAACCTTATGATATAGCTGAAACAGACACCAATGAAGTTCAAAAGGTAATATGGGACTATTTTGAGAACCTGTATAGCTAACTGGAAAATCAAGAAGAAATTGATAAATTGCTGGACACATATGATCCCCCAAAATGCAACCGAGAAGACATTAATGATTCACACAAGATCTATAACAAGTAATAATATTGAAACAGGTATAAAGAACCTCTCAAAAAGAAAAGCACAGAACTAAATGGATACACTGCTAAATTCTACCAGAACTTTTTGTTTGTTTGTGTGCACTGGAGTTTGAACTCAGGACCTCATGCTTGCTAGGTAGGCACTCTACTACCTGTGCCACTCTGCCAGCCCTATTTTGTGTTGAGTATTTTCAAGACAGGGCTCTGCTATTTATTTGCCTGAGTTGGCTTCGAATCCTGATCCTCCTGATTTCTGTCTCCCAAGTAGCTAGGATTATAGGCATGAGCCACCAATGACCAGGTTTCTACCAGACACTTAAAGAAGAACTAATGCCAATGGTCCTCAAACTATTCCAAAAAATACAAATGGAAGGAAAACTATGAGACTCATTCTATGAAGCCAGTATTACTCTAATACCAAAACCAGATAAAGATGCATCAAAAAAAAAAGTTTTAGGCCAATTTCCCTGATGAACATAGATGCAAAATACATGCAAACATAATCTAACATCACATTAATAAATTATACACCATGATCAAGTAGGTTTTATTCCAAGAATTCAAGAGTTTCAACATGTGCAAATTAATAAGTGTAACACAATACCTAAACAGAATCAAGGATAAGTCCACATGCTCAGCTCAATAAATGCAGAAAAAAGCCTTTGACATGATTTAATATCTTTTCATAATAAAAGCTCTGAAGAAATTAGGAATTGAAGGAACAGGCTCAACATTGTGAAGGTTATATATGAAAAACCTATAGCCAACATCATATGTAATGAGGGAAAGCTAAAAGCATTTCTTCTAAAGTCAGGAATAAAACAAGAATGTCTATTCTCCCCATTCTTACTCAGTACAGTATTGGGCTTCCTCACTAGAGCAGTAAGTCAGGAGAAAAAATAAGGCAGGAGAAGGAACTCAAACATAAAAGGAAGAAGTGAAATCCCTATTTGCAGATGATATGATCTTATACTCAAAAGACTCACCAAAAAACTTGTAGATATCGTAAACCTGTTCAACAAAGTAGCAGGATACAAAATCAATATGCAAAAATCAGTAGCAATTCTATGCACCAACAATGAATAGACTAAGAAAGGAGTCAGGAAAATAACACCAATCATAATAACATTAAAAAATACCAAGGAATACATTTATTGAAGAAAGTGAAAGGTCATTGCAAGATAAACTATAAATCACTGTAGAAAAGAATTCAAGAAGACATCAAAAGATGGAAGCACCTCACATGCTCAGGTATGGTCAGAATCAATATTGTGAAAATGGCTATACTACCAAAAACAATCAATATTTTCAAATAATCTCATCAAATTCCAATGACATTCTTCATAGAGAAAGAAAAACCAATTCTAACATTCATATGGAATCAGAAAGGACCTTGAATTGTCAAGGCAATCCAGAACAACAAGAAAAAATCCTGGAGATGTTACAATACCTGGCTTCAAACTACACTAGAGAACCATAGCAATAAAATCATCACAGTAGCCAGGCACCGGTGGGTCATGCCTGTGATCCTAGCTACTCAAGAGGCAGAGATCAGTAGGATTGTGGCTCAAAACCAGCCCAGGCAAATAGTTCGCAAGTCCCTATCTTGAAAACTCATCACAGAAAAGGACTGGTAAGTGGCTCAAGGTGTCGTCTTAAGTTCAAACCCCAGTACCACAAAAATAAATAATTACATACATACATACATCATGGCACTGGCACAGAAACATACATGAAAACAAACGGAGCAAAATAGAAGACCCAGACACAAATTCATACATCCAGAGCCAGTTGATTTTTGACAAAAGATCTCAAAGCATACAATGGAGAAAAGACAGCCTCTTCAATAAGTGGTACTGAGAAAATTGGATAACCAAATGTAAAAGACTTTAAACTAAATCTCAGTCTCTCACCCTGAACAAGTATCAACTCAAACTGGATCAAAGATCTTAATGTAAGGTACAAAAGTGTGCAATTAATATAGGAAAGAATATGCAAAATACTGGAACATACAGGAATAGGAAATAACTTCCTAAATAGAATTCCATTAGCTCAACAATGAAGAGAAAGGATTGACAAATGAGACTGCATGAAACTAAAAAGCTTCAGAATAGCAAAGTAAACAGTCACTAAACTGAAGAGATAGCCTACAAAGATGGGAGAAAATCTTTTTCAGCTATACATCTGACAAGGAATTAATATATGGAGAACTCAAAAAAACTAACCCTGCAAACAGTCAACAACCTACTGAATAAAATGGGCAAATGAACCAAACAGACAATTTTTCAAAAGAAGTACAAGTGGTCTATAAACATGAAAAAATTCTCAACATCTCTAGCTATAAAGAAAATGCAAGGCATTAATATTTCACTTCATAACAGTCAGGAATGGCCATCATCAAAAAGCACAAACAACACCAAATGCTAACTAGGATGCAGGCAACAAGAACCCTATCCATTGTTGGTGAGCGTGTAAATTAGTACAACCCCTATGAAAAGCAGTACATAAGTTCCACAAAATACTTAAAATGGAACTACCAAATGATCCAGCAATCACTCCTGTACATATATCTGAAGGAATATAAATAGAGTACAATAAAGACATCTGCATGCCTATGTTTATTGCAGCACTATTCACAATAGCCAAAGTATGGAAACAGCCAATGAATGGATTAAGAAAATGTGGTACAGTTACACAGTAGAGTATTATTCAGCCTTGAAGAAGAATGAAAGTATTTTGTTTACAGGTAAATGGATAGGGCTGGAGATCATTATATTAAGTGAAGTTAGCCAGGTCCAGAAGGACAAAGGTTATATTTTTTTCCCACATGTGTGGAAACTATATATGAAAGATAAATGCATACATAAATACATACATGATTATATATATATATATATATACATATATATATATATATATAACATATAAGATGTTCGTTATAGTGAAACTGTTTGAAGGGACTGGAGGAGGTAGGAAAGGAAAAGGGAATGAGAGTGAATAATATTGAAGTATATTGTATCTATGTATGAAGAAGGCATCTCAAAACACACTGAAAGCTGTTGAGTTGTCAGGAGGCAGGGGGTAGAGAGAGAGAGTAGAAGGGGTTAGTCTGATTAAAGTGTGACATATGCATGTGTGAAGTGTAAAACCTATTTGAGCAATTAACACACACTTAAAAAACCAGGGTGCATGTGGTCGATGTTTATATGCTTGCATGAAATAGAATGAAACCTGTCGAAATTGCTTGAAGAAGGAGGAAGGGAGATGGGGGGGAATGATGGTGGGGATGAACATGACCATGCTATATTGTAAGCACATAGGGAAAAGTCACTGTCAATCCTCCTGTACAACCAGTATATGCTAATAAAACAATCTACCTTCATCTATGATCTCACTTGCTTGGGCAGGTCTGACATGGTGTTTCAGCTAAGTGATGAAGCTTCTTGTGTTTCTCCACACACAGACTTCTTTCCAGTCCTACACTGCTTCTAAACAATTCATATCTAAAACCTACTTGAGATGTGATCCTTTCCAGAACACAAGGTTGTTCTTCACAAGTTGCACTGGGATTGAGTACTGCACATTCATGAATGTAGTGCTTGAGTCTCAGGGTACCTTGTCCTTCTATGAGTGCTAATTTAAAGGACAAAGTATCTGCCAGGGCACCAAGAACCACCTCTGGTCCAGAGACTCATCTTAAGCTTCTATACTCTGGATCTCATACAAGAGGTTCAGTTGAACCCCAGAAATATGGTTGCAGCTGTAGAGCCCCAAGGATATCTAAGAATGCCCAGATGTCTGAGAGCCACCTCTAAGAGATCTTCAAATGTAAAAATTCTAGGTGTTTTCAGATTTTCTTTTCTTTTTTTCAGTACTAAGGTTTGAACTCAGGACCTATGGGCTCTCTAAGCAAGCACTCTACCACTTAAGCCATGTCCCCAGCCCCTAGGTTTTCTTTATATTCTGATTCTACATTTTTTAGTATCCTTATTATAGCCAGCCCTAGCACTCACAGAATATAGCTAAAATTTGAATATTTTTAACATTGACTAACAATAAAAGGAGACAATAGTGGTTTTTGGTGTTGGGAGACGTTGCTATTATGAATATTTGTTCTAAGTTGAATATTCAATAAGATAAGTTTGGCAAATTAGCATAATCACTGATTAGTGTCTAATTGAAAACAAATGAAAAGAAGACTTACTAGCTAGTGTCAACACTTTCTATTCAATATGAAATATACAAAAATGATAATATTAATAGTGTAATTTTAGACTAGAATACAAGAAGGGAGTATAAATTGTCCTTAGAGCTCACACACTCTTTGTGGCAGATTTTGAGCAGTAAGAAACAAAGTGCAAAGTGAACTGGAGCAATAAATCATCAGGAGTTACACCCTGCTGGCCTATAAGATTTTCCACAGGAATTCCAAGTGATAGGAGCACACCAGAAAGGCAGGACTCTAATGAACTTCTATTTCTTGGAAAAATAGAAAAATGAATGAGTTGAAGATGTTTCAAGATGTATTTCTTTTTGACAGAGAGAAAAGATAAATATGGCAAACCGTGAGCATGATGTAGAAAAGGTTAGTATTCAAGAAGTTTTGCCAGGGGAAGACAATAATTAGGGAAGTTACCTTAAATAGATGTGGTTAATGAACCTGAGAAGATCAGTAAATGATAAAGAGAGTTATTGCAGCTGCATCATTTTAAGGGTTTATAAAGCAAACACAGTTGTTTGGAACACAGGGATGAGGGTCTTTGAGCTAAAAGTAGGGAAAATTTATGAAGGATATATATTCAAAACAGTGGCATATCAGCTTGTGCTAAGACATAGGGACTTCTGATTTACTTTAGCTAAAATCTCCAATCATTTAAAGGGCTTTTATTAACCCATAGCATTATAAAAGGACTGAGACCTAAGGAAGCCGTTAGTGCTTAAGAGGAAAAAAAGTTACAAAGAAGCAAGAGCAGTTAAGGCTATATGGTTAATGAGCAAGAAATGAAATGTCTGCAAAAGACACTTTTGTGATAAAAGGGATGGAGACAGGCTACCCCATACATTGATGGTAGGAGAGGAAATTGTTAAATTTTTTTTTGCTAAATGAATGTGTCAAATAAGTAATAAATATCATTTGACTCGATAATTCCATTTCTTGGTATTGATTGTAATATAAATTTAGATGAAAATTTAAGCAGAAATATGGCACAAATGTAAAAGTATTTTTTTTCTCTTTTGGAGATAGGACTGGGCTTTGAATTTAGGGCTTCCTGCTTGCAAGGCAGGTGCTCTACCATTTGAGCCACACCTCCAGTTGATTTTACTCTAGAAATGGGCTCTCTTGAACTAGTTGCCCAGGCTAGCCTTGAACTGAGATCCTCCTGATCTCATCCTCCCAAGTAGCTAGGATTACAGGCATAAGTTACCAGTGCCCCGTCATAACTATTTAATTGATACAAAAGCTTAAAAATAGAGGTAAATTAAATTATGTTAGAAAACAGAATGGGCTATTATACTTTATGTTTTGGAGGTAATTTAAGTGATATTTGTCAATGAGTATGATATGAAATTAAGAAAATATGAGTGCACTGTATTATTTATATAGGATTCCAATAATGTAGACATATTCATACAAATATGTATCTAAAAAGTGAAACCAAAGAAATACTAAAATATTAACACTTCTAATTGCTGTGTGGATAAGCTTTACTTTCTTCCTTTTACTTATTATTATTTAGATTATCTACAGTCAGCTTAAACTACGTATTTGAATGTAAAGAAATGAAGCCCCAGAATTGAGTGGCAGACAGAGGAAGAGGTGAAATAGAAAGTGATATAACCTGTGGTTGGAATTTGGGAAGGATCAGCATTCTCTTTCTGGTGAGGAAACAGAATCTCTAGGTTCTGCCATGACAGTTGACAGTTACTGATTAAAATGTAAAGAGTCCAAAATTTCCACAAATCCCATAGGTCAACAAGGCAGCACACAGAATGAAAGAAAATCCTTGCGAACTATACATCTGACAAGGGTTTAATAACCAGAATATACAGGGAGCTCAAAAACTAAACTCTCAAAGAATCAATGACCAAAGGAAGAAATCGGCAAATGAACTGAACAAAGATTTTACAAAGGAAGAAGTACAAATGACCAAAAAAAAAAAAAAAAAAAAGAAGAAATGCTCAACATCCCTGGCCACAAGGGAAATGTGAATCAAAATCACATTAAGATTTTAGCTTACTCTTGTTAGAATGGCTATTATCAAGAACACAAACAATAACAAATATTGCTGAAGATGTGGGGATAAAGAAATCCTAATACACTGTTGGTGGGAATATAAACTAGTATAACCACTACGGAAAGCAATATGGAAATTCCTCAAAATACTAAAACCAGAACTACTATATTATCCAGCAATACCACTCCTGGGCATATATATATAAAGGAATATAAGTCAAGATACAATAAAGATACTTGCACATCCATGTTTATTGCAGCATTATTCACAATAGCCAAGATATGGAAATTGCTCAGATTTTATATATATATATAATATATATATAATTATATATATATAATGGATCATTATTCCATCATAAAGAAGAATGAAATTGTGTCATTCACAGGTGAATGGATAGAACTGAGGAGGGAAAGGAGAAGAAAAGATAGATGGTGAATAATAATGAAATTCATAGCACCTGTGTAGAAACAAGACACAACGAAACACACTGAAAGCTACTGAACAATATATGGTAGGGAGAAAAAGCTAAAGAAGAGTATAATAGAGGAGGTTTGACGGATGAAAGTACACAGGTAAAATATCAAGGCAAAAATCCTTCAAACAATGAACACATACTTAAACAATGAAGAACGGGGATGCTAAACAGGTCATGTTAAGATAAAGGTACTAGTGGGAAGGGGAGGGTAAATGAAAAGGGTAAAGGAGAGTGAGTAAGATTGATGTACTTTCTATACATGTGTGAAAATGGAACACTGAATTTGTCAAAGTCGTTTTATGAAGGAGTAAGGGAAGAGGAAGAAAAATGGAGGGAATGAGCCTAACCACTGTACATTGTACACATATATGGAAATGTCACAACAAAACACCTCTACAGCTCTTATATACTAATAAAAACATTTTAAAAAGAGAAAATGCCTTAACATCCCTTGGAGATTGGTAGATGAAAACTAACCCAGATTGGTAGATAATTAAAATAATGTAATCACCCCAAATAGTAGAAACAATTAGTACCCAGGAACATCAGTTTAAGAAAAGAGTTGGTAAATGTGATTTGAGTAGGGAACCCAGGAGGAATAGCACTTATGCAACCTCCTATCCAGAACAAGCACTGTACCAAGTGTTTTGCAAGCATCATAGAATGTGCATTTTGCTAGTAACATACAAAGGTTTTCTAGCTGAACCAGAGTACTGAGTCTCTCAAAGTCAGTGTGTGCCAATAAGCTACAGTGTCCCTCAGCAGTTACCTTTTGACTTGATATAAAGGACATTTAGCCTGAAGGGTTAGTTACATCTCCAATTCTTCACAAGAGACTAAAATGAATGTCACCTACTGTTGGGTTCAAATATAAACAGACAATGTACAATGTGTCTAGAAAACATAATGAGCCTGAGATTACAGGGAATTTGTATAAAAGATTACCAGAAAGAGTCAGATTGTAGGTGGAGCTCCCATGGGATTATAAAATGTTGAAGCCATTAAATAGTGGTTGGGGCTCTGGACTTGGGGACAAATTATAGATATATTTGTGTCACCAATTAGTGCATACCTGAGAGTATCTAATGAGTAAGAAGAACTAAACATTCAAATGGATATGATTACTCATCCAGTAGATATTAGGCAGCCTATGGTAGTGTCAGACATCTTATTTCCTAACATAATAAACTGTAGATAACAGTCACCATCTTGGCAGAAGACGGATACTATGAATATGCCGAGAATGAATGCTATATCCATTGAAGTAGATCTCCCAGTTGCTGATGGAAAGATCACTGTTCTGACAAAGCACTCATAGCCTGCCTAAAATGCATAATTATCAGCCACTAGGAAAAACAAACTTTAAGAATGGGTGACAATAACTTGTGAGAAAATCCCAGGAAAAGCAGATCTATACTCTTTTAACTTCTTGAAACCATGTAGTGTAGAGAGAGTGTGTTAGAAGTTGTTGATCTTGTTTATTTAGAAACATACCTAAAGTGAAAATTTGAATTTACTCACATGTTTTTAACATATTTACAAATGGAATATGTGATAAAAGAACATTTTTAAAAAGAGCTCTTTTAAGTAGTATAAAACAAAAAATTACAAGTGATAAGAAATGTTTCATTATGTGGACTTGCATCTTATTGTCTTATTCATTGGTCTACTAAATAATAATATAACATAATCAATTGCATATTTAATGAAATAAAGTGATAACTATTTCAGTTAGCATTTCATTATGTTGTAAATGTCAGAAAATCTGCTCAACTACGGTCCCAATAAACATGTTGATTATGTTCTAACAAAAAGTGTTATGGCTAATATGGAAACTCAGTATCATAAAGGTCCTCAATTTTTCTCTTATCTCTCTGTTATCCTCGATATGTTGGCATTTCATTTTTGTGACTGTTGCTTGTTGAAAGATGGCTTCTGCAACTTCAGACATCACATTTATATTCATGATAGAAAGAAGGGAAAAGAGGCACCTTAACAAATCTCTTCTTGAAACAAACCATCTGTTCTAACCAACTCAAGGAGATTTTCTTTGTGTCCTTGGAGAAAATTTTTTGATACAGCCAACTATGGGTGCAATACAATCTGGAAAACTGACTATTGAGGAAATCACTGTTTTACGTCTAGTAACAAAACTTTTAAAAGTATGTGTATTATTGAACCTGAATATGACTAGAGCTGAGAAAATTCTGAAGACAGATAGATCAATGATTGATTTGTTAGAGGACTGGATGAAAACAAGAGAACAGAAGTAAAAGAAAGTGGAACACTACGCCTAGGGTTTAAGCAGCAGCGTGGATCATGGACAAATTCTACCCAAGAGAGATTTTCTTGGACCGTTGGCAGTGGCATTTTCTTGTGTATGTAGTCACCTCATTTGATGTTCCTGGTCCTAGTGTTAGGTTCATCTCTAATTTTCTCTGATGGGATCATTGGAGTTCCCTCCAAATGTAGACTCTAGGATTACTAAAGCAGTTAATACTGAGAATATCATCAGTCTTACCCCAAATCCCATAGAGATACTGGTAAAATTCTAGTAACTTAATCCTTGCTTTATTTCTTTTTCTTTGTCTGGTATCCTAGACTACTGTTCAAGCATAGATTTTATTATATCTTAAAACTAGGAGATTCCTTGATTGTGTACAAAAAAACTAGAGTCATCCAACAATCATTATTTTATTTTCTGCATAAAGTTATTCCAGTCCTTCTTATCCTTTCTACTCTACTATAAGTCCCTTGAGCATGAGGATAATAACTCTTTCTTTGAACCCATAGCAGAAATTTTGCATTTCACATGCATAGGCAAATAATACAGTAAATATTGCTGAATGCAATTCAAACCTTTTAGTGCTTGCTGAAGATATTTAAGGAAAGTCTGAGTCTCAAGCAAAAGAATAGTGACTCTTCATGACATAAACTCCCATCTAATCTGGTCCCCAAATTCATCTAAGACCATTACCACTTCTAAGTTCTTATGATGATGGATAAACTAATATATATACCAATATTCATTAGTCACATGGTCAGTCAAAGATCTATCATTCATCAGCTATTTGTTTGTGTTCCTATTTACCTTTAGATTATTGTACCCTATCATCAAAGATCTATCCTTATTCCCAATATCCAAAGTATCTATCTTTTATTCATTTATTGCTTTCCTGATATAAATATAAACTTTCTACTCAGTTCTTCTTAATTCAGTTTCTTAGGCAGTCCTGCCAATTATCCCTTGCTACAAAACAAATCTCAAAGCACAGTGGCTTGAACCAAAATGCATGACAGGCACTGTTACTTGACTACCATTCTTCTTGTAGCTAAAATCATGTTTCTTCCACATCCTCCACATGCAAAGTGTGTTCGCCCTCTGCAAAAGCTCAAAGTCTCGTCTCAGTATGGAATTATCTCAAAGTCCAGAATCTTGTTATCTGAATAAGTACTAAGTTTGTATGTATCTCAAGAGGAATTTCCTTTTGCTTTGAATGGTTTCTTTTGCTTTGAATACCTTGAGTTAAACTGAAAAGTCCTCTGCCTCCCACACACCCAACAAGTGAGAGAGTTAAGGCAACAACAAGAGACACTCTCATTCAAACTGAGGGAAAAGAGAGGGCACATAACAGACATGGATTATTAGCAATGCTGAATCCAGCCACATACATGTTACTAGTTCTGTGATTGGGGATCTATCAGGATTCCCAGGACATATCCGTTTTATTTGAATGCACTCTTTCTGGGTTTGAATTATCCTTCTTTTTCTGTATCAGAAATGCTCCAGGTTTGCAGCTGGGTAGCCTTATCATCCTCCTTCCTGTCAATAGGAAACTAGGAAGCCACATATCAAAGTTTTATTTTTTCCATTTTGTATTGTCTGTGTCTGTTTTTGTTTGACTGACAGTCATTCTGCCAGTAGAAATCACCTAAATTTTGTAACTATCTATATCAAATTACATCCCACTTCATTAAACAAAAGCCACACTAACATTACCTCACAAGATAGGAATTTACCTGTCATGGACAATTTATGAAGTTTGGAAAAAAGTATTCTTGAGATTCTTAAATATGCTACTGCCTGGCAAAGAGACTCTGTGAGGATTCTTTACACCTTTATGATGTGCTTTTCAAGGGGTCTTAAAGTCCACTCTGACACCAGCCTTTCCCAGAGACATAGTCTAACTGCCTTGGGCTTAACATTTCCCCAAAGTCTGTTAATGGTTTTGAGTAGTTTTTAATTTATTAGCATATTATAGTTGTAGGGGGGATACATTGTGACATTTACATATATGCTTATGATGTGTCTTAATGTCAACAGATTTCGTTGTTTTATTTTCATACACAAATGCAAAATACATCCACCACATTTGCCCTCCACCCTTTCTGTTAACCTGCCCTCTTCCACTGGTATCCATTCCTGGAAAAGACCTGTATTACCTCTCTGCCATTCATTTCTTACATGTGTATTGATTATTTAACTGGGTTTAGACTTGTATTTCAGACATGTATATATCATGCTTTTATCAGATTAGCCCCCCCATGTTACTTACTCTTTTTCTATCATCCTATTATTATTATTATCATCCTATTATTCAGCAGTTTACAGTGCATTACATTATACTATCTTCTGTAGCTGGCTAGAAAAACTGTTCTGGGTACTCAATATGTACTCTAATTTCTGCTTAAAAAGCAAGCAATTCATACTTCCCTTTTTGTATCTTATCATAGGCTAGATTATTTATACCATAGCTTGGATAGTCAACATTCTAGCATGTCAACATTTCAATAAATGTTTCTGCTCTCAAATCTCTCTAGTTAATCATTCTTCATTAGTTGGGTGCATGTCTTATCTTCTACATTACTGCAAATCATAAATATTACCAACATTTGGTGGTACATAATTAGGATTGCTTTTCTTGACATTTAATAATGTACTCCTCATTGTCTTTCATGTATTCATAAACAATCTTTCCAAGGCTCTTCTAGCTTTTCCTAACAGTTTCTGTGGAGTCATTCCAGCTTGTTTTCTGCCTATACCCTAAGCTAATATCTCCAGTTTCAGATTTTTGTATTGGAACACATCACTTCTTGTCCCAAACACTATACTAGTTGCCTATTGCTCTATCACAAACTACCCAAACTTAATGGCTTGACATAATATCCATTTATTTAAATCTGACAAATTTGTAGGTCAAGAATTTAGCCATGAATCTACAGGGTGATTCTCCTGCTTTTTACAGGATCAGTTGGGATCACTATGTGGCATTTACCAAGTGGGGAAAAGTATCTGGAAGGTTCAAGTTGAATTTATTCACATGCTTGGTACTTTGGAGGGGATGTTGGAAATGTAAGACAAATGGAGACTTCTTTCCTCCTCATAGCTCCCCCCTTCACATGTACTTTTTCTTAAAGGACCATCAGAGCTCTTACATGCTAATTTAGGAATTAAAGCCAAAAGGTATCATTTCCACTGTTCTTAATTGGTCAGTCAGAAGTCAGGCCAGATTCAAAAGAAAAGGAAATACAACCCAGGGTTGATAGAAGAAGAGTCAAAGAATTAACAGCTCACCTCCCCCCCCATTTTATTGATCTTTTTCCTATTTGCCTTGTCTATTCATTTGCATAAATGAGGTCTCACTATGAATCAGACGTATGGATTCTCAAAAGATGTACACCTAAGTTCATACAGCCTTAATTTTAGAAGTTTGCATATCCAACCTAAATGCATTTAAAAAATATTTGCAGTTTCATACTGTCTCATGCTCCTCCACTCTTCACAATTATCTAGTCCCCCCCATCCTTATATATAGCCAATTTCTTTCTTTTCTTCTTGTTACTTTACCCTTGCTATCCAGGAAAACTTATCCATCACTTATTTTCTCTTCTAATCTCTCTTTCTCTTTTATCTGTATGACAAGCAAAATATTCTGCTTCAGATCTGTCATGTCCTAATTGGTTTTAGAGCTTGCCCTCCAGCTGCAGCCTATGTATCTTTCCTTCTTGCTTTCTGAATTCCTGCCATGACATTTTGCTCTTTGTTGGCTCTTTCTGCCTAAAACATGTGTGACCATGAAAAACAGTCTTCTGCTGTGATCGTCTTATCAATAAATATATCTCTTCTGCTGAATTGTAAGTCCCATAGAGACAAGGTCCTTGTTTGTTTAATCACTGCTGTATGACAGCAGCCAGCTCAGTGTCACAACTATCAAAGCCTATGAAAATGCTCTAGAATCCTTTGAGATGCTCTATGTAAGTGTTCTTCTACCTCTTCCATTTCTAATATTGGGGATGAAGGAATGAGAGACATAAAGCCTATTTCAAATTAATTCATGCAGAATTTGTTTCCTTTATTAGGATAAGTAGCTTTTTGGAAATTAAGCAGGTAAATTAATCAATATCTAAAAGCACCAAGTTTGGGAGCACAGTCACACTAACTAAAGAACTGCCTCAATGAGCTTAAAGACTTAAATAGGTTATAAGCCATTTTAAAATAGCATGGTGCAATTTTTCACATTTGCATCTTCAGATTCTTTTATACTATAAATTCAGGGATAGCATTTTGGAAGGTTTCTAACATACTACCTGCTTACTGACTATAATAATAAGTGATTTTGGAGGATTCTCTCCTTCCTTGCTGTATAATTTTAAGTGACATATTAAAAACTATAGGTCATCTAAACCTCCCCCAAGCTGTGTTATCATTTCAGTCTTTGCAAGAAATGAAACAGTAAATAACTTTCAAGCAACAACAGCATTAGTATAGTACACTGCAAATGCTTGTGGTTTCCTCTAGAATGTTTTATGTTTAGTTTCTTCACACATTGATAAGATACTTTTTCAATCGATATTATTGACTTCGAAGCAGAAATCATAGAATGCCAGCTCTGGAAATGACTTGAGAAGTCATCAATTGCATATCCTTGCCTCCATATAAGGACCCACAGGTCCACCCTAGCCCACACTGGAAAATATACATTAATTCCATTTTTAAAGGAGCTTTGCTGGAGAAGAGTCCTTCAGTTTTCTTTTGTAGCACATTTCAGTGTCTAATAACCTATAAGTTATTAGGAAATTCCTCCTTATATCCACCCTACATTACCAATGGCACATAGATTTAGAGTTCAATCTTAAGTAACTGGAATAAATTACCTTTGATGTGGAAACAGACACCATTCTGACTTTGAAGGAGTGTTGTCTGTGTGAAATAAACTGAACACATTACTTCTTGGAGAAGGAGTAAGTAATTTTCAATCAAGTATCCTAACTCTACAGAGTGAAATACTGTGGTAAGCTGCATAACTGTAATCAAAAGCTGTGGTTTAGCCCTGCAGAACTTGTGAGTAGTGTCAACATCAGGGCCAACATAGAAAGCAAAAGATGAACCACGAAAAGAAGTGAGACAAGTTGTGGTCAGGCTGTCTGGGTGATGTGTGATACACATGTGCAGGCATTCCACACTGATCTCAGTGAATATCCTATGTCTAAGCAGACAACGACAAGCTGAACCATCATTTCTATGCATGCCAAAGCCTTGTGAAATGGAAGAGTCTTCACCAACAGAGTCTGTTTTGCCAGGAAGTTTTTCTCATGACATCACTGCATTATCTGTAACTATACCACTAACTTACCTTCAAGTAAAAGTATTTTTGTCCTGTCCTTTAAAGTAATGCTTTCTAATGCTTAACCTTGATATCTAATGAGTTCTGCTGATGGAAAGTTAAGAGTTTATGTGAACAGCCAGCACACTGTAAGGGTAAGAAGAAAGTGATAGTTATAGAGTATGCTACTGGAGTTGGTTATCATGAACTCAAGCACTTAGTTGTTCAACTGGGTAAGTTATATAACCTTTGAAGTTAAGTTACTTTAAAAGTAAAATAGAGACAGCCATATCAACATTACAAGTTTGCATGAAGATTAAGAGACCTTAGGAGATCACTTAAAAAAAAAGCTTATATTCTGCACTGTTGTCTCTGACAGCTACATATACAAACATGAACATGCTAATGTTAAAATATCTCATTTATTTTTAGTTTAGTAGACCTTGCAAGATGCAAGCTCAGACCCTCCAGTGGACTCAAGAATCAATTAGAGATAGATTCAAAATTCAATCAGTGTAAGAAGAGATGTGAAGCCTATCTAGCAAACATAGGTTCTCAATAAATATTTGTCAACTAACATCCCATGATAGAAAAAAAGTCATTATAATGCAATATTTAGAAATGGGTACAGAGAAGAGTAGAGATAATGGCTCATGAAGCTCAAAGGGAGAGGACTTAAGAAAATGTAGATATGTAAAGCAGGATGATATGGAAAGGAAATATTGAAAGCTTATATGATTTGGTATTTAGCAGAGATATCTTATGCCTCATTTACTTCCTAAATGTCACACTTTATTCTCCCAACTCAGCTGCCACTCAAAAGGAAAGAAATACCAAGCCTCCCTAATTTAAATATCTTTACAGATAAGTAATAGAATAGGACATCACTCTTCAGTGAGGATGGATTCACTCTTCTGTCTGAGGATACATCTTTGCTCCTATTACAGGTCATGTTCCTTCTTGCATTAGTTGGCTTTCTGTCACTATAATGAAATAACTGAGATAATTAACTCATAAAGAGGAAAGGCTTATTTTGACTCATGGGACTGGAGGTTTCATTCCAAGATTGAGTGGCCCCATCACTTGAGGTTAGCATAACATGGTGGGAGCTAGTGGCAGAAAAAAACACTTATATCATGAACCAGGAAGCTAAGATACACTAGATGGAACAGGGTGCCAAAATCCCCTTTGCAAGCAGCACCACCAATAACCTAAGGAACTTCCCACTACACTCCCACCTCTCAAAGCTCCTGCAAAAGCCAATAGTACTGTGCTGGGGACCAAATCTTTAGATATGGTCCCTTAGAGGACAATATTCAAACTATCGTACCTCTTGTCTGGTTTCTCATCTGATTCTCTCTCATTTCTCTACATGCCACCTCTCCCCATCCATTGTCTCATCCTACGCAATTCAAGTCTAACACAAAGTGAATAAATTCCTCTAATTCTTCATCTTACTGCATTCTTTCAGACCCCCAATTATGTTGTTTTAAAAAGTAGCTTGTGAGACTTAGTTTCTGGTATAGCATGTAAGGAGCTTAGAAGTCATCATTTCATCCTAACAACACATAGAAACCTAAACAAACTGAAAAATTAACAACTTTTTTCAGATCTGTCAGAGAAATAAGCCCACAGGACAATGTAATATATCAAAAATTGGAGCCAGCTGAATATAGAAAATCACACTTTACTTGAGCAGAAGTTCATGAGTGGTCACCATGGGCAACAAATGTCAGGGCAGCAAAACCCAAGCTGTAATTGACAAATTAGCAGAGCCTCAGAGAATACAATTCTGAGAGAGAAAAACTCCAGAAAGACACAGTCATGAGGGTCCTTAGATTTGTGAGTTTTGCTATCAAGACCTCTACTAAGTTCTCACAGTGAATACTGGAGAAAATTCACATCAGGTTCCAGCATGCAGAAGGGAAATGCAGTCACTGTGAAGTATGCTAGAACATTCTGCTCTACTTAGCAAGATTGTTTTACAGAGTTTAACCTTTTGGTGTTTTTGTTAAAGCCTAACTAACTCAAGGGAAGAGAAATACCCAACTCCAGCCAATGGAGGCAATGGAGAGAAACATGAAAAGTGTTTGTGTTGTTCACATCCTAGAGCTACAAACTCGTTATAAGACTGATATCTAAACCAACATAGTGGTTCATGCCTATAATCCCAGTGCTCAGGAGAAGTGCTTCAGAGAGAAGCACTTCAGTGCTTCAGAGAGAAGGATCAAGTGGTCAAGGCCAGCCTGCATAGGAAGTTTGAGGTCAGCCTGGGCTATACAGTGTGACCTTGTCTCAAGAAACAAACAAATAAAAAAGACTGACACCTAATCACAGTACTGTGAAATACCTTCATACCCATACCATACTACCATACTACCAAAAGCTTACTTAGCACATAATCATGTTTGTTTCTCAACAAAAAGTTGTAACACACATAAAAGGGCAAAATATACAGTTGAAAGAAATGCAGCATTTATCAGAACCAGATACAGATATGGCAGGATGTTACAATGATAAGACCACAAATTTAGAATAATTATAACTGATATGTTAACGGGCATAATGCTGAAAAGGGCAGATAAGTAAAGCAGAGAAATGGAACTTCTAAGGGAGAATCAAAAGAAATGCTAGAGATCCAAAGCACCATACTACACGTGAAGAATGCCTTTCAAGGGTTCCCCAGCTGACTCAACATGACTGAGGAAAGAGTCTCTGTGCATGAGGCTATGTCAGTAAAAACTCTAAAACCAAAAGCAAAGGAACAAAGATGGAAAAGAAGTGGAACAGAATATTCAAAAGTTGTGATACAGCTGCAAAAGATTTAACTTACGTGTAATGTGAATACCAGAAGAAAATGAGAGAAAGGCAGAGAAGAAACATTTGAGACAATAATTACTGATAGTTCCCCAAAATTAATGTCAAACACCAAACCACAGATCCAAGAAGTTCACAGAACACACATCAGGATGAATCCTAAACAAGCACACCCTGTCATAGCATATTTAAACTTAGAAAAACAAAGGCAAAGAAAAAGTCTTTTAAAAAGCTAAAGAAAAACAACACCTCCTGTATGGAGCATCAAAGATATGAGTTAAATCTGACTTTTTCTCTGAAAATAGTGGAGGAAAAATTTTAAAGGATTGAGAAAAAAGATCTTAACAATCTAAAATTCTGTATTACTCTTCAGAAGTGAAGGAGAAATGAAGACTTTCTCACATGAACAAAAATTTGTTCCCAGTAAACTTGCTTTGAAAAAACAATTTAAGAGATCTTTGGAGATTAAGAAAAAAGATTCAGGTCAAAAGCTCATATCAACATAAAGAAAAGGAGAGAATCATAAAAGGAGTAAATAAGAGCGAAATAAAAACTCACATTTTTACTTTTAATTGATTCAACAAATAATTTTTTAAAAAATTAGTAACAGTAATAATGTATTCACTTCTGTATGCCTATTAATATATATTTATATATAAATGAATGAATGTCAGTAATGAAAGAAAGAATTAGGAATATTTTTATAAGATAACTGCTATATCTATGATCTGTTTAAGATTAAATACCTTTTCCTAAAATGACATAGACTTGCTCTACCATGATTGTCACTGTAAGCCTACATGAGCAGCAAATTTGACCTCTATATTTTTAACAACAGCTTCTATATTAGGTATTTGCTATGTATAGTTTCTTATTTGTGCCGTAAAAAGTTACCACACACATAGCGACTTAAAACAACGCATGTTTATTTTTACAGTTGTGGAGGTCAGAAGATCAAACTATTTCCATGTGTCCTGGGACCAGCTCCTTCTGGAGGGTCCAGGGGAGATTCTCTTCCTTGCTTCTTCTACCCCCTCAGGCTCACATGCCTGGCCCCCTGGCATCATCAATCCAGTCTCTGCTTCCATATTCACATTGCCTTGTGATTGCTAAATCAGTCACATGTTAACATAAATGCTTTTGCACCGAGAACTATTTAGCTGAGAACCGGAGCAAAAGCAATCATTGCTACTTGAAAATCCATGGAGAAAACAGAAAGAAGGGGGAAAAATCCTGAATTAATCTTCCTCATTTTCTTCATGGTTACTGTAGTCTCAAAGTTTAGGAAGCAGAAGTGTGTTAAGGGGGTCATAGTTTCTATTACAAATTTAAGTTACCAAAGGTTATTAACATTGATATTGACTTTGTGTGCTGTCCTAAAATGAAGTTCAGTTATCCAAGGTTTGTGCTTAAAATAAAGATTAAGAGAAAAACCTCTATAGAGATAGTCCTGTAAACTTAAGCAACCCTCCTTCCTTGGGGGACAGCATCTCATTGTGTAGCCCAAGTTGGCCTTGAACTCCAGATCTTCCTGCCTCAGTCTCCCAAGTACCAAAATTAGAGGCATGTACTACCCTGTCCAGCTTACTTACTCCTTTTAAAATATGAAAAATGATAGTATCAAAATCTTTACTCCAAAAATTGAAATGGTTCTCATTGGCCAAGTACTGTGGCTTTAACAATGTGTCTTGGTAATGATGCACTCGGAACAGATACTGGAAAACAGGGAGGGGGATTGAAGTTGTCAGCAAGCTGTGACATAGGTATAAAAATATGATTATACTAGTGAGTGATCAAAGTTTAGAATTTTTATATATAATTTAACTTCAGTTGTTAGCAAATAAAGTAGAGGATTTAACTATAACAAATTTTATACAATCCTCCTGGTAACTACAAAGAAAAAACCTTCAATACTTCAGTTTCACTAATGGATAGAACATCTAGGCAGAAAATCAATAAGGAAAGAACCGACTCAAGCAACACTGTTGGACAAATGGACCTAACAGATATATCCAGAACTTTCCATTCAACAGCAACAGGAGAGAAATTCCTAACAAGCTCACAGAAAACCATTTCCAGAATATCACATATGTGGTAAAAAAAAAAAAAAAGTCTTAACAAAATTAAGATTAAAAGAGTACCAAATCTCAGACCACAGTAGAATGAAGGAAATAAAAAAAGTAGAAATAAGACAGAAAAATCTACAAACATGGAAACTAAACAAAATTCTCTTGAACAACCATTGGGTAAAAGGAGGAAACAAGAGAATATTCCTAAAATACCTCGAGACAAACAAAAAACAATTACCAATACTTATGAGATGTAGCAAAACCATTATTAAGATTTTTCTGACATAAAGTACAATATTTAAAAAAGAAGAAATACACTTACTGAACTTTATAACTCAAGGAATTAGAAAAAAGAAGAAACTAAGCAGAATGCCATAAAAGGAAATAAATAGTAATAAAGCTTAGAACAGAAATAAGTGAAATGGAGACTAGACAAACAATAAAAAAACCCAACAAAACCAAAATTTGGTTTTTTTAATGATAAATAAAAATTTAAAAACTTTATCTAGACCAAGACAAAGAGAGAGGGCTGAGAGTGGTGGCACACACTGTAATGCCAGCTACTCATGAGGCAAAGATTGGTAGAATTGTGGTTTGAGGCCAGCCCAAGAAAAAAAAAAGGTAATGAGAACCCACCTCAATTAATAGACTAAATTTGTTGGTGCATACCCATGGTTCCAGCTATGTAGGGGGCCATAGGTAGGAGGATCACAGTGTGAGGTTGATCCCAGCCCCCACTCCAAAAAAGTGAGACTTTACCTGAAAAACAACTAAAGCAAAAAGAGCTGGGGGCATAGCTCAAGTGGTAGATGCATGCCTAGCAAGTGTGAGTCCCTGAGTTCAAACCCAGTATGGTGAGAGAGGAGAGGAGAGAAGAAGAGAGAAGAAGAGAGGAGGGAATGGGAGGGGAGGGCAGGGAAAAGGAGGGAAGGGAAAGAGAAAGAAAAGGAAGGGAGAAAAAGAGGAGAAAGGGAAGAAAGAAGAGGAGAAGGAGGAGGAATAGAAGAACAAAAGGGGAAAGAAGAAGAAGCAGCCTGAATAAATTAATCACAAACAACGGGATTCAATCTACTACTAGATAACTTTCAACAATGAAAAACCCAAGGCCAGATGGCTTCACAAATAAATTATATCAAACAGTCTAAGAAGAACTAATATCAACTCTTCTAAAAAAATACAATAATATTTCCAAATTCATTTTATGTGGCCAGCATTACCTTGATTCCAAAAGCACATGGGAAGAAAGAAAACTACAAATCAATGTGGCTGGGGCTAACACACTGCCTGATCTCAAAATCTACAGCACAGCTAATGCAAATAAAACAGCATGGCACTGGCACAAAAACAAGCATAGAGATTATAGGACAGTCCAGAGGACTGAGAAGTAAACCTGTGCATTTACAGTCAAGAACATATTTTGGGGAAAGAACAGTCTCTTTAAGAAATCAGGTTGGGACAGCTGGACATCCTTGCAGAAGAAAGAAATTGAACGCTTATATTCCTTCACAAATAAAAGTAAATGAAAAATGGACTAAAGACTTTAACATAATGTGTAAAGACATGGGACAAAACACTTTGTCATCAGTCTTGGCAATAATTTTCTAAATATGATGCTCAAAGCACAAGCAACAGCAGCAAATAGAAATAGGATAATACCAAACTAAAAATCTATGCAACAAATGACTAACCAAATTTAAAGGTAATCTATGGAATGGGAAATATGTTTCCAAACCACATATCTGATAAGAAGTCAGTATCCAAAATACATAAGGAACTCATACAACTCTAAATAGCAAAGCAAAAACAGAACCAAGCGAAAAAACGTCCCCGAAACAAATCCCCAAACAATTCAATTTAAAAACACAACAAGGGGATTGGACTATGAGCACATGATAAAAGCGAGAGCACACAAGGGAGGGGTGAGGATAGGTAAGACACCTAAAAAACTAGCTAGCATTTGTTGCCCTTAATGCAGAGAAACTAAAGCAGATACCTTAAAGCAACTGAGGCCAATAGGAAAAGGGGACCAGGAACTAGAGAAAAGGTTAGATCAAAAAGAATTAACCTAGAAGGTAACAGTCACGCACAGGAAATCAATGTGAGTCAATGCCTTGTATAGCTATCCTTATCTCAACCAGCAAAACCCCTTGTTCCTTCCTATTATTGCTTATACTCTCTCTACAACAAAATTAGAGATAAGGGCAAAATAGTTTCTGCTGGGTATTGAGGGGGGGGAGCGGGAGGGGGTGGAGTGGGTGGTAAGGGAGGGGGTGGGGGCAGGGGGGAGAAATGAACCAAGCCTTGTATGCACATATGAATAAAAAAAAAATAAAAAAATAAAAAAAAAAAAAAACAGATGAGGGAGCAAGGGAGCCTAGCAAGCATGAGGCCCTGAATGTAAATAAATACTTCTCAGAAGAAGAAGTTCAGATGACTACTAGGCATATGAATAGCTGTTCAGCATCTCCAATAATGAGGGAAATGCAAATTCAAACTAGAATCAGATATTACTCTGTTCCTTAGTATGGCTGTCTTCAAAAAGGCAGAAGGTAACAAGAGTTGGCTAGAATATGGAGAAAAAGGGGACTCTTATATACTGTTGGTTGGAATGTAAATTGTCCTAGCCATTATGGAAAACCATATAGAAAAATTACTCAAAAATTGAAAGTAGAACAATCACATGATTTAAAAACCCCACTACTGGGCATACATCCAAAGGAATCAAAACCAGGATATTTAAGGAACATCTTCACTCCTATGCTCATTGCAGCATTATTCACAATAACCAACATATAGAAATGACCTAAATGTCCTTTAATGGATGAATGAATGAATACTTTAAAAATGTGATAACATAGAATATCACTCAATCTTCAAAAGGAAGAAAAATCCTGCCTTTTTGCAATAACACAGATGGAAGCCTGGAAACATTATGTTAAAAAAATACACAAGAAACAGAAAGTGAAATGCTATGTGATGTTAGATATATATGGAATTTAAAATAGTCAAACTCATAGAAACAGAGAGGTTGGTGAGAGCAAGAAGCTGAGGGGAGAGTGATAAGGGGTGAGACTGATAAAATAGTACACAGTTTCAGTAATGCAAGATGGATAAGTTCTGGAACTCTAATATAGAGTGTGGAGATGATAGTTTAAAACACTACTGTATCCTGGAAATTTTCCAAAAGGAGAGATGGTCACTTAAATGTTTTCACTATGCATGGGCAAGTGGTAAAAATGTAGAGGGAATATATAGGTTAATTAACTGAAATGTAGTGGCCATTTCACAACGTATATGTATATCAAAACATCAAGTTGAACACCTTGAATATATAAAATTGCTATAGATCAATGGTACCTCAATAAAGCTATGAAAAAGCAAAGAAATGTTCTGAACTTGTTCATGCTGATGGCTGCACAGCTCTGGATACACAGTGACTTGTACAATGCAAATGAGTGAGTTGTACTGCATGCTACTTTTACACCAACAAGACTTTTTGCAATAAGTACCCAAATAAATAAAACAACGATTAAAGATGGTCATGTTCCAGAATTCATGTTTATAACTACTATTCTGCACTACTTCTCGTGCTTAATCAGAGCAATTTCAAATGAAAATCCTAATTCATGTACATGTTAATTAACTTGGTTTAGCCTTTCTGTAATGTACACATATTTCAAAATATCATTTTGCACACAATAAATTTATTCATCTTCATTTGTCAATTAAAACATTAAATAAGGAGAAAATGTGAGTTTGCATTCCAAAAATGAAAGAAAATGATAGTATGTACTCATGTCATGGACATGACCGCTTGTCAACCAGACAGGGTGGGGACAGATCAGTGCATCCTATTGACACAGTTATCACTTCTGGTTAAATTCACAGAAAAAAAATGAAAATCTTAAAGAGTGATTT
Source organism: Castor canadensis (assembly GCF_047511655.1). Taxonomy (NCBI): domain Eukaryota; kingdom Metazoa; phylum Chordata; class Mammalia; order Rodentia; family Castoridae; genus Castor; species Castor canadensis. The sequence goes on along the minus strand of NC_133388.1, from coordinate 125,713,335 downwards.
TCAATAAATAAAAAATAAGTGGTAATCTATTTTATCGGTAGCAATATGGATCATCTCATTTAGTTTTCACAAAGATCCTGCCATTGGGTAGGAATTATTATCTTCATTTTATAGAAGAAAAATAAGTTTCAGCAAGGTTTGAATTTGGTCAGAGCAATCATTTCTAAGAGATAGCAGAGAAGTTCTCAACAAGAGGTCTTTCATCAAGTCATGGTTCTATGCTATGTTAGTAAAAGTATCTATTGGAAACAATTTATGCAGGAGGACATATGGACTATCCTATGTCTAAAGTGGCCACAATGAATACAGCAATGAAAGCCATTGAAAAGAAACCATGCAAGGGGCTACTTCCCAGACTGGCTCTTCCCTGTGCTTTATTCCTGGAGAGCAAAGGCTATATTTCATTTTTCTTTTTTTTAAGTAAGTTTTTATTAGGATATATTCATTATACGGGAGGATTCATAGTGACAATTCTAATTAGACTTAACATTGTACATTAGTTACATTGTCCCCATCGTCTCTCCCCCTCAACCTCTCCCCACCCCACTTAAAGAAATTACAAGAGTTTCTGAGTTCTGTTTCATATAGGTATTTGAAGTCCATCAACCACATATCATCACCTTAATCTCCTTCATTCACCCTCCTCCCTCCCACTAGTACACGCTCCCACACACACACGGTACCTATTTTATAGTTCTGTCTTTCATTAATAATTAAGTTGATGTTCAAAGGGGTGTCTCAATGTATGCCCACTGTGGGTGTGCTTTACTTTGTTCCATTCAACCCCTTCTATTACTCTCCCTTACCCCTTTACCTGCCACCCACCCTCCATTTTTCAACAGCTTTCAATACACATCCTTGTATCCTCTACCTTCACATCATATGTTTTATATTACTGATACTCTATCATTCTCTTTTCCTTTCCCTCTTTCCCCAAGTTCCATAGAGTTCTTCCATTGTTACAAACATGTTCTACATCTGAGTTTGTATATGATCATGCTTATTTTTGTGTATATGTTTATTTTCGGATCTATCTTCCACTTATGAGAGAAAACATGTGGCCTTTGTGTTACTGAGCCTGGCTTACTTCGCTTAACATGATGTTGTCCAGTTACATCCATTTACCTTCAAACCACATGTCATTCTTCCTTATGGCTGAGTAAAACTCCATTGTGCATATATGCCACATTTTCTTGATCCATTCCTCAGTTATAGGGCACCTGGGTTGTTTCCAAAGCATGGCTATTGTGAATAGTGCTGCAATAAACATTAGTGTACAGGTGTCTCTATTGTATCCTGTCTTACATTCCTTTGGGTAGATGCCCAGGAATGGTATCACTGGATCATATGGCAGTTTTATCTTTAGCTTTTTGAGGAATCTCCATACTGCTTTCCATAGTGGTTATACTAATGTTCATTAAGCATCACAGATCAACAAGCCTTTATCTGAAATTCAAGTCTGAAAAGTGGAAGAAAATGTCTCTGTAATTCATTTGACTGAAAAATCTTCATGTGGGACCATTTATACACTTTATTATTCCTAAATAAATGGTCATGATTTTCACTGCTGATATACTAATGTGTTTGATTTTAGGATTCTGCTGAGGGTCCCCATGGGAGATATTTTGTAAAAGAAGATGCGTGCACCATTGTACTCCTCTTAAACTTGAAAAATTTTTGCATTCTGAAGCATATCTGGTCCCAAGGGTTGGATGAAGGGATGTGTATAGATACCATCTAGTTTGGTCTTTGCTCTGGGGCACAGTGACTGTTCAACTAATTTTACATTGTTGACTAAGTGCACTTATGAGACTTTCAAACTTTTTCTTTGATGAGGTAACATTACAAGAAGATGGAAAAACCACTCACATTCAGTTTTCTATACCTTTTAAAATCTAAAATCAGAGCTAATAAGATTAATGGATTTATATAATTACATTATTTTCTCTAATAAGAAAACTGATGTTTTTTCATCATTCACATGGGGACTATTTCCAACTTTAGGCCCTAAATATCATGCCCATATGACTAATTTTGCAATTACAAAATATCTTGAGACCATACATTTAGCCCCATTCATAACAAATAGTCACAATCTTTTATACTAGTAATAATGTTAAAAGGAAGGTCAATTTAGAATTCATTTGCTCAGAAATGTTTCAGTGTTCAAAATTATCCAATCATACCTTGTAAATAGTCAAATTGCTTTTATAGACTTTAAAATTATTAAAAAATTATAAAAGAATGGACTTAAATGTGCCAGAAATTGCCTCATTGGAATAATGTGAAAGAAAAATAATTAAAGATTAAAGGAAGTTGGGAGAAATACCAATATTTTGAAGTGCAGATTTATATGAAAATTTCTACAAGATGAATTGAACCCACTAAAAACTCATCAAGTTTTATCATGGGAGAAATCTCATCAAATTCCAGTCACATATACAGACAAGAAACACCATGAAGCCCAGAACAGAGAACGATGGGAAAAGCAAAGGAGGCCAAATTCACAAGGTGTTGGAGTCTAGGAATACTGATAGTACAGTGAAGGGGGAGGATGTCACTAGAGTAGGGTAGGAATGTGTTGTGGTTTGGATGTGAAGTGTCCCCCACAGGCTCGTGTGTTGAACGCTTGGTCCCTAACAGTGGTGCTATTTTGGGAGGTTGTGGAAACTTTAGGATGTGGAGCCTGGCTGGACTGAGTCATTTGAGGCATGCTTTTAAAGGTATACCCGGTCCCCATCTCACTTCCTTGCTCTCTTCTCTCTGTCAGCCATGAGGTGAATATCCTTCTCTCCCACGTGCTCTTGTCGACATGATGTTCTGGCTCACTGTGGGTACAAAATCAATTGAGTGATATCTCTGAGCTGAAATCTCTGAAATTGAGCCTCTTTTAATTTGTTCTCTTAGCTATTTTAGCTACACCAAAGTAATTACTACAGAAAGAATTACCAACTACTCAAAAGACTTGGAAACTCTGGTAGTGAAGGGCTGAGTGAGGACCTGAAACGCTATCTGGACCATGTGAAGGCTGCAATTCAGAGGCAAGACACAGAGCAGGTAAAGCAAGTGGAAGACCATTGCAGTAAAGCAGGTTAAGCATGATGACACTCTGAGCCAGAGCAGTGATCCTGTGGATGGGAAAGTACAGCAAGGAAAAATGGAATACATTCACTTTCTTATTTCCCTTTTCTACTTAAATCTTAGATTCATACTAATGAGTTAGCATCTCTCTGTTGATGGGCTGGAAGCTGATAGACCCTGCCTGTATCGGCATATTTCCATATTTTGGAGAAGAAAACTAAAGATTAATGAGCACATGTATGGCAATAGTTAGAAAGGTTTTGTGAATGTTTCATGAGGAACTGAAGACATATAGCAGCCCTTGCACAATTGTCATAATCTGATGTATTTTACCATTTCTTTCTGTCACTTTTATGGGGAAACGAGTGAAAGAAAAATGTGCAAACCTGCCCATGGTGAGCTCTGACTACAGCAGTGTGATGTTCCTTTTTTAATCAAAGCATCATTCTTCTTCATGATAAACTCAGAGAGTAATGGAAACTACATTGAAGGGGAGAGACTACAAATATATGAGGTTCCTCTTTGCTGTGCTGAAAACAAGTAAAAGATAACATTTCATGGAAGTCATTTGCACTGCACCATAATCCATCAGGCTATTAAATATTTCTTTGAGGATAAAACTCTAGGATTATTAATCTATATAAAACCACATTCTTCAGCCATGAGGAAAGCAGAGAAAATTTCCCAAGGGAGTTTCTACTTTTCTCTAAGCCTGATGAAAAAAACCGATTCAGATTTTTTTCAATAAACCACTAAATAAGATAATGCATATTGTTTTTTAAATGAAACACCCTTTCTATTAAGTTTCTATATGTATTTTTACCTCTGTTGTGAATCCATTGTCTGAGCTTTTTTGAATTAAGCGTTCTTGTATCCAGAACTGAATAAAGTAGGTACCCACTGATTCATTTTTAATTTCCTCCATTATTAGCTATAATATTTTGATATTGAGGGGTATTGCTCACTTACACTTTATAGTGTCTTGTAACTACATTACTTTAGCTAAGCTGTTTATCATTGTTGATGATGTAAAATGGTAACTATTATTTCTTGATGTGTGCATTATGAAAATGAGTTTGCTTGTTATACATGTTATACTATCACCTTCAGTAGTTTGGGAGCTAGCTGGTTCTGTGACTTCATGCACTTCTCTTCATATCAAGGTGTTGGTTTTCTCATTAGTAAAACTAAAAACAAAATGATCTCTACTCTTCAGGTATATAATATACATTCTGAGATTTATTTATACCATTATTAAAATATCAATGTTACTTGCTATCAAATATATGAAGGAATAGTTGCGCATCTACTTGACATTGTGGGCAATTAATAAATGCTTTGAAGAATATGCTACTATAGTATTCTTTCAATAATATGTTGATGTTGAGAGGTGTTACTCAGTTACATTTTATGGGGTATTAGTACTAATATTCTCCTGGACAAAGACAAACTTAGCAATGAATAAAACTTAAGAAAAAGGCATCAGTAAAGTGATATTCCTCATTTCTGAAGATCCAGCAGTATGAATGTGTATATTGTCTAATAGATTAGCAAATAAATCTGGAAATGCAGATAGATTTTTCTGTTAGGTCTATTTGTAGAGCAATTTCCTCAAGTCCTCTGATTCAGTGGTAAAAATACAAACTGAAGATTTTCCTGTAAATAGTGAATCCAGAAATTCTGACCACTGAGAACCACTGTTGGGGAAGATTATTGCAGGAAGAGTTGAGCAATAGACTTTGAATGATTATCTTTACAGGTACTCATTACAGAACTTTTCCTCATTTGGAGTGATGGAATTTACATCAGTCATAAATGGAACCTTAATGTCAACTGTTCCCCTTTTTGACATGAAGGAAACTTATGAGGTATGTACATATGATCTTATCTACTGCACTGTACTTGTTCCCATTTAAAGTGAGAGAAATCAGAGATTTGCTGTGCCTTCTCAGATATGTGATATTTTTGTCACCACTGGGATTGCTTTGAAGTCTGTCTTTCCAGTCTTCCTTCAGATTTTTTTGCAAGATTTGGTCATCCCACTTCATGTTTCCTAAAGCATTATTTAAAATCTTAAGACAAACATCTTGATGGGAACTTTGAATCTTGTAGATTTTTGTTTGTTTGTTGCTTCAAGCAGTGACACTCTACTTCGGTTGTAGGATTGCCTTTATTTCAGACTAATGCCAATTAAATTAAATTTAATGAACACCCCTTCCAAATCCAGCATTGCATTAAGTTTGGTAAGAAAGTGAAAAGAAATACAACATAAGGCCCTCCCTACAAGTCCAAAGCTGTGGCATATTGCTTCTTCAGCTACCTTTCTCTCACCTGAGTTCACAGACACTCTCTATGTTTATCTTCTCTCTTGCACCATTTTTCAAGTTACTTTGTATTTGAAGCAAGAATATCAATAATCACAGAAGGGAGCTGAACTCCCTGTTAACTGGTGCTCCTCAAATGTCAGACTCAGTAATCTAATCACAATGGCTAGGTCTCACACACAGCATCAAATATGCATCACTAATAATCAGAGGTAAGGAATTAAACAGAAGGGACAACACATTATCCTGTGGTCTCTTAATCAAAACACTCACCTTCTCTTTCTCAGGCTGACAAATTTCATTCACATAACTAGCTTTAGTAACTAGCCTGTGTATGATATAGAATCTGCCAGACAAGTTTTCATTGTTAGTCTTACTCTCTTTTGGTGTAAATTTTTCTCTTCTCAAATCCAATATAAGTAACATTTGCTTGATTATAACTGCTGACTTTTTTTGACCCATTATATTACAGCAAGTCACAGAAAACATTACTCTATCTTGTACCTGGAATTGGAAACTCTCTTCCAAATGACTCTTGGAATTAAATACATTGAACACTATGCATTAAATCATTTGATGGGTCTCAATGGGTATTAAAAATAACATTAGATTTTTTTTAATATAGAAAGAATTTTTTTGTGGTATGGGGGTTTGAACTCAGGGCCTACACCTTGAGCCACTCTACCAGCCCTTTTGTTTTTTGAAGGGTGTTTTTGCAATAGGGTCTGATGAACTATTTGCCTGGACTGGCTTTGCACCATGATCCTCCTGTTCTCTGCCTCCTGAGTAGCTAGGATTATTGGCATGAGCCACTGGTGCCCATCTCCCGTTTTGTTTCTTAAGCAGTGCTGAAAAGCAGTGCTAATTCTAACCAGATCACCAGCCAGAGCTGATCCTCAAGATGGTGCAGTAAAGTGTCAGTTTCTTACCTGCCAAAAGTCACCCAAACATCACCTTACAAATCAGTCTGCTCACTTGACAAGTTTTTCCTTTTAATAACATCACAATCCATACCTCAAACCTCAAAGGCACCCTGGAATCATCTTACTCTTTCTTATTTTGTGTCTACTTTCGCTCCATGATCTAATTTTCTTACATTGCTCTCTGTGCTTCATATTATGTTAACTTCCCTCACCTTAAATGTCATGTATGATCTTTTAAGTGATAATGTGAACTCCATGTTTTTTCTGCTCCAATCTATCTTACATATCTAGACAATTGTTATTGTTACTTTAATAATACAATTTTCTTCTCAAAAGTTTCCAGTGGCTTCCCATTTCCTCACATGTATGTATTAATCATATAATGAACCTTGTTTTAAATATTGTGATCTTAACCATAATGGCTTCCCTCCATGAATTCTACTTTCACTTATTCAAATTTTACCTTCTTATTCAAGTTAAAACTGCCAACCTAACTGTTCTGTAAGCTATCTAGAATCAATCCTACATAAAAGTTTTATTTCATGCTACTTGTTAGGGTTATATAAGAAATGAAGAGTAAATTCAAATTGGATAAATTGAGATTTTAATAAAGGAATATTTACAAATGTATAGACAAAGGTAAAGAAATCATCAAAGGTAGTATAGTTTCCTATGGTTAGTGTAAATGTAAGCTGTTGGGACTATTAATATTCCTACAACAAAAAAGGTCATTGTTAAAAAACAGGCGCTAGAAATTGCAGGAGGAGGTTGATAATGTGGTGACCAGGGAAGTTTTTGACTGGTAGAAGATTATGACCAGTCCGAGGCAGTCCACAGAGGAAGGGTTAGGAGAATCAATTTATTTTATTTTATTTTATTGTTTTCTGGGTGGGGGTACATTTTAACATTTATGAAGGTTCTTACAATATATCAGACTTATCTTTATTTCTCTTCTCATCTCAAATGACCTCACACTAGGAACACTACTTGTTCAAACCCTTCAAAAGCTGATAGCTGAAATGTAAAATTGGCCAGTCATCCTGTCACAGTGGGGTTTGCAGAGGGGGGGTTAGAATAATTGTGCAGTGAAAAATAAAAGAGATAAGAGACATATTTATTTTATTATTCTTGAATGTGTTTTTTCTTTACAATTTTATTCTTCCTACTACATTGTTCTTATTTTTGTATTTGCATACAATAAATACACTCTTTTGGTAGATGGTTTTGGAGTTTTAACAAGTACAACTACTACCACAATCAAGATGTAGAGCATTTCCATCACCCTTCATCATTTTCCTCATGCAGTTTCTTTTCCTGGTATCCCAACCTAGCAACCAATAATGTATCCTCCTTCCTGATAACTTTACCTCAGCTAGAATGTCATATGAATGGAATCATGTTCAAATAGCTTTTGAAGTCAGGCTTCTTAATCTTATCAAAGCATATCTGAGATTTATCCATGTCACTATGTATACCAACAGTTCATTTGCTCTTAGTTGCTGATAAATATTGTATTCCATGAATGTAAAATATTTTTAAAACCCATTCATCAATTGAAGGATATACGAGGTATTCCAGTGTACAGTGATTATGAATATAGGTGTTATAAACTTCCACATACTTGTTTTGTGTAAATTTCACCTAGGAGTGAAACCAGTAAATTAAATGATAGGTGTTATTTCACTTTACAAAGTGACAGTAGTATTTTATATCTTTCCTTGGTAATGTTTAAGGATTTCACTTGCTTATATCTTCACTAACGTTTGGTATTATCATTTTCTTTTTTTTTTTTTTGGGAATCAACAGAAGATACTTTTATTAAGTATAAAAAATATAATAAAATAGTGTTTGCATGAGCTGTTTAGTTTTTATTTATTACCATGCAATAGGTGTGCAGGGCAGATTCATTGTGACATTTACGTGTGTACTTACAATGTATCTTAATTAGATTCGCTCCTTCCATCATTTTCATTTATTTTGTTGTTTTGGCCATTCTAGAATCTATAAAGTGATATCTCATTTGGATGTAAATTTGCAAAAATTGATAGTTAATATCTATCCTCTTTCATGTGCTTACCATCCATCCATATATGTATTTTCTGGGTTTGCCTATTCGAATTATTTTTATTGGATTTATTTTTGTTATGTTGACAGTTCTTTATATATTTGGATAAAAGATTCCTGGTGCATATTTTACTTACAAATAGTTTCCCCTGGTCTGAAACCTGTCTTTTCATTCTTTTAATAGTAACTTTTAAAGAGTAAAAGATCATGAAAAGAGAATCAGTCATTAAAATAAAGGAAATCTAAAATAAATTGTGAAAGATAATGTTTTATACATGGGGCATTTGAATACATGTCAAATGAAATGCATTGTTTTTTTCTTTATTTTATTTTATCATTTTTACATTTACTTACATGTGTGCACATTGTTTGGGCCACTCCATCCTCACCAACATGTAGCTTATTTTGAAAAAGCTACATGAGCGTTTAGGGAGTAGCTTAATAGCAGAGTACTTGCCTAGTATGCATGATGATCTGGGTTTGATTATCAGAGCTGCAAACCAACCAATCAACCAACCAAATAAACAAAAATTGCTGCATGCTCAAGAAAGCCAAGATTAAGATGTTTTCATTACAACTTGCTTCAAACATTCAAGGAACCTTTGAATTTAAACCTTTTACAGCTATTTATATTGTCTCAGGACTTATAAGAAAAACTTTCAAATTAATTTATGAAGGGACTATAACATTGATCTCCAAACCTAGCAATTACAACAATTATAACCACATGAATGATGAAAGTGCAGGCTAATCTCACTAACAGATATTGATTAAAAACTTTAAATAAATCATTAGCAATTGAATTCAAAAATACATCTTAAAAGGTGCATCATGATTAAGTGAGATTTATCTCAAGTACATAAAGAAAAATCAACATCAGCTTCTTAATTAAGAAGGAAATACATTACCATTCTTAGCAAAACCACGTACAAGGCAGGAATGACTACAATATCCACTATGACTTAGTCTTATAGTGCAGGAACCATTCAATCGTTCAGAAAAGACATGATATGAAGCATAAAAATTAAAAGGAAAGGAGAAAAAATATTTTTATTCATACATTATCTGATAGTGAACCAAAGGCAATCAGTGAAAAAAATTTAGACAAGTGAATCAGTAATTTAACAGGTAATAAAAGTTAAAGTACAAAACTTGTCTTTTTTAACCCTCCCCCCAGCAGATATAAAATATACTGGGAGAGGAAAAACCCTCACTCATTACAGTATAACAACGACATATTCTGGAATATTTTTAGCAAGCAAATCTAAAGGAGAAAAAATTTTAAATGCTATTAAAAGGTAGAGAAAATAGGCTCAAACACAGAGATCTTCTATGAGTTTGGATAGAAAAAAATCGATCAATTCAAATCATAACTTTCCAAATAAATGCATGTATTTAATGTGACACCAACATATACTAACATGGTTAATTTTATTTTCTTGTTCTGATATTAAACATGCCAACTTTAAACTTAATATAAAAAAAGAAGGCCCAGAAAAACACTGAATAAATGAATGATTGTGGTGAAAATGAGGTATATTATGAGTATATAACTCATAAAATATACAAATCATATAAGTGTATTATATGTAAATATTAAATACACATATATGGCAATATAAATTATCTTCAAACACAAAGTATGTTTAATAGTTATACACATTTTATATAGTCAGATTGATATACCAATAAAACAGAAAGGAGTCTGTAAAAACTTTTATATGACAAAGGTGACATCTCAAATACCTGAGGAAAACATGGAATTTTTTTTTTTTTTTTCATTTTTCTTTTATTATTCATGTGTGCATACAAGGCTTGGTTCATTTCTCCCCCCTGACCCCACCCCCTCCCTTACCACCCACTCCGCCCCCTCCCGCTCCCCCCCTCAATACCCAGCAGAAACTATTTTGCCCTTATCTCTAATTTTGTTGTAGAGAGAGTATAAGCAATAATAGGAAGGAACAAGGGGTTTTGCTGGTTGAGATAAGGATAGCTATACAGGGCATTGACTCACATTAATTTCCTGTACATGTGTGTTACCTTCTAGGTTAATTCTTTTTGATCTAACCTTTTCTCTAGTTCCTGGTCCCCTTTTCCTATTGGCCTCAGTTGCTTTAAGGTATCTGCTTTAGTTTCTCTGCGTTAAGGGCAACAAATGCTAGCTAGTTTTTTAGGTGTCTTACCTATCCTCACCCCTCCCTTGTGTGCTCTCGCTTTTATCATGTGCTCATAGTCCAATCCCCTTGTTGTGTTTGCCCTTGATCTAATGTCCACATATGAGGGAGAACATACGATTTTTGGTCTTTTGAGCCAGGCTAACCTCACTCAGAATGATGTTCTCCAATTCCATCCATTTACCAGCGAATGATAACATTTCGTTCTTCTTCATGGCTGCATAAAATTCCATTGTGTATAGATACCACATTTTCTTAATCCATTCGTCAGTGCTGGGACATCTTGGCTGTTTCCATAACTTGGCTATTGTGAATAGTGCCGCAATAAACATGGATGTGCAGGTGCCTCTGGAGTAACAGTCTTTTGGAATTTTTAATGATTAGTGGTGAAACTCTTCAATAACAATTTAAAGCAAAGTGATTTGGAAACTATAACTCACAGAACCCACTTTAATAAATTTAAAATGAAAATCTAAATATAAAAATTATAACACACAAGCAATAGTAAAAAGTGAGTGAATTATTTTATAAAATGAATGTGAAGAATTCTTTTCTTCAAAAGATTCAAATTTCAATGTAATAAGAGGAAAATGATTAATTAAGCTATATACAATTTTATATTAAATTTACATGACAAAATAAAAGTCAGGTGATGTAAAATGACAAACTGAGAAAAAATTCTTGCAACTAATATCACAGACATAGGTGTCAATTCTCTAAAGTGTTCAAAGGTCTTAAAAATCAAGAGAAGGCATGACTTCCAAGATAGTGTGAGAAGCGCCACAGACCTGCTCTCCATCAAGATAACCGTTAAGTGGTGAATATCACTTTAAAAATATTTTAAGAGTCTTCAAATGATGTCACAAACGTGAAAAATGAAGAGATAGTTTTTCAAGAAAGTTTACTAAACTTTGTTTAGAGCAGAGTTTGTGACACATGACCATGTCCTGCTTCCCCTGATCTGACCTGGAACAGGACGTGATGCTATCTCCACACCAGACTAGAGTGACTGAGAACATGGGACTCCCTCCATGCAGCATCCAGTCAAGGACAATGTTATCTTCCCAGCAGGAGCAGGGGGAGCAAACTGCCAAGATTTCTTTTTGTCTCCCAGACCCATACTGCAGAGGCTAAATTCCAAGTGAGCAAGGGAACCTGAGATGTCGGAGAGCTCTTTCTCCACCAAACCCATCTCACTGGAGGCATGGCAGCCAAGAACACTGGTCCTTAGTCACCTTCATCCTAGACCCCTCTAAAGCTGAGATAAACAAGCCAAGATGATCTGAGTCTGCTGCCCCAACCCAGCATCACTCTGAAATAAGTGGGGCACTGCTCTGCACCCAGCTCAAGAGCAACAGCTCAGAGATTTTGCTCAGTGAAAGAATTAGTCACAGAACAGAGCTCTAAAGATTTGCTCAAAGAAACTAACTTCATTTGGTGCTGAGTTTGGGGATGATCAATCCTAGGGTTGTGGATAATAATAATGGATATTTTTGTGAAAAGCCTCTTGAAGACTGGTAGCTCCATAGAACAGAAAGCTAAATTAAAGGCTAGCTCTGTTATAAGGGAGATCTGGAGCAAGATAAAGATTCTTAAGAGCCCTCTGGAAGTCTGGAGGTAGGGAGAAATCACTCAAATACAGACCTCAAAAAATCTCCCTGCAAAGGCTCTCAGAGCTTGGGGCGTTTTGAAAACAGAGCAATTATTCAGGTAGTAGTGCACCCTGAAAGCTGTGATGGCATCAGGTGTACAGCTTAATGGAGAAAGAGACAAGGAGAACGATGATAACACTTCTGTAATCTCTGGTTGTCCATTCATGATGAAGAATGCACTTTCTTAGGGGACATCAGGGGTTAAGTGTGAACTGAGCAATAGTATTCCCTGGTGTAAGGTGACAATCTTGAGACAGAGGCCAAGAAGATCAACAGTGACCCTGGCCTGGCACTGCAGCACTGTTGGAGCAGTCAACCCTCACTGACATGCAGAGTTCTTGATATCAGAAGGGAGAAAGGCCGACATGAGCATCCTTTTATAAGTCAGATGCAACTCACTGCTGTGCAAACATGGGGGTTAAGAACACACGTGCACAGTTCTATTCCTCCAAAGGTCCTAGGACTTGGTTCCTATGTCACCTTGTGGAAGAGGACGTAGGACGGAGTTTTCTGAAAAATACAGAAAAATCCTGGGCTGTACCCTCAAACATTCTGATTCAGTGATCTAAAGTGAGGTGGCGTATCTGTATTTTTAATAAGCATCCCAAGGAATTTTAGGAAAAGACATCAATTAAGTCCATGTTTAGTTTCAAAGATCATGATAATTTACATACATTATTGTAATTCTCTTCTAAAATTCTTAGTTTTTATTAGATTCATCTGTGTTGAGAAAATTTAGTAATTCAGGAAATTAGGTATGCCAAGAATTCCTGGAATTATGTTGATACAAAAATATAATTTAAATGATTTCATTAATATTCATTCTTAATCACACTTCAAAGGAAGTTTTGTAACACATAAAAATGAATTCCTTATACTCATATTCTGCAGCCAGTCTAAATGAGAAACTATTCGTCTTTATAGTGTAATTAAGAAATGATACCATAATTTCAGATTACTGTGGACACATAATAAGGTTTCAATCCTACTCTCCTTCAACCTGTCAATCCACTCTTTTTTAGCCTGTGCCATCTCTTTGTCTATTTGAAGCAAGTGAGGATTTGTAAGTATTCTATCAAGTTCTCCATATCCTCAATGATACACTAAGTAAACAAAAATATTATTTTCAGAAGGTTGAAGCCCAAACCTCCCATTCAAAGAACTCATTGACTTCATGTGTTTCTGGGGTACAATGAGAAATAGTGTTGAGGAAAAAAATTACTCTGTGAATGACACATCCGTTCAGTTTGACTCCTTCAAACTTAAACAGCAAGAGGAGACGCCCTTGAACTCAAGAGCTACGAAGTTCCAATTTCAGATTGGAACTGCTGTAGTATAACTGCTACATTATAAGATAAGTCATTTTCACATCAATTTCTGTCTATTTTTGAAAAATGGTGGCAATATCTCATACTTCAAAGGCTGAGTATGGAATATACAAAAATTATGGTAAGTAATTTGTGCCTGGAACCTGCTTAGCGCTAAGTGTTATTTTCTCTCCTGTGCCTCAGAGAGCATCTGTTAGCACTCCCCGTGCTGCTCTGGGTCTGGATGTCCTGTGAGGGGAGGCATCCCATTTTCCTTCTTCACGACTCATTGATCGAAGCTTTTGACACTCTTGAACTTCATGTTTCTTAGAAGGTGGTTAGAACTAGTAGCAGACTGCTCACTAGGGACAACTTGGAGTGCCTCTAAAGCAGTATTAATGACGCTATGTACTGAATATCTATGGGAATTTGAAAGGTGAAAAATTATAGGCTTATAAAGTATACTCCCTCCACTGCTTCCAGTTTTGCTCTGGGGTGGATTTTCTCTAAAAATATGTTATCTGAGTGACTGTTAAAGATTCTAATAGCCCCCAGCATCACCAAAAAAATTTCCGATAGCAATAACTAGTCTGATTATGACTGTGGATTTTTAGCATCTCTGCCAAGTTTTATGGTGAAGATTCTGCAAAGCAGTAGAAATCTGAAATCTGGCATATACCACAGACTCACATTGTTCACGTGTTCTAAATAACAAATATTCCTTATCTGATATTCAATCCAGCTACATTTCTAGCAGTTTGTCTTGCCCGTTTGTCATAAAGCAGAAAACAGTGATGATTTTCCAGGCATTTTGTGCATTTTAGTTTAGTTTCCACTAAAAGTAGAGCTTGAGAGGGGCTTCAGGGCAAGCAGTTTGTCTGAGAGATGATCTTAGAAAGTATAAGTTAGAGAGGGAGGGAGACAGAAAGACACAAAAGTGGGGAAAGTCAATATAAGTGTACATTATTGCTTTCACAGCTAAAAGCAATTGGGCTTTGTTCATCCAGAACCATTGAGAAATGAACAGAATACTTCCCAGAAATGTCCTCATGGCTCAGGAGGCCTTTTTCACTGGCACCTTTCTCCCACTGGTTGAAGGTCACTTCCAAGGGTACCAGCTTCATGCTGTTAGTTCAAATGGACCAGGCCAGTCCTATTGGCATCTCTGAAAGCCCTAGAACACAATGTCTTGCTTCAAGATGTGCTTGCTTGTGGTATGACAAGGTGAGTCATCCTTGAGTCATCTACCACCACAGGTAAGGCTAAATATGAGATAAGCCAAGTAGCGTCTGGTACATTCCAGCCTTGTGCACTGTTTGGATTGTCGCACATCCCTAACTAAATCTATGTTGTCACTGCATTTTCAAGGTTGCTGGCTGCAATTTCCATCTGAAAGTTTTATTTAGGTAGGTTTAGCAGAATAAGAAATGACTCTTCTTGCTGCAAGTGGTGTGAAGACCATGATTGGAATTTATCTTCTCCCTCGTCACCCAACACTGTACAGAACTAAGCTGCTTACCCAGTAGAGTGTTCCAGACCTTTGTGCCTGAAAGTCCTGACTTCTTGTTCGCTCTGCTCTTTTTAATGCCATGGTTGGTATAATTTTCTATTCACAGTTATCTTAAGACATAGCAGTATCAAGGGACACCCCAGTGGGTCCTTACATTGCAGGACTTCTGCATTGCATTAGCTCCTGATGGTAATGAGAATAGCACTTAAAAAACAAGAGTTCCCTTTTGTGTTGCAACAAGGAACACAGAGAAACTGATCACAACTCCAGTGAGGAAACTGTCCCTTAGTGAAAGACTGCCACCCTCTTTGATCTCTAATCCAGTGGGGCTGAGGTCGGTATCACACATATTCTGCAGGTGTGTTGCTGGAAGTGATGAGGAGAGAGGCAATTATACTTGTACCTTTGTTGGATGCAGACTTACCTCTTCCTATCCTAGGTCTCTAGGTGACATTACTTCCTATAAGCAACCTTACTTTAGCAAAGAATGCCTCTCAAGATTATTCAGTTTCCATAGAACTCTTGTCCTTATTATTCAATTATGGGCTGCATTTTAGCACATTTTGCCCTATGGGTACAGATGATATTTAAATGTTGCCTGGAGTCCTTTTGGCTGTCAGAACATACCTTGGGTTAAAAATTGAGCCCCCAAATCTCTTTTCATCCAAGGCTTCTAAGACAGTTAATGAACTCATCTTACTCTATAACCTTCATGTTATAGAGTAATATTCATGTTATATTACCCATACTGTTCAAGTATCAGAACTACTGGAAAACAAATGCTTCTCTTTCTATCCTCTCTCATCCCAGTCTACCTCACATTTGATTCAGTAGTTGTGATATCAGTGATTATCATTACCCTCCAATGGGAGTGAGGAATCATGATAGACACGGTTCTAGAACCCTATCCTGAGGGTTCCTATACCATCAATCTTAGTTTATGTTCTAATAGGAAATCCTGTGATAAGAATTAGAATGGAGCTCTTTTTGGAGGAGATAGGATCACAGGAGAATGAGGAGGCAGAGAAATTGAGACAAGGAAAAACAGAAAGTCAATGTAAAGGTAAACTATGAATGAAGCTACTGTAGGCAGCAGCAGCTCAATTATTTCAGAACTGCCAGGAGGCATAGAGAATGCCCCAGAAATATCCCATGATGACCTTGCCTAAATGGACATGTTAAATTTTCTGCTCCTCAGGTTGTGCATGAGGACAGGCTGAAATGAGATCTTACTAAGGTAAATACGGTCTTGTGGAAGAATGGAAAAAGATCCATTGTGCTCAATGAGTTATAGACTGACAGCACAAAAGCAGACTGAGCTTTATAGAATTATCCATGACAGTTAAGACTAAAATCAGAAACACACAAATTGTTGTGAAGAGAGTGTGTGATATGTCTACTGTGTCACACATGAGAACATTTATCTGCTACCTGTCCTGCCTAAGTACCACCCCAACATGAGGCATTCATGTATGAGCTTGGTGAGCATCCAAAGACCCACAGCATATTCTCCTGCATTTTTGTATGCTACCCTGAAGCTGATGCTGATTGCATGTAGCGAAGACCTGCAGGGGCTGGGGTGGTGGGCTCAAGTGGTCTAAGTTCAAACCCCAGTACTAAAAAAAGAAAGAAAGAAAGAGAGAGAGAGAGAGAGAGAGAGAGAGAGAGAGAGAGAGAGAAAGAAAGAAAGAAAGAAAGAAAGAAAGAAAGAAAGAAAGAAAGAAAGAAAGAAAGAAAGAAAGAAAGAAAGAAAGAAAGAAAAAGAAAGAGAAAGAGAAAGAAAATAAAAGGGGGGAGAAATGGTCTGTGATCTTTTTGGAGAGAACTGTGATTTCACATTGTATACCAGGACCCTGGTCTCTACCACTCCTCCCAGTATTTATTTATTATAGTGTGACTATGAAATGTTCCCTTTAGGCTTGTGTTTTGAATGTTTGATCCCCAGTTGGTGATATTATTTTGGGAAGCTGTGGAAACTTTTGAAGGGGGGACATAGCTGGAGGATGTAGGTCAGTGAGGACAGATTCCAGAGGTGTCTTTTTCTGGGCCTCTCTCTCTCTCTCTCTGTTTCTCCCCCTCTTGTCCCCTATGAAGTAAATAGCTTTTGTTTGCGTCATGCTTCTGCCACCATGATGTTCTGCCCAAGCCCATGGAACCAAGTGACTATAGACTGAACCCTCTGAAACCAGGAGCCAAAATAAATCCTTTCCTCATTAATTTGCTTTTCTGAGATATTAGGTCACTGTGGTGAAAAGCCAACTTGTATAGAAAATTGCTACCAGAGAAGTAGAGTCATTGTGGTGACTAAATCTGACCATGTAATTTTCAGGCTTTTCAAACTGAATTGTAAAGGGAACTTGAAAGAGTTTGGAGAAGTAGCCTAGAATGCTGTAAGCAGTGCTTATTGGGTGATTTTGGTGGGAACTTAGACTAGAATGCCAATAGGAATTCAGACAGTAAAGATGGCACAAAAACTGGGCTTGGTGGAAGATTCAAATAGAAACAAAGAGTATATTGGGAATTAGACTAGAGGCCATTCGTGTCACATTTGGGCAAATAATTTGTCTACATTTTATCCCTGTCCTGAAACTTTATGGGGGGGGGGCGCTGCATGTAAAGATGATGAGCTAATTAATTTGGTAGAGGAAATCTCAAGGCAGCACAGCATCCAGGCTGTGACATAGATACTAATGACTGCTTTTAGCCAGGTTTACAGTGAAAATTGGTAGCAAAAAATACAGCAGGATTTGAAAAATGTGTATGTTTACAGTTGCAGACAAGGGGAGTGTGGTTCTTAAAGAGATTAGTGCCACTAAAAAGAAGCCAAGCATTTTGCATTGACACAAGAAAGATACCTTAAAGGCATCTCAGGAATTGGTCACACCCCATCATCACAGAGTCTAGGATGTATAAAATTGGAAACTCATTTGAGAGAATTTCTCTTGAAAAGAGAGATGCAGGAATGCCTGGCTTCCACAAGGCTGCCTAGCAAGTATTTTCCCAGGTTCAGCCACTAAAGCACTCAGAAGCTACTGAAAGCCATAGTCCAAGGGTTCCTGGATACTAATTGAGTTGTCCAGCAGACCTTGTCATCATCCACATGATGCTGGTTTTTCAGGCATGCAGAATGTAAAAGTTATGGGGCCATGGAGGTTTCCACTTAGAAATTCAAAGAAAGGACTGGGAAGCTAAGAATGTATAGCAGGATCAGGATCTCTACAGATACTCCCTAAGAGGGTGAAGCATGAAGCTGTGAGGGTGAAGTCAAAGTTGCAATGGAGACCCATGGATTTTTAAGAAGTGAAGAATATGGAACATCTGCTTTGAAAAGCTGTTGACAAAGAGTGGAGTCAGACCAGGTGAGAGTCTATGTGGACCACAATTCCATATGGCCAAGTTTGATCAAGCCCATTGCCTCTTACATCATGAAACCAGGTACCCTTGATGCCAGACACAAAGCTATAGAATTAATTTGTCCTGCTGGGTTTCAGTCTTGCTTTGGTTCAATCCTTCCTTGCTATTCTCCTGCTCTTCCCTTTTAGAATGGGAATGTTTACTCTGTGCCACTGTATCTTGGGAGTATGCAATTTGTTTTGATATTTATGGTTACAGATAAGAGTTTGCTTTGAGTTTCAGAAGAGACTTTAAACTTGGAGTTTTGGACAATGTTGGATCTGTTAAAATTTTGGGGACTGAGAGATTAGCTAAACATATTTTGCTTTATGAGATGACCATGAACCTTTGGGGTCAGAGATAGAATGTTATGGTTTGAATGTGAAATGTCTCCTTCAGTCTCAAATTTTGAATGTTTGATCCTTAGCTGGTGGTGCTATTTTGGGAGGTTCTGGAAACTTTTGGAAGAGGGACATAACTGGGTCAGGTTCTCTGGGTTATCTTGTCCCTGGCACCTTCCTGTTTTTTCCTCTATTTCTTGGCTTTCATTATGCCAAGTATTCTGCTCCAATAGACCCTCCTTCTGGCCATGATGGCCTCTAAAATCATGAGTCAAAATAAATATTTCCTCTTCTAAGTTCTTTCTGCCAGGTATTTGGTCATAAGATCAAGAAATGTAACTAAAACAATATCAAAATAAGGCTACATTGAACTTTATATCCTTTTCCAAATCAGAAGGTAAAGTATTGTGGTTCAGATGGGACTCATGGAATTATGGACTTGGGTTTACATATTGGCTTTAAAACAACTGGTCACTTTTTGCCAAATTAAACAATAGCTCAAGGTTTAACTGCCTCCTCCTTAACAAGGGCATATCATCTCATTCATAGTCTCGTCAGACAGATTATGCCTTAGTTTTATGTGTTTATATATGTACAGTGTTTAATGTGCTTTATAAACTGTTGGTTCACAGCCAGTGCTTTGTAAGTATCCCAGGGGATGGGAACCTTAGATGGTTGGGCCTTTGCCCAGTTTTCTGCAACTTCCCAGAATGCACCTCTTCCATGCATCCTTCATAGTGTCCTCTGCAGTACCCTTTGATGTGTTTTCTCAGTTGTCATTGCTTGGTACCCATTAATATGCACAAGCCAAATACAATCATATCTGAGAAATTGCCAGATGGCTAGGGAAAATACTCTTCTATATTTCTCCTCATATACCAATCTAGTAATCCTGTTGAAATAGAAAAAGCATTCAAATCTAACATGGCTTACACTTAGAAAACCCCTGCTATACATATCTACCTCTTCCCAAACGTTTTGATAAATCACTGTCCACTCTTCCATAGGCAGAATCTGCACATGATAGAATCAAAGACTGGTGACCATCCATAGTTTGAAGATTTAAGCTTGTGCTAGTCCAGGTCCTCAAGGAAGATGTTGCCAAGACAGGACTAGATGTGCAAGATATGGGGAGATGCCATAGATGCTAAAGGAGGGGAAAAGAGTGGGAGAAAAGAGCCTTTAGATTATAATGTGTGTGTGGCCCCTTTAAGAGTAGGAAGGAAAGGAAGGATAGAGAACTGCCTCAGTGCAGTTGTGAGATAGTCTCATCAAGCTGACAGAGTTCCACAAGCAAAGAATACCTGTGAGGAGTTCCACATGGAGCTGCCTGCTGTCCTCAGTCATGGACAGGAGTGGTGGGGAAACAGACCACAGCAAGTGTCTAAAGAGAGGTTCAGAAATACATCAGTTGGAGGCTGTCTGTCCTGCATCAGAGTTTCTCTTGATGGAGATGTCTACAGAGCATCGCATAGCCACAGATCTTTCTCTATTTCAAAGCAGCACTATCCCATTTTTAATCTTCAAGCATGTATGATTTCTGGCTCCAATTTTATAAATAGCTTAGGAGTGAAATTGGTCAGAACCAGAAGACTGAGACTCATTTAGTGTGTAAACTTACACACTTAGATCCCACATGAAGTCCCGAGTGCTCTGAACAAGGCATAATGTGCAAGGTACTTTTGAGTTAGACAGTAAGAGATGGTTGTTCTGAAAGCCAGCATTATCTCACCTAGAAGTGACATTTGACTTGGTTCACTCAGCTCTGTGCTGCCCTAGATGTGGAGGATTTTAAATGGGTATTTTAGCTAAGTTTCGGTTGTGCCAGATGCTAAACTTCTGTGAGAGGTAATTGCAGATATTTTTCCTGCATCATTGGACTTTGGCATATAACCAACTCCAGACATATCAGGCAAGCCTTTGACTGATCCTGAGCTTTCTGCCTTGCTCAGTGAGCCACTCCTTCATTTCCCCACACCCTGTCCATTTCTAGTTAAGAGATGTGCATGTAGGCTGACGTTGGCAGTTGAGTGGAGGACCTCATACTGCTCTTTTAACAGAAAGATTTGTCTCTGTCCTGCGGTTTATCAGACAGCTTCACGGGTACTATAATGAGTTTGGCAAGCTCATCTTTTGTCTCTATTGATGAGCTTTTGGCTGCATTTTTTTTTCCAGTAGGGAGTCTTTCTCTGTCTACAGATCAATTTGGAGTTGACGTTTAAAGCTGAGACTTCCTTCCACTTCTGAGTAACTTTATTGATACTGATTTCTACAGCCTGTCAGTTCCAATGCTATTCAGTATCTTTTCTAATTTAGTATTAAGAGCATTGCAGAAAATATAAACAGGCTGGTACTTTTGAGGTGTCTTACACTCCAGTATTAGTCAGTCTCAATTTATCAGTTTTGTTGATAACCAAGAGGTCAGATAGGTTTTATCTTTTCAATATTCTATGCCATGGCAAATTGAGTGCCATGAGTTTTCTCTTTCAGGTGGAGTGAACTAACTCAATGTTTAGTGTGGAGATGCACAGTTCTCTTGATTTTATCTTCACAAAGACAGCTGAGAGTGGCAGGTTTGATGTAACTGGGCAATCAAGTGCTTAGAGTCTGAAAAGTGTGGAGAAAGCTCTTCACTGCTTCCCAAAGGAAAAGGTTCAGGTATTAGAGTACTGTTCCAAGATTGCAGCTGAATTCTCATAGATGATGTCACCAGAAAAAATCTGGTTCAGCTCTGAAAAGAGCTCTTCTTCCTTTGACCATTGTCTGCTTTCCCAGTGCAATCATGGTTTAAAAATGTAAGTGCTTCACAACAATGAATTCTATCAAACCATTTTTGTGATGGAGAAAAGGAAATGGAAGCATAACAGGTATAATCTCAATAAGGCTTACAGTGGTAATGTAGAGCAATTGGTACCTTCCATATCCACATTTTGTTTATTCTACTTAATACTGACTTACGCCTTTCTTTTTATATGCTCCTATTTTCAATTGGGTACTAGTTGTCTGGCATACAGACAGAAGTATGCCACAGACAGAAATATATGGCTAATAAGTCACACAGTACTGAGTACCTTCCATTGTGTGTGCACTTTTCTTCTGCTGGCTATTTTATTCTGCTTATTTAAGGCAAAAGAAAAGAGCTTCTTTTTCTCTTCCTTTTAATATATTTTAATTTTATTTTAATGCTTGCTCTGCTTACTCTTCATGGGGATAACCTCTGCTGTTTTGTTTCTTGCATTTCCACTGTGCTAAGGTAGCCACTTAGCACAGTGCCTCCTTTCATGAAGGGAGGAATCACAAAGGCAGTTGGCCTCTTCTCCTTGACCTTCAGGTTGCATTTAAAGAGGATTCTTGTACTGTGTCCCCACATGACAGAAAGAATGCTATGGATGCTTCAGATCAACCTTCAGCTCAATTCCATTAAGTAAAAATTTATGGACATAGTTCCACAGACTGATAGAGACATACTTTTATGATTATTATTATTATTATTGATTACAAATAATAATAATAATAATAAGTTTCAGTTCCATTGTAAACCTAGAATCCAGGATCCTCAGTGGGGTTAGAGAAGCCTCCTGTGACCTTGGACTCCAGTCTTTGTTCTTCTGTTATTTGTTCTTGAAATATGAGCAGTCGGAAGTCTACTCTATTTCATGTGCACTAAAATGAATTTTAATTTTTCATGGTGATTTTACTTCCTAAAAGTTGTAAGTTTTAGAATTTGTCTTCTTTAGATGATAATCTCAAGGTATCAAGATTCAAATTGGGAAAAGATTTTAGTGGTAACACCAAATTCTGATATCACACGTGCTGGCTCAGACAAAGGGAAAGATGTTTCAAGGTGAAAGCTTTTATAAAAGCACTCCTGAAGAAAGGAAAAACTAGTCAGAATTTATTTATGTGCATTTATTATTTACTCTTTCTTTCAATTTGATATAGAATACATTTATTAGATCAGAAACAAAGATTGCAATAATGGTTTGGGAATGAGAAATATTCTATGGTGCAATCCCTTGCAATAGACTAAAACACTGAATTGTAAAATAACCAGTAAATAATCATTTGTGTCTTATATAATCCTTAAAGTGAAAAGTAAATGCCCTGGCTTTTCTTAGCTGACACTGTACATTGATGAGAATGTCTGTATACCAGGGCTGCTAGCGGCTGTCAGCTGTGGATGCAGGTAGTGGAAAGAGGACAGTGGCAGCAGATGGAGTGGGAGTAGCCCTCACGCACAGAATTGTCTAGCTCCACCCTTGCCTTGGAGGCAGTTGATAAAGTTGATGCATGGAGGAAATGGTTCTTGAACTTAGTGACCTGTCTCTGTGAAGAAAGTCTTGATGCGTTGAAAAACAGCAGTGTGGCTGGGCTGATGAGGTTTCCAAAAAGTTCACAATGGAGAACTCTTGTTTACTGGCTTCATTGTCCATGCTGCTGATAACCTGGGACCTTAGAGACTTCTGTGATGTCAGGATGAACTCATCCACAGGGTTTTATGTTACCTGTTTTGTAGGTGGGACTGGAAAAAAAAAAGGAGCCGTGACTACAACAAAATGAACAAAAAGCTTCACACCTTAAATCTCCCTACTTAAATCGCACCTTTAATTTCTCCACTCCCACACAAGACACTTGTGCTGAGTCTCAACACTGATCAATTGCCATCCCCACTTTGATGACAGTGTATACCTCTTCCAATGTTCTCTATCATCAATGCACCATCCTAAAAAATTATTAACCTATGTTAATTGTGTAAAAGGGTTTCATTGTGATATTTCAACACATGCATATCATGGACTTTGATCCAATTTATTTCCTCTATTACACTTTCTCATCCTCTCCTCCTTTTAAACAATTTTAACCAGTTTCCTTGTTCTATTTCCATACATGTGTATGAAGTATTTCCATCATATTCACCTCCCTCTTCATCCTCTCCTTTCACCATCTCCTTTGCCGCAGCCTCCCATCATAAACAGCCCCCATTTTACACTCCTGTTATTCATTTTATAAGTTCTAGATTTCTCATGAAAGAGAACACATGAGATGAGAGACACACAGCATGACAGAGCAACTCCTTCATTTAATTCACTTTCCTTTTCATCTCTCTGTAGCACAATAAAGACAATTAAACTTAGTGATTGATTATGTTTGAATGTATTATGGAATACATAAACAACGCATTGAACCAGAAACTATTCAATCACATTGTTTTTTTCCTCTCTGTATTTAATTTCATATATCATGAGCCAAGTAACTGACATTTATTTTATTCAGAAAAGAAAGAAAAAGAAATTCATTTACTTCATTTGAGTGTTTCTCCTTTATGAATAGAACATTGTATTTGCCTTGAAAAATTTATATTTAGGGAAATATATAGAACTCTTTTCATTAAATGGAAATATTTTTCATATACTCCCTTTGAAAGCAGTACTATTTCAGATTTTCCACTTAACTACTATTACTTATTTAATTCATAGGAATTATGAGTATGAATTCACAGAGTATATAGACCAGGAGATTATCTTTATTGAGGAGAGTGCTTATGAGGCTATTCCTTTTTTTGGATCAGATTATCTTATTTCATTAGATTGTATTTGGGAACAAGTTTACTAGTCTTAAAACAGAAAAAAGTAGATCTAAACCTTTTTAATTATCAAATTTCTTTCCAAGGATAAGTTTGTACTCTGGAAGAATTGGCTCACATATTGCATTTCATTTAGTTAGTTACTCATGAGGTCATACATAAAAACATTTGATGTTTCTCTTTTTTTCTTTTCCCTATGTGTGTGTGTGTGTGTGTGTGTGTGTGTGTATCAGTACTTCTCAATGAGGAACGGCAATGAATAAAATGAGCCAGTGGTATTCAGCAGTCAGACACAAAAAAACACAAGATGAATCTGGAGGAAAACTAGAAATTAATTATTTTTAAATGGTCCTCTTTTATCTTCCTCCCCTTTAAAGTATTTTTGACTTGAACATTGAAATGATATTCATTTATTTAGTTAAGAATTTATAAAAGGATTTATTTTATAACTGATTATGAAATGATTCTCGTAGAGTTGACAGTCTCTGTGAGGTGGGGCATAGTAAGTCATGAAAGACTATAATGACTGATGTAGAAGCAGTTCTCAGAAACCATACAGTTGTCACTTTTCTAACCGATAACTTGATAGTTTTGTTTGAAAAAAGACTCTGTGACAGTGTCAGGGTTGTGGCTTTAGGTCAGTATTCAAGGATGTTACAGTCGCCCAGATTGTAGAAAGCTAGATTTCAGGATGCAAACTCTGCCCCTATGCGATAAAACACAGAACTTAGTTCTCCTATCCTACTTCCTCGTAGTACCCATTGGCCACCTTATAACAATAATGCCCTGGATACTTTGCAAAACAACTTATAACAATAATGCCCTGGATACTTTGCAAAACAACTCGTAAGAAAGAATTTGAAATGTTCTCACCATGAAGAAATGTTTAATGTTTGAGAAGATAGATAGCTTTGCTCTGATTTGAACATTATACAATATATCAAACCAACACACGGGATGACATAAATATGTACAATTATTATGAGTCCGATAAAAAGTAAATAATAGGACTAGTGGCCTGGCTCAAGTGGTAGAGAGCTTGCTTGGCAAGTGCAAGGCCCTGAGTTCAAGCCTCAGGGCCACATAAATAAATTAATAGATAAAGGAAGAAGTAAATAAATAATATATTTAAACAAACAGAAACTGTCTTCTCCCTAAAGTCACTGTGCTATGCTAGGCAAGTCACTAATCCACCTGGACCTTGGTTCTGTAGTCCATGGAACAAAGATATACTAGGCTTCCTTCCCCATGCAATGTCAGTCCTGCAGTGGCTGAAGGGTCATTGCAGTATTGCCCAAGGCAAGTCCATCAACATTCTAGATAAGGCATTCTTATTTTTCCAGGACTTTATAAATCGGAGGAAGTAAAACAGAGCTATTCAAGCATTCATAGCAAAATGGGTGTGTCACCATGATTTGTGTATATATATATATATATATATATATATATATATATATACACACACACACACATATACATATTTGTGTGTGTTAGCATCAAGTTACTTTTATATATTTGAAAGTCTACAGGTAGACTCTAACAATTTTATGTTTAGTGAGTCTCACCTGGTGAGAGAGACATATGGCTTAATCCAAAAAGCTCAATTAGCAAATCATGATAGAAATGAATGTATTCTAGAGAAAAAAATTATACCACAAAGAAAGGCCTGAATAGACCTGGGAACTTTATATTTGTGTTCTTCAGGCTGTTCTAGAATGAAGACTAGGTGCCAATAAAATAGATACAGAATGGCAAAAAACCAAAATAAAGAAAAACAAAAAGAGGTCTAATAAGATCTATATTTTCCCAAGACTGATTACTGGTTTGTTTTTCAGGTATATATGATTCTGGGAGGCAAAGTCCATGTATAAACAACATTTAAACCTTTAAGACAAGACCAAAATAAACAAGAGAGCCAGAATGTTTTTATAGGAGATAATTTTTATTGTATTAATTTCTATATATTGCAAATTGCACAGAAAATAATATGTGCTAACATTAAGAAAAGCAATTAGAACTTAGAGGAAAATATAAAAATAAAATAGTTCCTGATAGTAACCTTGTTAAAGCCATTCTTTCCTCCTAATGTTAAAGTCTTTGAAGTAAATATCATTTTTGCTTCAGAATCTTTTCATAAGAAATAAGCTTTATAATTATAATTAAAGCTCTTATTTCTTTCCAATTCCTCAAATATCCCACTTCCTGTGTGTCTACTATATGTGTAGTCATAAACAGTCTGCTTACAATATGTGCTTTTATATCTCACATAAATTACATTGTATTTTACATACTTTTTGCATTTGCTATTTTCACTCAACATTATCTTCCAATGTTGACCCATCCCAGTCAGACCATTACTTTGTTTTGTTTTGCTTTGTTTTGGTGATGATGGAGTTTGAACTCAGGCCTTATGCTTGTTAGGCAGTTGTTCCATCACTTGAGTCATGGTGTTATCCCTTTGTTTTTCCTTTAGTTACTTTTCAGATAGGATCTTGCCAAGGGCCAGCCTTAGCCCAGGATCCTCTCCCACATAGATAGGACTACAGTAATCACTGCCATATCCAGCTTATTGATTAAGCTGGGGTCTTACTTTTTGCCTGGGCTGGCCTCAAACTTGATCCACCCAATTTCCACCTTCCAAGTAGCTGGTATTGCAGTCATGAACCACTCAGCCCAAATCAAGAACATTAATTTTAATTGATGTATAGTTTCATGTCCTACCTACATATCACAATTTAGTTTTACATTATCCCAATGTTGGGCTTTTAGATTATTTCTAATTTTCATTTATTATTGATAATAATCTGACAATTATCTTTGGACATGACTTTTTGGTCCATGTATGGATGGCTTGAAGAGAAAGATTTTTCCTGGTGGAATTTCTGGTATATATTTTAAGAACATGTTTTCTCTCTATATTCATTTTAATTTAGCAAATAAAATTTGTTTTAAATGATCAGGATATGATTCAATATATTATTTCAGCATGATACCTATTTTTTACAACTTAAAAATAAAACAATACATTTATAGATACTTCTATATTTCCATATCTGTATCTCTAACGTGGAATTTTGACTTAATGGAATATAAATAAAAGTTTCATAGTATACATGAGGTGAATTTTGATATGCATTAAATTTGATGAACACTAAGAATGTGATATGAAGATTTTTATTATTGTTGTGCTGGGTGGGGGTACACTGTGACATTTGTAAATGTTCTTACAATGTATCAAATATATCATACTTGAATGTATCCTCTCCATTCTTCCCTCCCATTCCTACAGTGGTTTCAACAACTATCATTTTTCCATTTACATACATGAGTACACAGTATTTGCACCATATTCACCATCCTTCACTACTTCCCCGTACCATATTCCCAAATAACTCTCCAAAGTGACAGGTTTAAATTTTCCATAGTAGTATATGAGTTCCTTATTCCCAAAGTCCTTGCCATTATTTTACATTTTCATATTTATAATGATAATAAAATCTTATGATTGTTAAATTGCATCTTTCCTCTTTAAATTGTATTTTTAAAGTAAATCAATATTCAGTTTTAGCAACTGTTGTGAATACTTTCTGTCTTTAATTTTTTCTATTTATTTAAGCTCATTGATCCTATTTCTATAGTAAATATTACATTTTAATTACACATTTTGTAAATATCTTATCCAATTTTCAAGCTTGTATTTAATCTTTAAAATGCCTAGAATTTTTATGCTGATATGGTCCAATTTATTAGTTTTTTTAATTCTTCATATT
This sequence comes from Castor canadensis, assembly GCF_047511655.1. Classification (NCBI taxonomy): domain Eukaryota; kingdom Metazoa; phylum Chordata; class Mammalia; order Rodentia; family Castoridae; genus Castor; species Castor canadensis. Next base: position 125,685,212 of record NC_133388.1, on the reverse strand, counting down.
TTTGGTATTTGTTTTTTAATAAACCAATCATTCATTAAATCAAAATCATTGGTTTCCTATATGTACATTTAAAATAGTTTAAATATTCAATTTTATACTTAAGTCTTTAACCAAATAAATATGGGCTTTTGTGAAATGGCATAAAATACAGGTTTCATTTATGTATAGATAGTCAATTATTCCAGCATTGTTTATTTATAGTATTATGTTCCTACAGATTTGTCATTCCATATCTCCCAAGCCAACATATTCAGACAATCCTTAGATCTATTTTTTGATGTTAGAACTATTTTCCCCATTGGTTTTGTTTATTAATGTACCATTGAGCATGAATGAACAATTTAAATTACTATACTTACAATATATTTTAATTTTTGATAAGCTGTTATTTCTCACAACAATAATATCTCTTCCCATCTATTAATTTTTCAATATCAAGTTCTCAGGAAAATACTGATGGGTCAATGGCATATTTGACTCTAAGTGATGTTTGGTGCTAATTGAGCCCTACAAAATGCACTAGATTGGTGGCCATCTATTTCTTTCTATGTAGCCAAGTATTTTAGGAGATTTTATGTATTTATTTTTATTGTTGCGCTGAGTAGGGGTACATTGTGATATTTACAAAAGTTCTTACAATATATCATACCTATTATACATGAATTCACCACCTTTTAGGAGATTTTAATAAAGGAATTACTTATAGCACAGTAGGCCAGGCATAGAAAAACCAGAATGAATGGTGTTCTATTTTGGAGTTTGTATCAACAAGCCATGTGTTTCGCCACTTCAACTGAAGGAAAAAGGAGCAAGAGTGGCTACTGAACCCATAAATATCGTCAGCTTCCAAAGGGGACACTGCACAGAAGCTGTGACACTAAGCAAAGGGACTCAGTCAGCCTGTGCTGATCCTGCAGAGAAGCTGGGACAAACACTCTCTCTTCTCCCTTATTTTCTGCCATTTCAATTGGCTCAATACTGCCAGAAACATGAGGACAAAGAAGACCTCTCAAGTACACAGCTCAGTTCAGCCAGTGTGGAAGTTGGAATGACACTGACCACATTTGGTCCTTCCTGAAACAAAAGATAGAGAAAAAGATAAGTATACTGACATAGACAATTAGTCTAGACATAACCAAGGTGAAACACTGTGGGCAGGGAGGACTATATGTGAAACACAAGATTACTTCATTAATTTCAGCAGTAACAGAAGAGGAAAAAGACAACCTGTTGTACTAAAATACCTCTTCTTCCCAAATATATGGATGCTTTATGCATATGACTGGCTCTGCTATTTCTCAAAGGCCCCATCTCTCCTGATCTTGAAATGAGACTCAATCCAGAGCAGAGCCCACTACTGACTGATTCTCTTTATTACAAACAGGGGATTTCCTCAACCTTGGAAATGTTACAATGTTAATTGTTTTCTGAGATCTGGCTGTGAGATCCTTGTCCTGCTTCCTTTCTTACCCTTGCCTCTTCACAAATGCTTTTTTGGAAGACTCTTTTTTATTTTGGCTAAATGTTATGGCTGTCACCTGAATTTTTCAAACAGAATTTGTTTTTAGTTTTTTCATTTTGTTTGTTGCTTCTATCTTTATATTAGAAACCCTAGAGTTTATCAGATAGAAATTGATATTAGCATAGGTAATAGCTCTTGTTTTCTATTTATTTTGTGCAAAAGTGTGACATAATGTTTGAATTACCTGAAGAATAAAATATAAAAGAAATGTTTTACTCAGAACAGCATGTTAAAATGAACATAGTTTAGGGAACTGGGGATATAGCTCAGCAGTAGAAAGCTTGCCTAGTATTAGCAAGTTCTTGTGGTTGATCCCCGGAACCACAAAAAAAGAAAGAAGGAAAGAAAGAAGGAAAGAAAGGAGAGGAGAAGAAAAGGAAAGAAAGGAAAGAAGGAAGGAAGAAAGGAAGCAAGGAAGGAAAGAAGGAAGGAAGGAAGGAAGGAAGGAGGCTTAGATTCTGTTATCAGCCAATTTTGCTTTCTATTATTTCTATCCTGCTTACTAGATGTTTGATATTAAATAAATTATTGTTCTTAGAACTCCCTTTCCTTATCTGCAGTCCTTGGAGGACTTCATTAAGACTAAAAGATGTAAGAGCAATGCTTACCATATATTAGTCACTTAAAAATTGTTAGTTCTTTTTCTTCCTTAAATGATTGAGGGTTGAATCTTACTAAAAAGGAAGAAAAGGAGAAGGAAGAGAAAGAATAAGGAGAAGAATGTCTATGGAGACTGGTTTAGTAAACCTAGATATCAATATTATTTTGTGATATTTATGTAACCACACTGTATCAGAATATCCTCCAGGTTAACCAAAAGTCTTGTGGCAGAAGAACAAAAACGTGTATAAACAAAATCCAAGACCATTCTCTAGACTGCTAGCTATGAAACAAACTGTTCAACGAAGGTAGTTAAATGTTCCTAAGATAAATATGATCATCTATTTTGTTGACACACACAGTGTGTTTTAATTTTTTAAACTAATCATGATAATGGAATACTGGGAGGGATCACATTTTTAAAAAATCCATTTTCAGTCTTTTCTTGACAATCTTCAGAGATGGCCTGGCAGGGCAGATTCAGACCTCAGCCAGGCAGCAATTCACTGAGCTGAGTAACATCTTTCCCCTTAGCAGACTCCTCCCCATTCGTGGCATCCCTGTCTGCCTGCTTCCAGCCTCATGTCCTGCCTGGCCCTGCATGCATTTCTAGTGGCAATGCCTACTGTAAAGATTCACTTATTAAAACAAAATTTCTGGAATATTGTTTTATTTCTTTACTCACCAAAGCAAGATGTTAATATAAAGATAAAAGACTTAAATTTTGAGTAGTAATATTTGAACCACCTGTAACTATTAAATAACAAATAATTGGGTTGATCAAATAAATCTACTATTAAAATTACTGAAATCCTTTGTAACAGCTGGATTTTCTTTTTTCTTTACAGCTTTGAGTAAAAGATGATATTGTTTGTTCCAGATTCTCAACTCTCTGTAGCTTTGAATCTTTTTTTGATGTCAAACAGGGCTGACTGCAGGGAACTCTTTGTGCAATTTAATCAGGTTAATTTCAATTTTAAGTGCAGGAGACAGGCCTGCTTTTCATTGCCTCCTTTGTGGAGCTATGATGGATTGGCTTGTGTTGAGTTAGTAAGATTTCCAGGAAAAGACACCACAAATGCTGTCCTCAGCAGCCTGTTCACTAATAAATAGACCTCAAGTCTGAAGATCAGCCACTTGCTAGTGTGAGAGTAGAATAAAGCTCTGCTGCAGCACAGAATACATTTCACTTCATAGTCTCATTTGAAAGGCCTTCGGTACTTACATTCCCACAATTCAATAAGAAGCGCAAGTAAGGAGTCACTGTCTGCAATAATATATAGACTTGTTAGAACAAGCACTGTAAGAAAAAAGTACAGTTTCATGCTAATCCAAATATACCTTCTAAACATATTCCTACTTTACCAGATCTATTTATAAGCAGTTTATAGAAATATTTTTGTCAAGTATCTGTCTAGAATACACATGAGATAAGCTCTTAAAATAACTAATTTATATTATTTTGGTAATATAACTAAATAACTAAAATTATTTTAAAATTATTACTTATGTGTTTGTGCGTGTGTTCTTAAGTGTAAAATATCAAGTTATAATTTGTAAAGAGGCATAGCTATACTAGATTGGGAAAATTGAAATGTTTCCTAATAATTTTCTTTACTTTTTATTGTTTGAATTCTTCCAAAGAAAGAAAAATAGACCTCAAGTCTGAAGACTTGAGATAATCATTAAAAACATCCAAAAGATTATGTAACCAAATTCAATGTCAGTCTTAAACTACAATAAGGGAATTTTTTAAATTGTTCTAATCAAAATAACGTCTGCCTCTTACTACACATTTGCCATGGCACGGGGAGGCTCCCTGCTTTACATTAACTTACTCATCTAGTTCCCACAGCTCTCAGTGCCTTTATCGTCACCCTCCTTCTACAGAGCAGGACCAGGAAGAAATGTAAGTTTCTCAAAGCCAATCTTTGTTGGAGCAAAATTCTAGCCCAGCAATCTGGGTCTGGAGTTTTAACCACAGCATTGTGCTGCTGGCTTCCATTTGTCAGATAAATATGCTGATGTTTTGAGTTACAGTTAAACTTCCCCAATGCCTTCACCAATAGACATGACCATTAGATATGTCTATAGGGATCACAGGGCACATCCATTCTGCCCCTCCATGTCACCTTCCATTTGTTTGCAGTGCTCTTGGAATTTCCTGACCTGAAGAGTCTGGTGAAGCTGGGGGGAGGGACAGTTGGATAAGGCATCACAGAACAGTTGACATTCCTTTTTCTGTTTTTTATTTTTATTGGCATGTATTTGTTGTACAAAGGGGTTTCATCAATGTACCACATTGAATCCATGCCCTTATCATTCCTTTTTGTTCCCTCCTCCCCCTTCCTGAAACAAACGAAACAGGTTTCATTGTTCTATTTCCACACATGTGTATAGAATATTTCAACCGTATTCGCCCCCTATCCTCTCCTTTCACTTCACCCCTGCTTGCTTGTACCTACCCCAAACAGTACCTATTTTACATTCCTGTCATTCATTTTTAAGGACAAGATTGAACATATGACAGAGAACATGAGATATTTGACTTTCTCAGTCCTAGTAGTTTTGCTTAACCTGAAGATCTCTAGTTCCATTCATTTTCCTTCAAATGACATAATTTCAGTCTTTATGGCTGAGTAATACTCCATTGTGTAGATATACTACGTTTTCTTCATCCATTCATTGGTTGAGGGGCACTTAGTCTGATTCTATAGTTAGGGATTGTGGCTATATGTTGACTTATATTCCTTCAGAATTATGCCCAGGTGTGGGATAGCAGAATCATATGGTAATTTTATCTTAGTTTTTTAAAGAACGTCCATACTGATTTCCATAGGGGCTGCACTGACAATACTATATAAGGGTTTCTTTTTTTCTTACATCACCAGCATTTGTTGTTAATGACAGCCATTCTGCCTGGGATGAGGTAGAATCTCTGTGATGTTTTGACTAGCCTTATGGTTAATGATATTGAACATTTATTCATATATTTCTTAGTCATTTGTATTTCCATTTTTGAAAACTGTGTTCCATTCATTTGCCCATTTGCTAATTATTTATTCTTTTGGTGTTTTGACACTCTTTATATATTCTGTGCATTAATCCTTTATCTGATAAATAATTGGCAAAGATTTTCTCTCTTTTCGTAGATTTGCTTTTGATTCTGGAAATTGTTTCCTCTGTTGCACAGAAGCTTTTTAATTTGATACATTCGCTTTTAAAAATTGTTGCTACTTTCTGAGCAACTGGGGTTCTGTCTTGGAGATATATTCTTCAAAGTTTCCAATCTTACATTAAGATCCAGAAATAAGCCTACACAGCTACAGCTATCTGATTTTTAACAAAGTCCCAGAAATTTACTTTGCAGAAGAGTTAGCTCTTTAACAAATGGTATTGGGAAAACTAGATATTCACATGTAAGAGGCTGAAACTAGGCCCTTGTCTCTCATTCTGTACAAAAATCAATTCAAAATAGATCAACTAGAAGTTGGCATTTTAATTGATCCTTGAATTGGATTAAGAATTTCCCAAGTAGAGCTGGAGAGGCACATAAATTGGAAAGAAAGAAGTCAAATTATCTTTATTTGCAGATGATCTGATCTTATACCTAAAGGATCCTAAAAGCTCTACCAAAAATCTCTTAGATCTCATAAACATGTTCATCAAAGAAGCAGAATGCAAAGTCAATACCCCCAAATCAGTAGCATTTCTTTCTTTCTTTTTTTTTTTTTTTTTTTTTTGCAATACTGGGTTTGAACTCAGGGCCTACATCTTGAGCTGTTCTACAGGCCTCTTTTTTGTGATGAGTTTTTTCAAGATAGAGCCTTGCAAACTACTTGCTCAGGCTGGCTTTGAACAGTGATCCTCCTGCTCGCTGCCTCCTGAGTAGCTAGGATTATAGGCATGAGACACCAGTGCTGGCTACAGTAGAATTTCTATACACAAAACAATTAACAGTCTGATAAAGAAATCAGGAAAACAATACAATTCACAGTAGCATCAAAAAAAGTTAAAATATCTAGATCATTGTGAGAGATCTCTACAATGAAAATTATAAATTACTAAAGAAAGAAATCAAAGGAGATATTAGAAGAAGGAAGGATGTTCCATGTTCATGGATAAGCAGAATCATTATTGCAGAAATGGCTATACTACCAAAAGCAATTGACATGTTCAATGCAATCCCCATCAAAAGTCCAGTGACATTCTTCACCCAGATAGAAAAGTTAATCTTAAAGTTTATATGGAAGCACAAAGACCTCAAATAGCCAAAGCAATCCTGAGCAGTGAGAGCAAAACTGGAAGCATCACAATACCTGATTTCAAGCTATACTATAGAGCCATAGTAATAAAAACAGCATGGCATTGGCACAAAACCAGACCTGAATAAAACTCCAGTAGTTCAGTAGTTAAGAGAAAGCATTGACTAAAGGGACCACATAAAACTTAAAAGCTTCTGCACAGACAGGAAACAGTTACTAGACTAAAGAGACAGCCTACAGAATGGGAGAACATATTGACTAGCTATACATCCAACAAGGGATTAATAACCTCTCAAAGAATCAACAACCCACTGAAAAAACCAGCAAATGAACTGAACAGACGAGTCTCAAAAGAAGAAGTACAAATGGCCAATAAATACATGAAGAGAAGCCATCCTTGGCCATAAAGAAAATGAAAATGAAAATGACATTGAGATTCCACCTCACTCAGTCAGAATGGCTGCCATGAAAAACACAAATAACAAATGCTAATGAGCATGTGGGGAAAAGAATACTTATACACTTTTGGTGGGAAGGTAAATTAGCACAACTGCTGTGATAAGCAATATGGACTTTCCTCAAAAACCAAAAATAGAGCTGCCATATGGTCTAGCAACACCATTCTTAGGGATGTACATGAAAGAGTGTAAGTCAGGTTACAATGAAGACTCCTGCACACCCATGTTTATTGCAGCACCATTCATAATAGCCAAGTTATGGAAACAGCCAGCATGCCCCACTACTGATGAATGGATTAAGAAAATGTGGTATTTATACACAATGGAATTCTCTTAAGCCACAAGGAATGAAATTTTGTTATTTGCAGGTAAGTGGATGGAACTGAAAAACATCATCTTAATTGAAGTTAGCCAGGTTCACAAAGCCAAAGGCCACATGTTTTTCCTCATATGTGTAAGCTATACCTTTAAGATAAATGTAAACATAAATACATGTATGATCTACATTCATCCATATATATATATACACACATACATATATATATATATATATATATATATATATAGAGAGAGAGAGAGAGAGAGAGAGAGAGAAAGAGGGAGAGAGAGAGGGAGAGGCAACAAGACTGTATTAGTGGTCTGTCTGAAGGGTTTATTGGAAGCAGAAGTAGGAAAGCGATTGCTAGACAGTGAAAAATACTGAAACATTGCATCTGTGTATGAAGATAATATAACAATATAATGCACTGCACTATAAGGTGTTGTATAATAGGGGAATAAGGCAATAGAAAAAGAATAAGTAATGTGGAGGGGCTAATCTGAATAAAGTACAATATATAAATGAACTGTCAAAGTGAAATTCCCTTGGCCTATCAATGTACACTTAAAAAAAATGAAGGACAGAAAGGTAAATCAGATTCTTTCTGAGGATTGGCATAAGGAGAGAATGAAGGAAGGTTGATGTAGTTTATATTCATGTATGAAAATAGAATAATAATACCTGTTGAAATTGTTCTTAAAAGTTGAAAAGGGGCATGAGGGAGAATTATGAAGAAAGTGAATCAAATTAAGGTTTATTATAAGCACATATGTAAATATTGCAATATTTCCCCCCATACAACTAATAAAAAATAAGCAAAGATAAGCTACTCTTGGTAAATTGTCAGGTTACAACAAAGGCACCTGCATACCCATGTTTATTGCAGCATTATTCACAATAGCTAAGCTATGGAATCATCCAAAATGCCCCACAACTGATGAATGGATTAAGAAAATTTGGTATTTATACACAATGAAATTTTATTCAGCCACAAAGAATTAATGTTTTTCATTCACAGGTAAGTGGATGGAACCAGAGAACAACATCTTGAGTGAAGTTAGCCAGGTTCAGAAGGCCAAAATCATATGTTTTCTCGCACATGTGGAATATAGAAATATTATGAAAAACAGGTCGCAATAAGGGGAAGTTACACATGAGAGGGGTAGGTAAGAGAAAGAAACTAAGAAGGTGAACATGGTTGATGTACTCTTTATACAAGAATGAATATAGAATTTTTAAACCAGTTGAAACCACCATAAGAAAGAGACTAAGGTAGAATGAAGAAAAATAGAGGAGATGAACCAACTGGGGTTATAATACATACATACATGGAAATGTCACAAGGGAACTCCCTGTGTAGCTATCTTTACCTTATATAACCAAAAATGTCTTTTTCTTTTTTGCTTTTTTCTTCTACAAAATTGGAGAACAGGAGGCTGGCAGAGCAGGTGGGGAGTCCATCCCAGTGGGAGTGGGGAGGTGGTGGGGAAAGAGGGAAGGAAGGTGAATATGGTACAAATGTTGTGTGTACATGTATGCAAATGCAAAAATGATACCTGTTGAACCTATTCTAGGAATGGGGGAAGGGTGGAATAAAGGAGAATGGAGGAGTATCAAGTATGATATATTTGATACATTTTAAGAACTTTTGTAAATGCCACAGTGTACTACCCCCCCAGGACAACAATAAAAAAGAGGGAAAAAAAAGAAAACGTTTGTTAGCCACACATATAGTTTTTGGACAAGCATCTTCAATGATTTCCATTTTTTCTCATTAGAAATCTCCCCTCTGGGGACCAGGAACTAGAGAAAAGGTGAGATCAAAAAGAATTAACCTAGAAGGTAACACACACGCACAGGAAATTAATGTGAAGTCAACTCCCTGTATAGCTATCCTTATCTCAACCAGCAAAAACCCTTGTTCCTTCCTGTTATTGCTTATACTCTTTCTTCAACAAAATTAGAGATAAGGGCAAAATAGTTCCTGCTGGGTATTGAGGGGTTGGGGGGAGAGGGAGGGGGCGGAGTGGGTGGTAAGGGAGGGGGTGGGGGCAGGGGGGAGAAATGACCCAAGCCTTGTATGCACATATGAATAATAAAATTAAAAAAAAAAGAAATCTCCCCTCTGCACCACTGTCTATCTGACCATGCATTCATGACAAGCATGCATTAAATCCCTTTTATGAGTCACAAACTGTCTAAGAGCAGAGGCAGGCACAAAGGAGGAGCCACAACTTCTGCTTGTGATAAACTCTGAAGAAATTCTTTCAGCTTTTGACCTAATATGCCTGTCCTTTGGGATAATAACTCAGTATTTGAAATGAAGGCTACCATCAAGTATTTTTTTTAAAAAAAAAAGAATTCTAATCTTCCTACCTAATGTACTTCATGGGTGTGACAAAATTTTCAGGATTCTTAGGACTATTTTAGCTCTTCTTTTTCTACCATGACAAAAGGAAATAAGTCACTGTATTTCTAGAGTTAAACAAATTTCTTTCCCCCATACCTTCCCTACTCCATTTCAGCAAAGAAACAGGAAAGCCAAATTCCTTTGTCACTTATTATACCATAGCATAGAGGAAAAGCTGTCATGGAGCCAGATTCTTTAGTGTGTACAGCAAATCCTTGATTGCTATTCACTTGCAGAGGGCACGTATCACTGGGAAGTGGTATGTGGTGATATTATCAGGCCTAATCCTCCTGTGCCTTCGTCTTGACATAAATTTTGTGTGTTCTTTTTCCTGAAAAAAAAGAACAAAATCATTTGAGCATCTTGAAAATAGAAATGGCTGAAATTAGAATTCTACATGCCAGATAGATGTGCAGACACATGAACTAATTGTACTATTCACACTCAACTATATTTCTTATTGCTACAGACTCAATGCAGAATAAAGGTATTTTGTCTTTTGATTATGTTATTTAAAAACTAGACAGGCTTAACTGATACTATAAGATTTGATAATCTTGATAATTTCAGTGAATATTTCATAATTCATTATGAAATAATGAATTCAAATCGAAAGAAAAAATGTGCCAACCTACATCCTGCCTAGATTTATGCAATGCTTTTGCCCACATTGAAGTAGGCAGGTTGAGACATTTGTCATATCCAGGTTTTACTTCCCTTCCCAAATTCCCTGCTGAGGCTGGGTTCCACTGCTACTTGGGAAGGCTGGGATTCTACATCTTGCCATGTGTTTGAGCAAATGACTAATAATTGTCTCTAAAGGTGACCTATCCCATGGGCTTACATGTTAGGTTTCCTCTTGTTGAGGAGAAGACTAGTACATGTAGTAATTCTCAAAGATGGCTGACTGAGTACCCAAATCACTGTGAGGTTGTTTTTCCCGTATAGATTTCTAGGCCTCACAGTTTCAGTTATGGTAGTAAACACTGCTAAAAAGTTCATTATAATGAACTTTAATAGTGATAAATGTCAGTAAATATTTATTTCTTGCTGACAGGTAGGAATTGGATTGTAGTACAGCTTGGATGGTGCTACAGTGTAAATACTCGTGTCTCTTCCAAATTCATATATTAAAATCTAATCACCAGGGTGGTGGTGTTAGCAGGTGGTTCCTGTAGGAGTTATAGGGATTGGTACCCTTACAAACAGGCTTTCAAGAGCTTGCTAGTCTGTTCTACTGTGTGTGGATATAGATGAAAAGTGCTGTGTACAAAGAATGGGCCCTCACCAGACATTGAATCTTCTGGTGTTTTTATCATTGACTTTGTAACCTCCAGAACTGTAAGGAATAAGTTTCTGTGGTTTATAACTGAGTGCAAGGTACTTTTATTATCACAGTCTGAATGGACTAAGAGAGCTGGGTTAAGATGGGCTTGGGATCAAATGTGTCCACATGTCTCTTTCTAGAACACAAACAGAAGGAACAGTGGCCACCTGGGACCTGTATTCTTTATGGCAGATGGCAGGAGCATTAAGAAGGTGAATGAAGGCATGTTATAACTTTTAAAGCTCCCATTTGGAAATGATTTACCCTAATTTCTGCCCACATTTCTTGGGCCAAAGAGAAATACATGGCCAAACCCAGACCAGTATGGTAAGGAAGTATACTCTGACTCAGGGGAAGGTAGAAGTTATGATCAATGTGGATGGGGGGAATGTTCAGGGTGGGGGTGCTGAGGGCCTAGTTGTAACAAGCTGTCCAGGTGATTCTCTTGAAACTAATCCTGCACCTGTTGGAGGATTGTCATCTTGGTGCCATTACAGAATATGGAATCATTTGAGGAATGATGGGCTCTACTCCATCAGAGCTCAAAAAATATGTACTGATTTACCAATAGGTACTGTACAAAGCTAGGTAGAAAATGTTACTACAGTTCATGTAATTCAGTAATAGAAGGTACGTGCAAGTTAGAAGAGGAATAAGTAAAGGGGCGCCTCATACAAGGAAGGCTTCCTAGAGGAGATTACACCTGAGCTCAGTGATCATAAGGGGGAAACATTTTCTAGAGATGGGAAGTGCGTGAAGGAGAGGGTTAGTCTAGGCAGAGAATCTTACAAGAAAAAGTGAGTAGTTTAAAAGCAAAATAATAAATTGTCCAGAGTGTCATACGTTCTCCAAATCTACTTCCTTTTACTTGGTCCCAGAGCTACACCATATTTTTCAGCCTTTTTGCAGTTGCATGTGGCCCTGTGGCTGATTACAGCCCATGAATGAGGCCAGAAATGATATAGTCTCTTTCAGGTCCAGTCCTTGAAAATCTCCCACATGTAGATCGTTGTTCTCTCACCCTTTCTCTTTATTTAGAAGAATGAATGAGTGTGAAGACTCAGACAGAAGGTGCTAAGTCACTGGACTGTCATGTGGAAGGGCCTCCAAATTAAGTGGGAGTGTTTGCATGAGTGAAAGATAAAGTTTCAAGCCACTAAGATTTAGGATGTTTATTTGAGCAGATAATATTACTCCCCTTAACTAATGTAGTTTACATATGTTTTGCTGATGGCAATTGATGGCTCTGAGGCAAAAAGAAAGGAGACAGGAATCACTGACTAAACGCATTAGTCATTTTTCTGGATACCTCCTGGGACATTCTGAGAACCATGTGATTAAAAGATATAGCACCTCAGAATGATAAAATGGGCAAAGCATTACTGTAAACAGGCAGCCCTGCCCAGTTTAAGAGGTTTTATACTGAGACAAGCATAATCTCTTATAATCTGTATTGATGGCAGGTGAACAATGATGATATTATTCTTCTAGCATCTTCTTTATTTTAATGTGTGCCCCCAATGGTTCCTATTTAACTGCAACTGCGGAGATCTCCCTCCTCCCAGTCTTTCAAACTTGGCATTATCAGTCATTCTACAAGACCTAAAGAAAAAAATCCAGTTGGTGAATCATCACATGCCTGGAATTAAACAGTAAAGTAGTAAAACCTCTGAGTTGAAGATATAACAAGTATCACAGGTGTATGTTTCTGCTTCATTTCAGACTAGGATACTATCTGGAAGTTATTCTTCCTGCTAAAAGAAATAGAGACATAAAGGCTTTGCCTTCCTTTCTAATATGAGGACTCATAAAAGAGTCAAGCTCTGCCAATTGGAAATGAGCCCTTCCTAGAGATGTAAGGGGTAGGCAGGCAGGAGAAGCCCTGGACTAAGGCAAATTTTCCTGAATAGAGACTCTAAGTTTTGTACTGAAAATGCATTTGAGCCATCAGAGACTGGTAATGTTTGACATATAATTATAGCGAGGGTCTCGACATGAGTGTGATTGCTCTATTGGAGAGCTTCATGGGGAAATAAACACCCAGAAGAAGGCTTAGCAAATCATCAATACCAGAAGAGAAATACACTCGACCAAACAGAATTAGATCTATTTACCTATATTTTATGTCTTCTAAAGGACTTAACGTCCCTGGAAATACTGCAATATCAGGCCTGTGAGTGGAGTGGTTATAGCAAGCTCATGCTCCACCTGCCTGCTCTAAAATTCCATTTAATAACTGGTTCTTGATTAGAAAAAGTATCATATATTCAACTGATAAGAACAGATAAACTACAGTTGATCTTAGTCAACTGTAAGACTAAGAAGCAATTCTAGTTGCCTCTTGTTAAAAACTGTTTCTAATCTTCAGTTGTTAGGGAATGGAAATGCCCCCTGTGCAAAATCTGTAATATTATTTGTAGTACATGTGAGGCTTGGTTTCATGCTCATGAGTTGCAGGAAGTTCTAACCTACATTGTGGGTTCTGTTGTTATCGCCTAGTTATCTTTGTAAAGTCTGAATTCAAAGGCTATTTTAAGTAGCATCCTACTGTGCCACAAATGGACAGAACTGGTGAGTGCAGCTGGGTCTTAGTTTGGGGTTTTATGGGAAGAATTCAAATGCAAGCAATTTTATTTTGAAGGTGATCTCTGGAAACCATGGTAGAGGAGTGAGGGAGTAAAACCACAAAGAGGAAAGGCTAGAAAAAGGTAAATTATAAAACAAATTACCACTTTGAGCCACCAAAGCTGATGAACTCTGGGAGCAGTACAGCATAGCACCTCATCTTCTTCAGGGTCCAGGGAGCCAGATGCTCTCTGTCACAGGCTAAGTCACTCTGAAGGCGGCATGGGTTTCAGAGCTGCAGCCTGTTGCAGCCTGTCCTGTAGGTGAAATACTGGTGCTAGCTGCCAACAGGAGGAAGTGGAACCTCTGTGTACTGAAATGGCAAGACAAGCAAATGAGGGCCAGGCAAATATAGCACCTACTATCTTTTTTTTTTAACTACTAGGTTTTGAACTCAGCACCTCATGCTTCCTAGGCAGGCACTCTATTAAAGCCCTTTTGTCCATTTAGTTATTTTTCAGATAGGGTCTTGTGCTGCTGCCTGGGCCAGCATTAGATTTATGATTCTCCTGTTTCTGCTTCCCACATACCTGGGATTACAAGCATGTACCATGATACCCAGCTTGTTCTTAGAGACAGGATGCCACTACCATTTTTGGGGGGGTGGCCAAGCCTTGAACAATTATCTATTTCCCACGTAGGTGAGATTATGGGAATGAGCCATCAGGCTTGGTCTGTGAATACTGTTTTAGCAAGACTTTTCCTTGAGTGGATTTGCTGCTTGATAAGATTAGTTTTGTACATTTCCTGCTCTTTAACAGCACAGGTGACTTCGCTACCCACTGAGTATCTATGTCCAGGTATTGAGGGTGGTTTTTTAATCAAAAACTGGATTTCTGTGCTTTTTAGTTTTTTCTTTTAATAAATGTATCTTTTATGTGTGGCGTAAAAACTGAGCTACATTTCCAATTGCTTTAAACGCCATCAGTTCCCTACTGCTGCCAGGTATAAACACATCACAGAAATCACACTGGGTACAAACCCCAGGTAAAAGGGCACTATCTAATAAAATGGACTCTCCTATGGTGAGTGGCACCTCTTCTAGATGAGACTGTGGCCTTGCTGGGGTACATTTGGGATCCAATGAATGCAAAAGAAATGGATGCAATTTGGCCTTGATGGCCACTTTTAATTTTCAAAACTGTTCCATCATATCACAGTATTTTAAAGAAATGATTACTCTTTCTTGTGACCAATTTCATTTTCTTAAGAACAGAGAAAGAAATTATGTGATTTTGTTATTTTTAACTATTGATTAAAAATTCTCTCAACTTCCTGAGTGAAAATGGAGAGCTGGCAGAGTGGCTCAAGCAGTAGAGTGTCTGTCTAGCAAATGTGGGGCCCTAAGTTCAAACCCCAGTACTGCCAAAAAACCAAAAAAATGAATGGGGACCTAGAGGTGTGGATCAGCATAGAGCAAATATAAATCCCTGGGTTTTATTCCCAGCACTGAACAAAACAAAACAAATAAAAAACACAGGAAAAAATAGAACCACACTCATTTTACAAAGCTTATCTTTGTGATTTTTAAAAATAAACAAATGGTACAATTTGTGTATTGGTATAATCCTTTAGGGTTTTATATGTATACTAAAATAGAATGAACAAATAAACATTCATATTTCTCTATATTAGTCTGCGTTCATGTATTTTGTGTACTTTTCTGGTAGACGATTCTTTTTGTATTGCATATGCCTGCTGTGTGTATATACATAGCACATTTTGCATGATTGTTCCTCATTTTAAATTATTTATTTTTGGAATAATAGACTTGAGAAAAATTTGCAAGACTAATACAAAGACTCTGTTATCTTTCATTCATGTTAATGGCAACCTCTCATGTAACTTATTGGCATCATCCAAGGTTGATTCTTCAGCCACACAGACACGTGTGGATACATGCTCCAAGCTCAATCATCTGATAGCAACATGCTCTCCACATGTGATAGGGCAAGGTCTCCTTTGTTTGGTGTGGAGTGGGAGTGTCTCCTCTGCATGGTGGAACACTTACATGCATGCACACATAAAACATTTTGGGTGGCATCACCATTCCCTGAGACTACTAGTGCTTCTTTTCACTTTCAGCCATGCTGCCTTCACCTTTCCTTTGTTACTGTCAATTCTTAGAGGTCTGACTAAGCCAGAGGGCAGCTGAGCTAAATTTTAATGGTAATAAGGAAGTTTTTGTGTCCTTAATAAAAGAAATCTGACTCATGGCTCCTACATCACATAGTAGGCATGCAGTAACATTTGTTGCACACAAATCTGCAGTGGATGCTGAAATTCAGTAAATGCTTGACTTGTTGGTTGGGTCTGCTCAGTGCCTGACAGTAGAACATGCTAAATGCATAGTATGGCTGTATTAATTATTAATTAATTATTAATTATGTATTAATTATGGTGACCAGATCAGTGTGGCTAGACTGTTAAAAGATGGTGCTTGGGTATCTCTCTGAAAATTTAAAACCTGTTATAAATAATATTTCTTGAATCAAGATATTTCTAGGGAATTTTCCTTATCACTTTTTCTTTGGTAGTTCTCTCACTCTTTAGGATTTCAATTATCCTGAAAATCGTCTACATCACTTATCTTTCCCCCATTTTATTCTCATCTTAGCCACAAGAAATAGTCTTCTGAGAGGGATTTTTAAATGCTAAGATGTAAAGCACTTATATCTAAAGAACTATCTCTCTTTTAGGGAATAAAAAGATATAGAAATTGTAACTGCAAACTGTTCTCCCTCCTCCTTTGCTACCTTTCCATCCTAAACTTTCTGGGGCATATATTATTATGCATGGCAAGAAAATTCTAAGTAAAATAGTAGTCTTAACAGGCATGAATGTACTGGAGTCCTTAAGAGGCAAGTTTCAAATTCTCCATACATGTGTGCCCACATTTTGCATCAGTGCAAACCTTGTATTTGCTCCAACTGAGCTGACATATTGTTTTCCAACTGTCTGTCAGTTAATGAAATGAAGCCAGTTGTAAGAAGAGGTATAGAGGATTATATTTGGTTTGCTCCAACGAAGTCTCAAGATGGGACTCAAAATTAAGCAGGCACCTGAGAAAAAGCACATATTTAATGATGCATATTTTAGAAAATTCACAATGAAGACAGAAAGCTTAATAAGGCTATAAACTACTGCACTCAAAGAAAAATGCAAAACCAGAAGTCTTAAACAAATAAAATAAATAACCAGACAAAAGCAGTGAAATAATTGAGAACTTAATTTGAAAAGAATCTTAAGAAGGAACTCAAAGCTGTCATCCCAAACCTTAAGAGAGGATCTTTAATCTGAAAATCAGAAATCCAAAATGCTTCAAAATCTGAAACTTTTTGAGAGCTAACATGAGGCCACAAGTGCAAAATTCCATACCTGACCTCATGTTGCTGTCAGAATGCAAGCACACTAAAAATGTATGAAATTACCTTCAGGTTGTATATGAAACATAAGTAAATTTTATGTTTAGACTCAGGTACACCCCCTAGATATTGCATATGTATGTGCAACTGTTCCAAAAATCCAAAACACTTTGGTTTGAAGAACTTTGGATAAGGGATACTCAATCTGGGCTTGAAAATCTTGTGGAGCTGGGCACTGTGACTCACACGTGTAATCCTGGCTACTAGGGAAGCAGAGATTGGGAGAATCTCTGTTTGAGGCCAGCCCCAGAAAAAAGATCTCAAGACCCCATCTCAGCTAATAAAAAGCTAGGTGTGGTGGTGTGCACCTGTCATCTCAGCTACACTGGAGGTGTAAACAAGAGGATCATGGCCCAGCCTGGTCATAAATGTTAGATCCTATCTCAAAAATAATCAAAGCCAAAAGGGCTACCAACATGTCTTAAATGGCACAACACCTGCCTCACAAGTCCAAGGCCCGAGGGGCCTGAGTTCAAACCCCAGTACAAAAAAAAAAAAAACATCCTGTAAGGCCGAAAAAGTTGGGAACCAAAAACTACAGAAATCTGTACTTCCAGATCTGGCTTCTCAGCGGTGTTGTCTCCCTCCCCCACAGTTATTTTTATTTTTGACAGCTGTCTCTACTCACAACTTTAAGGAAGATAAGACTAGAGTTTCTCAAAAGGAATTTTATCAAGAAACAAGTAAGTAAAAAAAAAAACTGAGACAAAAATAAATAAATAGCAATAAGAAAAACTCTACATACACTGAGATGATATTCAGACATGTGCAGGCACATACACACACACGGAATTCTTGCTATGTACCATGCATGCCGCTACTGCACACACATTCGCCTTGGTCCACTTTCTTCTGCTATAACAGAATACCAACTGGGAACATTATGAAGAACAAAACTTTATTTGGATCGAGAATCTGGAGGCTGAGAAGTCCAAGATTAAGGGGCTACTTCTGATGGGTGCCTTCTTGCTGTGCTGCAACATGGTGGGAAGTATCACATGGCAAGAGAGTATGATGAGGGGATGCAGAAAGGGGTGGAATTCCTCCTTTTATAACTAACCCATTCACATAAATACCCACTGATGTTATAACAGCATTAATCCATCATGAGGGCAAAGCTCTTATGACCTCATCACTTCTTAAAGATCCTAGCTCTCAATGTTATCAAAATGGCAGTTAAATTTCGACATGAATTTTGGAGGGCACATTCAAATCATAGCAATATTCAACACTATATGAAGCATTATGTTAAAGATATACATAGGTGATCATTCTTTCAACAAATATTGAATTTTACTATTGTTAAAAGCACGAAGGAAACAACACTGTATCTGAATAAGGATACGGGAAATCACACAGTAAGAAAAAAAGTGCCTTGAAGAAAAGTAAAATAGAGCAACTGGGCTGCTATTTCAAATAGTGTGTTCCATAAAAGGTGTCCACGCAGTTAAGGCTGATACCCACATGGGGCCACGGTGTATGCTGCACCACAGCGGGGGGATAAAAGCAAATGTCAAGGCTCAGTCCTTGGCAAAAGTCATCCTATACCCCCTTCAAATTTGGGAAAAACAGTGCTCACAGGGCAGCAAAGTGACTTTTCTGATATTCTAGATGAGGAAGTAGAATAAATGACCATATATGTGATGAGCTGCTCTACTTAAGTTGTCATTTCCTCTTAGATTGGCTTTCCCAGATCCTCTTCAGACACTGTCCATTACTCTCATTTTCTACTCTCTTCTCATCTCCTTTCTTTAAAAGTTAGGTAATTTCTTTTAAACCTGGCCCTCACTAGAAGAAAACTGAATGAAAGCCCTTGGTACTGCTCACCTCTTCCAGAGGGGCTATACCTCATTTGTGTACTCACTCTTCCTTCCTTCCTGTAAGCCCTTGTGGGGAGGGCAGGCAATAGGATCACTTACCTTTTCCCAACTGGCAGCCAGCATGGTCCTATACATCATGAGTAGTTAAGAGACAACTGTCGAAAATATCAGAGAGAAGGATGGAGGAAGGAAGGAAACAAAGAGGAAGGAAGGAAGCATTTTAGTTGGGAAGACGAGAATAAGAAACTGCAGAGAGAAATAAAGGTAGTTTCACACAGGTTTTAGACTTGTTATTATGCTATCTTTGTTTCTTTAAATATATTTAAGGCAAATGCATTTTCAACTGTATTAAATTACACAAAGAAATTCCAATCTGGGTTTCTAGCAGGGGGAAGAAGGGGAACGGAAAAAATACATGGGAGTGCCTATACTCTCCTAAAATCACAGCACATGGGTGGTACTGACTCAGGAGGTTAGATCAGTGCAAATTACTGTGGCTTCTTCTGAGGGAATAGTCCACTCTCCTGCTGATATTTGCTACTCATGTCCCAAGTTCCAGCGGCAGGATGGTGAATGTGGATGCCCAAGGGCTCTAGAGTCAGATCAACTGCCTTCATTTTCCAGTTGTTTCCTCTCTCTGGTAGTCAGAGGACTCGCCGTTCCTGTCTTAGCATGTTCATGGGGAAGCTCAGAGCACCCACTGCATGGGGTTGTTGTGAGGATTAATGAATGAATACATATCAAATCTTAGACTGGTGCCTGGATTCTGACAAAACCTCAATGCATGTTAGTTGTTATATTCTACTTCCTAAGTGAACAAATAAAACCATAAATAAAGATAAAGTGGTAAATCTATATACTTTGGAGAGATGAAGTATTACTGTCTTTATTACCATCACTCATGACAGTCTCTGGAGATGAAGACAGTACAGTAGTTTCGGGAAGATATGGACAGAAGTCTTGTTCATTGCTTCTCACTCTTCTGCTGCTTGCTACAGCTTTTAGAGGGGTCAATGGCCTAAGACTTTCTGCAGTGCTCTCTTCCATATGCTAAATTATTTATTTGTCAGGGTCCTTTTTTCCTATTGTTTACATCCACCTAGAGTAAAGATGAGTATGTTTATTGAGCATAAAGGCAGCCATCTCTCATAATCTTTGATCATGGATGTCTTAATGGTTGAGTTTTTTTTTTTTAAGGCTTCTGACTCTGTTTCTCCCCTCTCCCTGAAAATGGACAGAGATGGATCATAAACAATGACTGTTTTTGACTCTTACAGACCCAAACCCGGGTTAATTCATGTGTCCCTACTAGAATTTCAAAGATATCATGAGAGGAATTTCCTGGGAACTAAAACTGTCACGTTATAAATATGTGTCCTGAAGGAGCATTTCAGAAAGAACCAATTAATTGCAAAACAAATAAAAACCGAAATCCCTTTAATGCCTGAATGGCTCAAGCAGTTTTCAAGTATGGAGCAAATGTTTTAAAAACGCAAGGATCTTTCGCCACCTTTTCTTATCAGCCTATCACCAAGAACCCAGGAGGGCAGCAGTGGGTTAGAAATTCTGTCTCTGTGCCAAATTCTGAAGAAAGTCTTGGCGGAGGCAAATGGCCAGAAGGCTTGTTGAGGGTTCTGTTGGCGTGTTCCTGAGCTACTTGCACAGTTCCACTGACGCTGATCCCCCGTGGAATTTAATTCTCTACAGAACTCAGCTTTGTTCTATTAGGCGGAGAAAGGAAGAGTTTCCTTGGGAATCATGGAGAGTTTTGCCCGGGATTTTAAGATCATATTATCTTTATTCCGGAAACACTTCCCATTTCTATAAAAAGCTACGCATTCTCTTCTCCATCTCCTTTTTTCTCACGCCTGAATCAGGATTTCAAAGGCCTTTCGGTTGAGACCTCTGCGTCAGTTCTCGCAGCGTCCAGGCCATCCATCCCTTCTCCGCAGTGCCCCTGGCCAACCAACTCTGTCTAACTTTTCCCTTGCAGACTCCAGCAGGGGCGCCCTCCGGCAACCGACTGCAGCCGGCAAAATCGAGCACAGCCCAAAGAGCCCGGGCTGAGCACCCAGCCAGCGCCTGGCCAGGCGAACCACCGCGTCCTGCAGCCACGGGAGCCCACTGCCAGGCAGCCTCCGGACCTCAGCCTTGCCCTCCGTGGCGCTCGCCCACCTTTGGCTTCTCTCTTCTCGGCATTTACTACTTGGACACCAAATCAAACCATTCCTCTCCACCTCCAGGAGAGCTCAGCTAACCCCTGTTCCCTCCTTTGCAAACCTCTCCAACCGCCTTCCCATCCCGCAGCAGGAAAGCCCAGCTCACTCTTCCCAGTTGCACGGATCACCGCGGGGGCTCCCTCACCGCCGGCCGCCCCAATTCACACTCATTCGTATTCATTCTCCTCCTCTCTTGGTTCCTCTTTCTCTCCCCCCAAAGACTCCTAACAAGACAGGCTGATATCCCCAAGTGGCAAGACAGGCTGATACCCCCAAGTGGCACTCCCTTTCATTCATCCCCTCCCAACACAGAACACACACACACACACACACACACACACACACACACTCACACACACACACACACACACACACACACACACACACACACTCCGACCCAGACAGCCCACTCCACTTTCCAGACGCCCACCTCCTCCATCCTCTCCTCCCCTAAAGAGACATTCACCCACTCACCATCTGTAGCCTCCTTCCGTCCCCTGCCCCGCCCGCCCGCCAGCTCGCCCACCAGCTCCCCCTCCCCAACAAGCAGACCTGCACAGTGGGAGGCAGGGACCCCCGCCAGACGCTCGGGCCGCGCGCGCCGCACTGACCTCCGCCCGCCCTGCCGGGAGTCTAACAAAGGCGGGCGCGAGCCCCAAGCCCGGAGCCCGAGAGCGGCGAGCGGCGGCCGCAGGGCCGGGAGTGCCTGGCCGGGCTGCTCCAGAGTCAGGAAGCAGAGGCGTTAGAAAACGAGGATCTGTCGCTGCTGGGACGCCGCCGGCACCATGGGCTGCTGCACCGGTCGCTGCTCGCTCATCTGCCTCTGCGCGCTGCAGCTGGTGAGTGTCCCGCGCGCCCCTGCTCTGGGACCAGTCCCTACTCTCGGGGACCCGCTCTTCCGCGCACCGGCGGCTCCCGGCCAGGGGTGGCAAGCGAGCGAGCTGGCACTCCAGCCGGCTCCCCTTCTCGCCGCCCCGGCTTCGCTCTCGCAGCCCTCCAGCTGTCCGCATTCGCGGGTCGCTCCTGCCCGCGGGAGGGCGCGGTCTCACTTCTGGTTCACTGCGCCCCCGCCGGGCGTCGCCACGCCGTCCAGGGGCTGCTGCTGAAGCGCCGGGGAGTGAGGGATTTCCCCGCCCCTGTCGGACACCTGGCTTCAGGACCCTCCGCATTCTGCTGAAGTTGCATAGGAGCCTGTGGGCTCTCTCTTCTCGGGATGATTTCCAGTCATGTTAAGGCTGTTTAATTAGGGGGGGCGTGGGAATACTTAGGTTTGAAAGAGCAGCACCTCAACTCTTTAGTGTTCTCACCTTCAGGGGTGGTTGAGGAACCTGGAACTCCAGGAAGGAGATCTGCCTGCGTGCTTTTGACAGAGTAATTTCTGCCTTCCAACTCCCCTTTAGATTTTGTTGAAATGTTTCATGTTCAGTCAGCGACAGACTGACAGCTGTCATCAGGAAGAGAACAGAGTGAACCGGCTTCTTTGGCTTTGTGCCTTGAGGAGGGAGTGAGTGGAATGGGAAGCTGGAAATCGGAGTGGAGAGAAAAAGACCTCTCAGTTCAGAGAACATACTCTTGATCCCTTTGGAACTGGACTGACCCCGTGGTCTATTCCATGGTCACTGGAGGTCAAGGTCAAAGACTTGTGTCAGGCTTTTGTGTGTGAGAGATTAATAGACATTCCTTTTATTGCACTTAATAGTCTGTAGGTGCTCTGTCACATTTTCTTCAAAGCCTTGCATTTATTTTGTCACAAACCACAGAGGTGTAACTTGCACATTTTGACAAGCTAGGGGGAAAAGCTTTCAATGAACTTTACGGAGTAATGTCAACTCTTGCAAGACTCATTAACTGAAGAATGAAATAATGCTGTTTAATAGTCCTTGTTCCTTGAAGGTTTTTTTTTTTTTGTGTGTGTGTGTGTTTTCACTTTTCCTTTGCTTCAATTTTCCAGTCTTCCCTAAAAGTCTCACTTTGGATGTGCTCCTTTTTCATGTAATGCACAAATAATTTCTGAATTCATAGGTTTGCAATCAGTGGCTCCTTGTTTTTAAGCCTCTTGGACAATCTATTCTGTACTAAGAAAAACTTACAGAATATATTTTATAGTTTCCTTGAAAACATAATTTTAAAAAATCACTCAAACATGAATGTTTTCTTTCACTTAAGGAAAAAAGGTGAAGGGTTTTTAGGAATGGGTGTGCATAAATTTTGAAATCTTTGGTTCTGTAGGATTGTGGACAGGCATTCTAGATTGTATAACCCATAATAGCATGATTCCTATTTTACATGGAAATAACACATAAGGTTTTATGAAGCAGGTTATCAATATAATTATGGTTTTCCTAATTGGTATTGTAATATTTGTGGATATATATCTCCACAAATATATATATATATACATATACATATGTATATATATATATATGTATGTATATATACATATATATGGTAGTCCTGATCATCCTCTTTTAAGCTTCCTGCTATCACTGGCATGACAAGTACTTGCCACTTTCTCCAGTTACTGGTTGAGATGAGATCTCCAAAACTTCTTTCCCTGGGCTGGCCTGGAACCTTGATCTTCCCAATCTTAGCCTCCCAAGTGGCTATGATTGCAGGCATGAACCACAGGTGTCCACTGATGATACACTTTTAAGCTTTCATTCTTTAGCCCAGAATGCCCCAGTATACAATTTCTCCATTGATGCAAATGCATCTTTTGCTTCAAATCTTATTTCAAGATTCTATCTTCTCTGTGAAGTCTTTCTTGATGCTCTAGGTAAAATCACTTCTGTTTCTTTCATCTCATTGTCATTTGCTTTCTCTGTTGTGACACATTTCATCTTTTCTTAAATTACCTTAAGATATTTGCATATACCTTTCATGACTAAGCTATAAGCAGGAATCAAACATTACTCATTGTTTGCAAACTCTGCAAGTTCCTTAGTGTTTATATTAGGAGCTAAAGCATACTTGCTGAATTTATGATAATACCTACTATGTGGAGTCCATATAGAGTTTTGGCATAAACATTTCTTTTGACTCTTAAGATTATTCTCTAGAAAACATATCCATTTCACTGATTTGCAGATTAGGAAGTTGATACTCATAGAAGAAAACAATTATTATTTTCAAAATCAATAGCTTTGGGATGTAGGAGACAGTATGGTGATGATAAGCACTTAACATCTGGATTTCAAACAAAGCAAAGCATATGTGTACATTACATTTTGTATCATACATGATATTATTTACATAAAGGATGTGCAGATTCCATTGACAAATTTTAGTAATAAAAATGCAATACTCTTTAGTGTACATTCCTTATAGCCAATTAAATCTGGCAGAATCCTTGTGCTGATTTTGACAAACTCTTGGTTCTCCATTTCTGACGTTAATGCTAATTAGTTTTTTTATTTGATTTAAGGAGAAATAGAAAAATGAAACAAGAAGATAGTATTGAAACTTCATCATTAACATGAACAGATTTTTTGCTAAATTGGATAATAGCTTCTGCATATTTAAAAGTTAATTTTTCAATTTCTTTTGTGCTATTGACAAAGTAATGGTTATAGGCATGACATAGTTTTAGTTTTAATATGCATTATTGAACATATTTGTCCAGAAATTGCTTAAGTCTAGGTAATCAATGAACAATAAGTCACATCCTGATTTGTAGCATTTTTCAATTTCTTTGATCTAAATATTTCCCTCTTTGCCAATTTCAAGTACACCTTCCATTTTACTGATAAAATGGGCACAAACAACCTCAAAACCATAAAAACAATGGTAAAATAATTAAAAAGGGATGGATTTTAAATATTTAATACCTTTCATTTTAGTATGATTTATTTAAACTTAAATTTGTATAATTTAATTTTAATACTGGTTGTGTTTAACAATTGATGCATAAAATTCCTGAACATTTAACAAACCAATTCTCTAGCCCATATAAGTCTGCTCTAGTGTACCACAGAATAGGGCCTCTGATCCCCAGATCATATCCAGTGCTCTTTCAACTGAAAGCTGCTGTCTTTCTTTCCCTTTCATGTTTTTCTCTGCTCCCACCAACTGTTGGAAGAGGGAAATTTTGAACCAGTAAAAGAATGTGGGTGTGGAGAGGGAATAGATTCATTGATCACATTTCCTGAAGAAAATCTTCAGGGTATTCACTAAGTCTTGACTGCAAGATAACTAAATAAATAGCACATTAGCTCCTCCTAAAATTTAAGCAAAAGGAAGTTTTACAATCTTATTCCCATTTCATTTGAACTATATAACCCTGCAGAGGGAAAAAAAAGCAAACTGGGGAATTCTAATTGGAAAGAACTTTTTAATCTGTGGATGACTTTGATTTACCAAATTTGTCTTCTACTTTCATCTTTCCAGTGTTCTGGTCATCTCCCATCATTGCATTTTCTCTATGCTTCTACTCCTATGCAGATTGTATGCATTAGGCCCATGTTTTATATTCATACTCCTGATTTTGCTATATGAAATTAAAGCAAAAGTGAAAACCCTAAATGCATGACCATAGAAAGTTGTGTGAAGAGAATCTTTTTTGAAAAAGTGATTTGTGTTTCACTAGTCCATTTTCATGAAAAAACTTTTAAATACATATTGTGTAATGATATTTTCAGTTTTGATTGTTCTATATAATACCATGTATTCTATTGTCAGATATGTATAGTTTAAGACCTAAAAAGAACACCTGAGCATATGCTTTTGTGACCACACTTCTTTTTTGGTGGCACTGAGGATTGAACTCAGGGCTTCCTTCTTGCTAGGCAGCCTCTCTACCACTTGAACATGCACCCAGCTCTTTATTCTCTTATTTCTTTGGAGAGAGGGTCTCACTTTTTGCCCAGGCTGGCCTGGACCTCAATCCTACTGTTTTAAGCCTTCTATTGTCACTGCAATTATAGGCACATGCCACCATCCCCAGCTTTTTACTGTTGAGATGGGGTGTCCTGAACTATTTTTTACCTAGGCTGGCCTGGAACTGCAATCCTCCCAGACTCAGTCTCCCAAATAGCTAGGATTACAGGTGTGAGCCACTGATACCCAGCTTAGTCACTACATTTAAGTGACACTTAATTGCATGTTCTAAAGTGTAATATTAACTGCACATGTCAGTTTAGAACCTTTTTCTCAGAGCTGCCTCTGAAAAGTTGGAGTTATTGTGTCAGCTACTGTTCATACAAAGCTCTAGCCATCTCCCCAACATTGTAAAGGTCAGACACTAAGGTATGCTAAACAAAACTTTGTGGATGTTACCAGGGGAGATGGGTTATACTTTGCATCATATTAAGATGAAAGCTGTACTTGCTATTAGAAGTAATAATGAGTGTAATAAAAGTTAAAGCTTTCACCTGACATATTGATGGTCACAGAAACCTTAAAAAATTTATACAAACAGTCAGATTTTAACTAATAGATGAATTATATGTTTTTATTTTGGAGAATATCTTCTCAAATTAAAGAAAATTAACACATTTTTCTCACAGTGAAGCCAAAGTTTAATTAACTTTCTATACTGCCTTTAAACTATCTTGTGAGCAAATTCACCTGTGACACTAAAATGTTGAAAGGAAATGTGTTGGAGGTATGTGAATGGTGGCAGTTTAGCTGTGATAATAAGTTTTTTAATTAAGTCCTACAAAATCTACAGCTCACCTGTCATAGATATTGGATAGTCAAGGCAGAAATGCATTTCTCCTATTATGTAGATATGTTGATACCTTTGTTTCAACATGGTTTTAATTTAAGTAGTGTTTTGTCTTCTCCTGGGCAAGGTAATTCTTAATCATTTAGTTTCCAGTCCAATTCTTTATTTCAATACTCTGGTTTTCCTATGAAACTTAGAAAAAGTTAGGAAACTTGAAGTCATGGCTAATGAGACTTTCTTTATAATGTGACTAGTGTGTAAGTCATCCTGCATCAGCCAGAGCTGAGGGGTTGATTTACACATCCTGAACAGCACGATGAATTGTGGTGCTTCTACAGAAAGTGAGAAGGTGTGTGTGTATGTTTTTGATCAAGCAGAAGTGTTCGTAGACATAAGGGCTCTGGTTGAGATACTTTATAAGCCTGAAGGCCAGGTTCATGAGCATGGAATTCAGAAAACATTATTGGACTGGATCTCTAGAATTATGAATCATGAGCAATATTGGTTTATAAAGCCTGGGATGAGATCAACTTGGCAGAAAGGATAAAGTTAAATGAGAAAAGTAGTGAAAACAGGACTCAGGATAGGCTGAGTGGAGAACAAGGATACAGTAGAGCAGAGGATACAGAAGAAGCCAGAAGGAAACAATTAGATTGAAAACACAGAGCTGGTATTTCAATTAAAAAAAAGACAAAATCAAAATCAAATAAATAACGACAACAACAAAACCCTTCCCAGATGTGGTAGTTCAGGCTTGTGAACTTTAATCTAGTGGTTCTGTGAAGGAAGTTGTTGGACAAGTGATTTCAGAGTCCCTGAGGGTCTTCTGAGGGATATGACTCAAACTCTCCAACGCCTACTGGACAGGAATATTTTGGAGAAAGGCTTGGGAATCTTAAATTACTGAAAGGTTATTGCATGATTCTGAGCTACATCTAGGTTTGGGGACTTTCACTCAAATAAGTAGAGTCCCGTGGGTCAGAAGAACTTGGCAAGAAAAGATTTTGATGGTTCTTGAGTTTGTCTGGGAGACGCTCAACTTCTGAAGTTAAACAGGAAAGGCTTGGTCTCCTAAGATGACTCAGAGCCATGCTTGAGATTTCTGGATGTGCTACTTCTCTTAGTGGAAGCTTAATGTCTGTGAGACCATGGAGTCATCCTATGTTGGTGGACTGTTTTGGAAAGACTGGCTGTGTTTCCCTTCCTGACGGTAAGTCACTGAGACAAGCTGTCATCAGATGCACCTACACCAGCTTCTATGCTGTTAGTGTGTAGGCTGGACTGGAGAAGGCATTCAGATAGAAGATCCAGATGTAGGTGGACCATGTACCCCTTTGTGGCCATCTTTGAACATCACATGTATTTCCTTAGTCCAGGGTAGTAAAAATCACTCTACTTCTTTAAAAAAAAAAAAAAGAAGAAGAAAGAAATGTACCTTGGGATTCATACTGCATGGTTTCAAGGTCTACTTGAAGAGAGTGGTTTCAAAAGTTTTTCTCCAGGACGGAGTACAATGGTTATAAACCCTGTTTGTGAAGTTGAGGAATGTTCCTATTTGTTTTACAAGCTGAAGTCCTCATTTTATTGTCATTGACAATAATAATTATATACATTATTGGTATATAATGTGATGTTTTGATAGATTCATTACCTCTCCTATCTTTTGTGGCAAGACGTCTAAAATACTCTTAAGAATTTTGAAATGTACAATGCATTATTATTAACTGTAGCTCTATGTTGTGCAATAGCTCTCAAAACAGTCTTTATGTTTGTAACTCTGGTATTAATTTGAATGTCTTTCTGATCAGTACTTATGTAAAAGTTCTGAAGTTCTCATGACTTAAGCTTCCCTGACAAAAGTTCATATTCCCATTGTCACCTCTTTTCTCTCTCAAGCCCCAGTTACTTATTGATACTTCAGATTCTTCAGATTAAAGCCTAATTTGTGATTCCTCTCTTAGCGGGTCCTTTAGCTTTCCTACCCTGCCCATAAACATATTCAATTACCCTTCACAACGTTGTTTGATTAATACTCCTTAAATGGGATTTTCAACATGTCACCTCTTTTTAAAAATCACATTGTCTCTATTTAAGCTACATTTTCACTCAGTGCCCTATTGACACAGAATGATCTCCACTTCCCCAAGTCTATATCCTCTGTTCTGTAGGAGCAAACTTGAGCATCCCATCAACAACCCATATTTATCCCCCTGTGCCCTTTCCTGAAATAAATTTTAAGGTTGTAAAACTGAGAAAATGAAATTAACAGAGTTCACTAAGATGGAGATATTTATATACACTTGTGTTGTTTTAGTCTTCATAAAATGTCATTAATTATTAAAACAATCTCCCAGTTTTAATCAAGTCATTTTCATTATGGTCGCTTTCATGTGGACTTTTGTTTTGTTTTGTTTTCCAGTTTTCTTTCTTTTTCCCTAAGAATAGATCTTTATCATAAATTTTGAGAAACATATTGTTTTGTAGTCTCAGAACTTCAATAGTATTTATTATTAAAACATGAGCTGATTTGTCCATGTATACATTTGCATTTCTCTTGCAAATTTTACCCATGATGTGGCAGTGCATATATTAGGTCTCCAGAAAAGATTTGAATGATTATCTAGATTACATAAGAGAAAAACTTTAAGTAATTTAAACATAAGAAATTTTGAGTCAATATTACTAAAGATTAAAATACACATTGTCATAAACTTTGCATGGTTTGTCAACAGTTTAGGTGAGTGAATAGGAAAAAGAATGAATGTTCACATTATAATTTTGACTATTCAGCATTTGCTTTCATCAAATGAAGTATATCATCCCCCAAAAAGCAGGATTACATGTATTTAATAAAAGCAAATTAAAGATAAAAAACAACAAACAATGGAAAGACAAAATTAAAGGGCTTTGGAAAAAAGGTGACAGAGAATAGAATCAACTACCTTCCCTTTCCCCAAAGTTCCAATATGTGAATAAAACAACAATGACACAAGGAAGAAAAATCATGCAAACAGATGGCCAGCAAATTTGAAGAACCCAAGAGATACAAAACAGAGTGTATTCAACTCAGGGCTCTTGGCATAAGGTTATTCTTTTTGTGCATTGCACAAAAGTGCTCATGTGCTGTGGTGAAATCCAACACTGCTTGCCTCTAGGGATGCTTTGACAGGGAACTGGAGATTTAGTTTCTTTCAGTTTTACAGTTCAAGGATCAGCTGCCTACTATCACTGTGGAGATGGCATAGAATGGAAGAATAAATATATTAATCTTTGAAAGCAAGACTGGTTAATATTTAAATAAGAATTAAGACAAGAATGAGAAGATGGAAAAGAACAACACAATGTTTTGAAATTAATTGCTGTTTTTGATTTTCTTATGGTACTTTCTGTTATGCTTTACAGTAACTTTAATATTGTTTTTTTAAATAAGGAAAAACTTTTCCAAACAAAAGTTTCAAAATGTTTTGAGTGCCAGTTTTAGGGAGACTATTTGGCAAATGCTTTATAAGGTTAAAGCATGGCTTTTTCTTATGAAAAAGTTTTTTCATCAAAAAAGTTATGCTTTTAATCCCCATTAATGTTGTTTGGTGTTGGCCCAAAAGACCAAAAATCGTATGTTCTCCCTCATATGTGGACATTAGATCAAGGGCAAACACAACAAGGGGATTGGACTTTGAGCACATGATAAAAGCGAGAGCACACAAGGGAGGGGTGAGGATAGGTAAGACACCTAAAAAATTAGCTAGCATTTGTTGCCCTTAACGCAGAGAAACTTAAGCAGATACCTTAAAAGCAACTGAGGCCAATAGGAAAAGGGGACCAGGAACTAGAGAAAAGGTTAGATCAAAAAGAATTAACCTAGAAGGCAACACACATGTACAGGAAATTAATGTGAGTCAACTCCCTGTATAGCTATTCTTATCTCAACCAGGAACACTTGTTCCTTCCTATTATTGCCTATACTCTCTCTTCAACAAAATTAGAGATAAGGGCAAAATAGTTTATGCTGGGCATTGAGGGGGTGGGGGGGAGAGGGAGGGGGCGGAGTGGGTGGTAAGGGAGGGGGTGGGGGCAGGGGGGGAAATGACCCAAGCCTTGTATGCACATATGAATAATAAAACAATAAAAAAATAAAAATAAATGTTGTTTGGTGTTATTGCATGTGAATCTTCATACATTGACAACAGAATATCACATTATACTCACAGATAATATTTTATCAATGATTAGTCTTCAAAATTTCAGTTCAGTTATAGTATAAGCAAATGACAGCATAAACTACTTAAATTGCATTTTAATTTGACAAATTTCTTAAAGATAATAAAACAAAATGGGAGCTAGGCTTTGAATACCTTGTAATGGACCATTCTTACCTAAGTCTAGGTAGAATATGGGATAGATAGCTTAGGATAAGCATAGTAAAAAAAAAATACAGATGTAAGCATTGGCATGATTTAGGGAAGGCGAAGCCCCTGAACTAGTAAATTACTGTTCTCTTTGATGCTTGTGAGAAAATCCTTGGTTCACTGGCTTGTTGGGAGAAACCTTTATCTGTTGAAAAAAGGAAGTGAGAGTAAAGGGTTGTGACCCACAGGGGTTGAGTACTAACAAGAGCTTTAATTGTAAGAATTAGATGGCCCATTTTTAAGGGAAGCAACATGAGGATCATGGCAGTGCTAATGATTTTACTATTTTTTCAAATATTTCTTTTTTTTTTTTTTTTTGCTAAAAGGTAATTCTTTAGAATATTTTCCCTGACTAACGGTTCATTTGAATCATTTAGTGGAATTAAAAGTTGGGTGCTTTCCCTCCACTCTCTCCACAGATTTTTGTCTTCTGAATGCTTCATGCTGATGCTCAGTTCCTTCATTAAGGGGTGTTGGGAAAAGATTGTAGCAATCAGGTTCTCGTAAGAGATATGAACTCAATGGGGGTGATGATAAGTCATAAATATATTAATGACAGGTTTTTTTGATTCCAGTAATGAGAGACATAGTTATACTTTGGTATTGATTAATATATAGTATAATATTATAGCTTGCATATGGGAAGCCATAGCTATGGAGGTTGATTGGTTAAATCAGCTATCTAAGATACAAAGAGGAATACTCTACATTCAAGTTATATTTCCTGTACTGATAACTAGCTGTGAATTATCTTAATTAAGATAATAGAAAATGAAAAATTCTTGTTAATGAAAATTTTGTATTTAAAATGTTTTTGTTGAAGGATGTCTTTTATCTTATGATTTCTGACATGTCTTTAGCTCTAAGATAGAAGTACATATACATTTTAAATAATGAACACTCTTCTGTTTAATCTCTCTGAAAATGGACATTTTGTCTCAGTTTCTACTCTGTCTTCTATACATTTGCTCTTTATCTGGCTGGTGAATAGCAGATGGAGGTAAACATGGACTGGAGCCAGCTTGTACCAGCTGGGGAAAGTTTACTTTTAGGACTTTGGGAATTTTGTAAACCAATTGCTTTATTAAAACCAATAAAATGTATAAATTATTTTAAAAAACAGCAGTAATAATATTAAAAGGTCAATTTATTTATGCCCTGGTGACTATTTTACATTATTTTATATTCCTGTCTGCATGGTAGGAATTCTGTAAGTGTGTTATTTGTTGAACATCTTTTACCAGTTTTGCATCTAGTGACATAATGTTGTAGCTAAAAGTCTATTGTGAAGGACATATTTACATCATGGAAATATACAGATGTCACAAATTTTGGTCCCCTGCAACCCCCTAGAGCCAGTTATTAAACATTTACTAGCATGCTGCCAAGCAAGGGCTTTTGTCAGAAGAAGGCCAATTTTCTTCTTTGTGCATGTAAGAATTGATTCATAAACCCTTCATTAATTATGCATGTGACAATTATTTCAGTAACTATTAAATGCATGCCTACAAAGTGTATTGCATAACCTAAGAATTTCTGTTTATTGCTTTGAGTGCATCTGTAAAATTGTTTAAATATAATGGACAAGCTTTATTTCCCAAAATTCCAGCATTAAGTCATTTGCATGGTGGCTTTTGGATCTCCCTAAAGTTGATAACTGATTTGTAACTAAATGATCCAAAATTGATAATGGTTCATAGGTTTCACTAATAGATGAATCACTAAAATTAGAATTCCTCACCATGAGAGAGTCATTTCTGACTAATACGTGTGGATTGGCTCCCATAAGCAAGGACGGACTTACTCTAATTCCCAGACTCCTACTTACATTATTGTTCCTAATTACTTTTTTCCACAAAGCTGTCAAGTAATCAATGTCAGAAAGATTCTAATACCTTTTACACTGACATCTGACTCTTGCAGGCTAGAATGAGCTATAATTTTCCATTGTACCCATATTGCAATAGTAAATATTCAATCTCAAAGCAGGCTACAAGAAGGTGATTTATTTGAGAATGCAGTAAAAAGTGTTTAGCCCATAATATTCATCTTCTGAATTTTAAAATTAGTCATTGTTACAACATGGAACAAAATCTTCTTGCTCTTCTAATTCCCTTGCTCTTTCTTATGACATCTTCATAAAGCAAGTATTAAAACATTCCCATTAACAGATGAGAAAACTGAAATGTGGGAAAATTAAACAGATGCTATATGTACAATTTTACATTTCTCATGCTTAAGCCATATCGTGTCAGACATTATGATTGGTTTAAAGCATGAACAATATAGAAAGGTAATAATAAAACTTGATGTTTGAGATCTTATGAATAGTTAAAAAAGAGTTTTTTCTGGGCTTAAACCAAAGATTTTGCAAAGAGTAATTGTTTGAACAAGACTTTTTTTTTAATATAAAATGTGATTTTTCATTAAATTTTATTAGCATAAATTGTAAAAAGGAGTTTCATTGTGACATTTATATACATGAATACTTTGATCCATCCCATCTATATTTCTCTTCTGTAACCCCCTTTTTCCTCTCTACCTCTTTTTAAACAGTTTTTAGAACCATTATCAATTCTGGATCCTGAGTTCATTATGCTATTTTCATACATGTATAATATACTTCTATCATATTCATACCTAGTAACTCTCTCCTTTACATGAAATATGAATTTTAAAGTGTGATCCAGGTGTTTTGAGTCATAAATAGAGACACTTGAATTCTTGGAAACCGTTTTTTGTTTTGTTTGCTATTTCTGTTGTGAGAAGGTAGCTTTTCTCATGGTTGATTTCTATCTCATCTTGAAACAAAAGAATGACATGCAAGCTTTCTACAAATCAAGGATTCTTCACTCTTTGCATGCTCTATTTTCTTCAACAGATGAACCACTTTTGGCAATGCTCTCTCACTGTCCAAATATAATCCATTAATACCAGTGGGACCTCGACTCACAAGTATCTTCTCTCTCCATAAGAGTTTCAGCCACTAATTCTTTTTGCTATGTGATGGGAAACTCTTTCTTGGCCTTGGAGTGCATGATTGCTAAAGATCTGAATGTTGTAACCACACCATTGACTGAGTGTCTTAATGCAGAGCCAATGCTTAGAGGAAAGCATTAGATGAAGCCACTGAACCATTAGGGGCCTGAAAAGATCCCCTAGCAGTCTTTTCATCTCACAGAGAGCTGTGGTTGGAAATACACAGCTGGAGTCCTCAGGGATACTTCACACACACGTGGCCCCACTGAAGCATTTCACAAGTAGGAGACTTAATGTTTTGCAACATTTCACAGACCTACATCATACTGAATAACATTGGTCATCTATTATTCATGTGTTTGTTTGGCTAGAGCAAAAATGTCTTTCTACATACTTTTTTACTCCTTCACTACTAATGGTACTTTTATTAGAAGGCAGAGGTTTTTTGGAGAGAGTGTTTCTTAAAGATATAAGCAATATTTTGGTTTAGTAGTTCAGTCTTCTTTCAGGACCACACAAACTACAGAATATTGATTTTCTTAGTAGATTTTTCTGTATTGAAGACAAATTTTCTATAAAGTGCATACTAGAAACCATCCTTGTTGGTGGGTGGACAAAGAATCACAACTTGATGGCAGGACTACCTTAGGAACAACATTTATTGTGATATATTCTTCCCAAACTGGCATATGATAACAGTAGAAACAGGCTGGTGACAATATCAACAGGTTGTTTAGATGAGCTAAATGTGAGTGAAAAGAAAAATGAAAGTCCCTGATATTTGGACTGTCTTTTAGTTCATTCAAATGATGGCAGTTTTGGAAGACTGGCATTCTGTATTCATATTTAGACTCCCATGTATGCAATGATAACAATTTGCAAGAATGTCCTGATCTGAAGATTTGAATTGTGATAAACTATGGACAAAAGATGAGTCAGCAATATAATATTTCCTTAGGCAGTAAATATTTAAATGCAAAAATAGAAGCATGCTATATAATATTATTCATTCTTCTTTACACTGGTCAGACATATTTAGACAAAGGAATGTGAAAGTTTCATATTTCTTGTGGTGAAGTATTTTGCAAAATATATAAACTGAAAGAGAAAGTTAATTTGGAAATACCTGTAGTTCAGATCGCAAAAATGAAGGAATTCAGCTTATTTAGCTTAATAGTAGATGAACAGTAGCACAAGGAGTTGTCAGAATATTTAAAGAAATATGTTCTCTCCACTTTCTGCTTCAGTCCCTGTTTTCTCTGCTCCTGAAATCGTTGCACTTTGTGAGTTCTGACACATCCAAGTTAGTAAGCCAGCTTTGACAGTCAAGATACTGTATACATAATCTTCAGTTCCTTGATTGGTTTCTGTTAAGATCTTAAATCACAGACTTAAATCTTTTCTTAGAAGCAGGAAGAATCAATGCTAACAGCACTGTAAAACAGCTTGCTAGAGAAACTTGGGTACTCTACAAAAGTGATTGATGCCTTGTCATTACTTAACCACATGGTTCACAAGGTTTGGCTACTGTTAACTAGTGATTCTACCTTGTTATTGGCCCATTATATAGCCACAATAAGATGTCATTGGAGCTATCTTGGCACCATAGTTAGCTACACTTACCACTTGTGCTTTCTGCATCAGGCCTTTCCTGCCAAGAAGGATGCAGACACACAAGATTATGTACCAACTTTCATTGTACCATGTCCTTGTCTGGCAAATGTCAGATGCAGATCTATGTGTCCATTGAGATGCATGGTACATGTGCTGCTGCTCTTGTGACAGCAGTCTGCTTGTGTCACACCATCAGTCTTTCTCCTCAGTTGCATCTTTGTGAGAGTGACATTCTTACGGGGACTCTCAGAGGTGACCTAGAGCAGAGTTTTATGATCTGGTCTTTTCCACCCTTTCCAGCACAGTCACTTTCTTGACATAAGAGAAAAGTGACATCAGAAATGCACATCGTATGGTACACACTGTGGATGAAGCAGGGACATAAAAGTGCCATTACAGAAAAGGAGTTTGGCATTAATTTAGGTGCATAAGTGATCAACTATTAACTGTTACTTCCCAAATCATTATTTAAAATTGCTACTTGGGGTTTAAGAGTATTTGCATGCTTCTTTCTATGACTCCGTTTGCTTCTCTCTCCTTAGTAAATCCATGGTGGTGACTACGCTATAATTATTCTTTTCTACAAAATGGCAGGCATAAGCAAGTTCTATAAACACTTTTGTCTGAACAAGATAGTTTCTGAAGCTAGTGAAAGAAGATTTTGAAAATTATTTCTTGGATGTTTGAAAAATAAAGCTAAATGGAGCTATATTTTTCTAAAAACATGTCTACAGCCATTAGTAGAGGCAAAGAAATACCCTGTGCCTATTGCAATAACACTTATAGACACAAAATACATGTATACCATTTTCAAAGAAATCATTTGAGTCATTTACATATTTCTATGGTAAACAAAATAATTTATTTCATCTCAATATAAAATTATTTTATATTTTATTTGTTTTTTGAGCCAGTTCCTTTGTTTTGATCACTTAAAATGTTAACTCTCTGAATTGGAATGTTTGGGAAGGTCTGCATAGGGAAATCTCTTTGGCTGCATATTTTTCAGCACACAGTTTTATGCAGAGATGTGGTATTGACATTGTCATCAAGTGGCTTTAGATTTCAGTACACCTGAAATTTAAATCATTCAAAACTTTTAATGTTTTATGATTCCTTCCCAGTTTGATTTGAGATTTTATGTAACTGAAAGTTAGTGGACTCAAATATATGACGTGACTCCTGCATTTATCATGTATGACCACAGTGCCAATAAACAACACCCTGGGGATGTAGTTCTCAGGTTATTGCATGGACCACAATGCTGGTTTAAATTGAATCTTCCATTGCTTTAAAGGAAGTTGGTTTTATAGCTCCCTCCTCCTTCTTATCCCTTCTTTCTTCTGTGCATTCATTCTTTGTTCACTCACTTTTCTTTGGGTATTAGAAAGCGTTATTTAAGCTCTTCAAAGGGGATCCAGGAGCCTTGGACTCCTTATTCTGCAGGCAAGAGAGGTTTCAGTGTGCTTTTAGTAAAAAAACTAAGATTCTGTGTTTTATAAGACACTAGGGTCTAAAAATGAATTAATTTGGAAAAGGAGCCCTACTACTGAAAAGAATCTTAAAACTATTACTTAGAGTGTGAAGTGGTTCTAGGTTTATGAAAACTTGCTAGGAATTTCATATATTTATTATTTCTTTCTTCACCTGTCTATCTTCTTGTTAAATGATGGCAAATATCTATAGAAATATGCAAATATATGAAATAAAAATGGGTGTTTTTTTATTTTTTATAGATTTTATGGTATGAGTATGCAAATACAATAGTATTGGGGAACAATCAATAGTGTTCACTAAATAGCAGCCCTCTCAGTGCATAGTCTATAGCAACACCCTTTAAAAATCTCCTGTCTCCTACATTTTTCTCTGTGCCTTTGAGATATAATCTATTAGCACTAAAAGAATTGAGCATAAGCAATGTGGAAATTTTTTCTTTCATTTCTAGAGCAAATTTCTATCTACTGCATAGCAATAATTCTGGCATTTAAATAAAAATATCTCCCTGTGTTACCTTCTGTGATGGTTCATCTCATTTGTCAACTTAATTCTATTGAACACCACCTAGGAGATTAGTAAAGTATTCCACTGAATGTGTCTATGAGGTCATTTCCAGAGAGTATTAAGTAATGTGGTGAGGAGGAGACCCCCTCCTAAATGTTGGTATCACCACCTTATAGACTAGGGGCCTAGATAAAATAAAAGAGGGAAAAAGGAGGAAAACAGCACATATTCTCTCCCTCTGCTTCCTGGCCACCATGTTGTGAGCTGTTTTATTCCTCCATGCCTTCCCCACATGATGGACTGGAACCTTTGAAACCAGGAGCCAAAATAAATTTTTCCTTCTGTAAGTTGTTTATGTCAGGTATTTTGTCAGTGATGAAACACTAACTAACACACCTGGGTGTTTTAAAATGATATTATCAAAACTTTATAGAGGTGTTGGGAATATAATAAAGGTTAGTCTTACAAAATATGTTTTAAAGGATAGCCTTGAGAATTGTAGCACATGTCTGTTGTAAAAGTTACCATAAGTTCCATCCTTCATTGTTGCTGTACAGGAATGATATTTTAAGTAAACATGTTTGATGTATACTGTATTATTTTCAAAAGCATAATAACTCCAGTTTCTGAGCTATAACAAATAATATACAGTATTCTTTCATTGTGTTTGACAATGCAAATCTTGTAAGATATGATACAAAATTGGAACAGTAAGACAAATCATTAAATATTTTCCCACAAAACATTTTTCCTTACATAGAAAGCACCCATATTTTTGTCTTTTTAATAAATGAAATTTCAACATTTTCACATCAAATATCAGCAATTTGTTATATTTTCCATTAATTATTTATCATTATGAATTTTCTTGGCTGATAACATGGGACATTAATATCAGTATATTTTGTGTCCGAAGATGATTGTGTTCTATAATTTATTGTTCCATCCTAATATGCCATATTGCTTTTAATTTTAGTTTACCTTTTATTATTTTGTATAATTTTCACTGTATTTTGAGTCCTGCCTTACTAGTTTTATATTTCCCATTGTGCCTATACCTAATTTACATCATACAGTTGTTCAGTAGATACTTGCTGAATTTTGGATAAATGTGTAATTTATGTTTCCTGTATCATTGGGATGCTTTTGGTTTCAGGAAACAAAAACTACCCAGATTAAAGTTGCTTAAATAAGTGCTACTGAAAGCATGGTCCAGCAGGACATCGTCAATGCACAAAGTACTTGTTTCTTGTCTGTAAAGAGCTAAGCATTTAGAAACATGCATAGCAATTTCAATTTATCATGACATCCAAGTGCCTGTTCATTGTCCTCTGAATTTGTGTTTTTACTGTATTTTACAATAGTTTTTGTCTTCAACTGATGAAAAATTTAAACAAACAAATGTAAAAATCCTAAGCAGCCCATGTTTAGACAATGGGTGTTTATTGATAAATCATACTTCATAAGAAATGAAGGAGGAAACAGTTACTGGATTTGGAGTCAACAATGTTTATCAATGGTAGAGATCTAAGCGGCCTTTCTTAGATCCTCTTGATCTTCTACCTGGTTGCTGTATGTCTCCAGCAGTTACATGCCTCATGTTTTCACATAAAAATATTCAACTTGAGAAGGAAATTGCCAGATGCAAAAGAGCCTCTCCTCTTTTATCACTCTCTTTTCATCTGGGAAGGATTTTTTTTTTCCAAATTTCTCCTGGTATCTAATTGATCACAACGATGCCTCTTGTCCTCCCCTGAACCAACTCCTGCTACACTGCCATGGCCAAGTCCATCATGATTTGTCTTCTGGGGGGGATTCCTCATAGCATGATCATAGCAGAGCCCTTTCAGCAAAAAAGGACCAAAGAATGGCTGCTCGTATTTTTCTCTAACAACACATCTTGATCTAAAGTTGATATAATCACCAACAACACTTAAATAAGTGGGGAGGCAAAGCAATATTTCAACTTTATGGAGTAGCTATATATTATTTTATGTATTTGCATAATTCTTTGTATTTCATACAGCTACTCTGCACATAGCCAGTGTTAGCTCTTGTATTAATTACTTTTGCATATCTGACCAAAACAGCTGAAGAGAGGAAACATTTATTTTGGCTCCTAGTGTCTGAAATTTCATTCTATACTTCTTCTCTCTGTTGATTTGGGGCCCAAGGTGAGGCAGAATATCTTAGTGGTGGGAGCATGTGGAGAAGGAGGCTGTTCACCTCATGGCTGTCAGAAAACAGGCAGGGACAAGATATGACAAAGACCTGCCCCCAGTGACCTACTTTCTTTAGCTAGGACCCACCTCTTAAACTTTTCATAACCTACCA
Source organism: Castor canadensis (assembly GCF_047511655.1). NCBI lineage: Eukaryota > Metazoa > Chordata > Mammalia > Rodentia > Castoridae > Castor > Castor canadensis. The sequence continues at coordinate 125,645,223 of NC_133388.1, read as the reverse complement.
AAATAAGATCACAAGTTGGTGACCAATGCTCTAACACATGAGCCTTTTTTTGGAGGGGGATACTTTGTATCCACACTGAAACATTTTCCCACTAACCCCCCAAGAGGCTCTTGGTCATCTCTAATGCCAAATACCTTCATGAATCTCAAAAGTCTTAACAGACTAACAATATTGGAACGTTGTTCAAAAGACTAAGTTCCAAGTCTCCTCTGAGATTCAAGGCAAAGTCTTAGCTGTAAGTCCCTGTAAAATAAAAAACAAGTTTCATACTTCTGAGATACAATGGCAGAGAGTACAAGTTCTCATGCCACAAGGGAAGAATACAAAAAGAGCAAGGAAGGATCAGATCAAGGCAAGACTGAAACTCAGCAGGGAAAATACTATATTGGGTAGCTCAATATCTGACATCCAAGGCACATGAGGTCCTCATGTGACTTTGGGCAGCTCCACCCCTATGGCCTTTCTATTTGCAGCCCACTTGGCCTCTCTCCTGGCTCCACTTGTTTGGTTGATATTCTACATTCTTGACATCTCCATCATTCCAGAATCTCCATTTCAACTTACACTTCACCTTCACAGCTTCTCATACCACTCTTTCAGGGGCTGCTTGCCGGGACTCTATAACAGCTCTATTTTACAGCTAGGGAAAGGATGTTGTAAAGTAGCTTAGTATATTATCTCACCCAAGGTCTTGGACTGGGAGGTAAACAGAGCTGGGATTCCAATTCTGCTCCATGAATGTCTAGACCCAGGTTCTCTCTCCTATGCCAGAAAAGCTATTTTATGTGGTGCTGGTTAGATGGTCCCAGTGTAGATACTGTCAGAACTCTGGGAAGATCTTCCCCAGGGAAACTCTCATAAATAGTTACTATGGCATATCTTAACAATTTGAAGCCAATTATTGAACTTCCTGCACATGGGTCTTTTAGTTTACTAAAATGTGGCCCTGTCTGCTGCTGTATGGAATGCATTCCTCTATACAATATCTTTTACTGTTACCACAAGGGTCAAAGGCCTCTGCTGTTGTCATGGGGTTGGGCATAGTCTGTAGAAGATATATTCTCTATAATTCTGGAATTTAGAAGAACATCATTCAATAAAATTCTTGATCATATTTGACAAGGATAGCTTTCCTAATATTTTATGACAATACTTTCTAGCAATAGCACTGAAGCTTACCTAGGCTTTTGTGGGCTTTCAAAGACCATTTTAACTCAAAAGATTGCCAAAACTCCAACTTTTCAACACTTGTTTGCAGCACAGCTCTTTGACAATTTGCCCCATTGTGGAATTCTCTCTTGAAATTTTAGATTCCAATACTTCAGTTCCCTAGAAAATTGCTCTACAGAAAGGTTAGGTGATAGATATCGAGAAGTCAATTTTTTTCCTTCTACTGGTGTGTGGGCAGGCAATCCTAAATACCTTTGACCATGTTCCATTCTGAAGGTGCTATTTGGTTCAAACTAAGTCATAATATGTAGCAAATTATATAGGACTGTGAAAATAAGTTTGGAAACATTCATCCTTTGTTGCTCAAATATAAATATTTTATTATCATGTTTCTAAAAATTGGTTCCACTTTAAGGTCTGTTTTTCTTACCATGACCACATAATGTCAATTATACTTAACTATAAGTTACTTCAGGTCAGCAACTGACTTGTGTGCCATTTGTTAATACTCATTAATGTTGCTGGAAAACTCAGGAATGTATATAATCACAGCTGAACATTCTCATTGGATCATGGCTTTGTGAGAAGTCATAAAAACAAGAGTTGTGTCAAAATAAGCTGATCTATTGTCTAAAAATTTCCATGTACTTTAATTAGTGTAAAATAAAGCTAATAATTTGTGTTGAAGTTTGAGCAATGAAAAGCAATTTTATTTATTTATTTCACTTTAGCTCATGTGGAGGTTTTTATATTTTCTTCCCATTATTTTGAAACCCAAATCTCATACTTTTTACCTTGAGAACATATTGCAGTATAAATATTATAATATTGAGGGAGTGGGAGCAGTAAAGTCAGTGAAGTTTAGGCTATCCTAACAAGTAATTTTTCTTTGAAAATTTGTGATATATTAAAAATTGGTTTTAAAAACACAAGTAATATTTTTATATCATTAAGAGAACTTGAAACACAGATTATTCCCTCTAGAAAAAAATTAAAAGTATTTATAGGACACTTTAATTTTGGTTGGAAAAATATAGAATAAAATATTATATATCCAAGTGCATGTTTTTCTGCCATGGTTAGAGTACAGTGTGGTTAAGATTTATTATGACCCAAACTTTCAACAAAATAGTTTATAAGAGCAAGATAGGACCATAAATGGGTTTTTAAAATTGTAATAAACCTTTAAATTTTTTATTCTTACTATTGTCCTTAAGCCCAAGATTTGTGGGAGGGCCAGAAATTGGGAAATTTAGAAAGAAAGCTTTTCCTAAGACAGTTGGACAGAGAACTGAGAATTGTCTGGGAGACTATATCAAAGTGTACCTAAAAGCTGAGATACATAAATAAGCTCCAACTCTGATATGGTAGTATTAGAAGGTTTGCAAGGTAGGATAGGTTGAGAATTTCAATTACACTTTATCCAAGCCAGTAATGTAATGTCTTTCTTAATGCTATATTTTCAATATAGTAGAGGAAATACTAACTTTTAATTCTTTCAGGATACTAAGATTTCCATTAGTATGTAACACTAGAAAGAACTTAGGATATTTTCCCTTTTTTATTTTTTTAGATTACATTTTAGATATCATCTGCCACAAAATTGATTTCAGCTCTAGTGATTCTTCAAAGGGCACCATACAATCCCAAAATTCTGGGGCTCTTCTGGCTGATTTGCCCAAAAACTTAGGGAAAGTCTTCAAAGATCTCCTGTGAGCCAGAGGAAGTATACCTGCCAACTGTGGTTCAAGGCAGGGCTGTTGGACAGAGGTATTGCCTAGCGTAGCCAAGCAGCTCATAAGATGTGGCTCTTATACAAGCAGTAGTTCTGTTGGTTAAACTGTAGAAACTGTCTGCTCTCCAACCAGCAAAATCATAGTTCCTTGAATTGATGAGGTGCTGAATAAATGTTTATTGTACAAGTGGAAGTAGATTTTAGATTTAGGGCATTCAATAATTTTAAATTGGAATTCCAACAATAGATCATCCCAGCTTGTTTTTTAACCCAGGGTAGTGTTGTACCTTTCCACTCTTGAGGGCATTTGGATGTGAAGGTATATTTTGGTTAACACAGTGATGAGATAACACAGATGATGTGATGTATGAGATGCTGCTGGCATTCAGGTTTTCTAAGGGCAAAGATGTTAATTCCCTCCAACAAACAAGAATGCCTACAAGATGAGGACTTCTTATCTAAAATAAAACATAACATCTCACTGAGAAACTGTGAGCTTCTGTCTGAGTTCTTTGGTAGAAAGGTTAAAGACAAAAAAAAAATCATCACTTTTTCAAGTAATTGTCTACCTTGTTGATCATATAACATTCAGGAAGAGAGTTCCTTACATTTTGCCAAAACCATAGAAATTCTACCCACTGTGTCATCTCTGTCCTCCAAAAGAATTGAGACTTGTCAGCTTCCAGTGGCATTATTCCTACAACTCATTTACTGACCTTCTCCATCCTGGTTACTTTCTTCAGATCTGGGTTTCCTTTATCCTTCCTTGTTAAAGTGGGCATTCCAAATTTGATCCAATCCTCTTGATATGGCCATGCAATATGAAGAACATGTAACCTTAGTGCCAATAACTACTATCATTTCTACTGATATAATTGAAGATTTAAAAACTTTTATCACCTTATCAATAGCTACAACTTCCAACTTTCTTCACATTAACTATTGATAATCTACATTTTTATCATTCTGTAGCAGGGATTTGTGAACTTTTTTGGTAAAGGGCCATAGGGTAAATATTTGAGTCTTCACAGATCCATTGGTCTCTATTTTAACTACTCAGCTCTATACTCAATAGTGAAAGCAACCACAGACAACACATAAGTCAAGGGCTATGGTAGTGTCTAAAATAAACCTTATTTATAAATAAATCGTAGTGGGACAGATTTGACCCATGGAAAATAATGTGCTAGCCTGATCCTATGTTTAAAGCATTATTAGATTACATTCTAAATGTAGTATTTCTTTGTTATGTCTGTCTATATTGTTTTGTTGATTTCATCCTCTCATTCCATCCAGCTGAGAATCTCTTGAATTCTAATTATTCCACTTCTGCTATCCAATAAAAAGATTCAACTTCTTTTCAACTGTGCGTCACCTAACATAAGGAAAGAAAAAATGCCTTAGAAAGACCTGTACCACATATCTAGGCTTTCAGTTAGATGTAATCAGTGACCTAACTGATAAACTTGTTTTAGCTTAACCATCAATTAATTTATAAAAGGATGGCAAATTTCTACCATGCAGGGAAGAGTTGCTCTTTTTCTTTGTAAGAGTTTTGAAGGACTGCATGCATCTTCCTTCTAAAATCAAGATGGATATTTATGACATTCTTAGTCATTACTAATGCCAAAAATCTAATATCAGTCATGTGAAACAGGCTTTTAGTAAATCATCTGTTTACTCGTGTATCCTTCAATTTGCTGAAAAAGATGTAAATGTTACCAGCTTGCTTCCCTCCCATGCCAACATTGCCTTTTTGAGATATTTGTTCAAATGTATTTTCATGCTTTTGTCTGGCTGGCTCTGACATCTTATGCATTTGTCTGACTGGTTCAGAGATCCTGTGTGGACCCATTAGCACCTTCATGGGAAACAAAAGTGTCAACAATGGTCTGTATGCCCCCACTCTGCCCTCAAGGACAGTCTGGGACGGGCTAACCTCCACCAGATCTCCTGCTGCAAACATTCCAAGGAAAATGAGAAACAAATTTTCCAAGGAAAATCTAAGGTCACATCTAAGAATGTTTTTCCAAGGTATTTGTTTCTGTCCCCATTGCCTATTATAAATAGACCTGTAATTGATGGATTTATGTGATTCCTGTGAAGAACACTGGAAGGTAGACAGATGAACTCTTTATTTGCATGATAAGTGAAACATGAAAACTAAGAAATTTTTAATTTTTTTTTTCAGAGATAGCTTGTACCACACATGTAGTTAACACTCATTGGTTACTTTAAGACCAAATAGTCTCCCATTTGAAGAAAAAGGAATTTGTTGGATGTTGTTAGAGGCAGGACAGCTCCCTTCTCTGTTGCATATATGCTGTTGTTACTTGTGCCCTTCGGTAGTCATTAATGCAGTTGGAGGCTTTCTACCATCTACAGTTCTTGTGAGCCTGTTGTGATAATGTAATTCTTTGGGATTCTACTCTTTGGTAAAATCCAGTTGGGCTTGAGACTCGAATACATAAGGCCTTGGAGGATCTTCAGCCATGTTACATATTTCTTGCGTTCAATTTCCTTTTTAGGTGCTTGCTATTTCATGTTCATGTTCCATTTTGACTTAAAAACATGGAAGGAAGAAATTAGGTAGTCCTGAGTTTTCTCTGCCACTTTCCCCAAATTGTTGCTTCCATAGTCACAGACGTACTCCAGTTTCTTGTGTGTGTGTGTGTGTGCTTGGGGTAGGGCTGGTGCTGGGGATTGAACCAGGGCTTTGAACAAGTGCTCTTTCACTGAGCTATACCCCGAATCCCAATTTCTTTTTTTAATTATACAAACCTTGATTGTTTTCAGTTCAAAGGCCAGTCTTGATGAGGCATTGATATCATAAATCTAAGTACTGTAAAACTTAGTCAAATATTATTTATGCTAGACTTAGTCAAATATTGTTTATACTAAAATACATTTATTTTCTTATTGAATTACCTGATAATTTTTGTAGATGTTGAAGAAAAATAAACTTATTCAGACTAACTTAGCTGTGTAGAAACTCAGGCTATCTTTTTATCAGGTTAAGTCCAAGAAATAAGACTCAAGTAGAGCTGCACATAGGAAAAAAAAAATAGATCTGAGAGCCTGGTAGATTACTTGTATAGGTCTATTATGCCAGTTCTGATTTTTATTTTTTAATTAGTAATTGAGGAGTTTTGTCTTTTTTCTTCTTCTTTCTACAGTGGAGAAAAGTTACTGAGTTGCTAGGCAACATCATTGGCTTTAAGAAAAGAAATTAGAATTCAAGCAATTTTTGTACTTCTGATGACCCCAACCTCTGACCAGTTCTTAACATGAGAGATGATGTTCTACAAAGTATATGCATGCTTATATTAAATTTGAATTTGCCTACATATTCTGTTTTGTGTATTAAAACTACTTTTTAAAAATTAGGTTCAGAACTTATCCAATTTATTGGTTTATCTATTTCTTTCAATTTACAGACAGGCAATATTCAATAGAGTACCCAGAAAGGTTAAATTTAGAAAGCTAGAAATTTAAATTACTAGCAGTCATGCTTTAATTCATGAGAATGGTAATTTTCAATGCTTTCTTTAAAGTAGGAATGTTTTCAATTTGTTTATTTCAATCATTACATTAATTCATTTTGATTGTTTTAGAAATCAACTAATATTCCTGTGCTTTTTTGTCAATGGTAAATGAAATGAAATGCACATTTTCATTGTTTTTCTGAATTTCAGTTTTCTAGTGCTTCATATTTTTATCACATAAAAGTCTATCTCTTTGATCTTTGCCTTGTGTATTTTTTCTTTTGATGTATATAATTTGTATTAACTGATAATAATAAATTTCATTGGTACCCAAATTTCACTTTTAATAATGATGCCTGTTTTTTTTTCAGAAGATATCCTAAAATTAACAGCTTTTGAAAGTCAAGGATAAACACTATTAAATTAATAGGTTTGCTATTATAGAATAAGTATATTCAGCAACATTTTAATGAATATTTTCATTATCAAAAGAGTTATTAGATGGAAAATTGTGTAATTAAGATACCTTTTTTCTTAGTGTGTCTTCCTGAATCTTTAATTACTAATTTGTAACTGAACAGAGGGAGGTTTGTATTTTTGGGTATCTGGCTTTCTCCAAAATTAAACTTAGACCTGGGCAGACTTGTGGTGATGTGTAGGGGGTAAGCATAGACTGGCTTTATTGATGGCTGTTAATGACTCTCTCACTGTCCTGACTTCTTTGAGCTGTCTGGTGTTGCAAACCCTCCCTTTGTGGGCTGCGATGGTGACTGACCTCTCATTGGAAAGAGAGATGAGTCATTATCCTTTACAAGAAAGCTTGTGTGATATGGAATATCATGTTTTCCAAAGTTGTCTGGACTAGAGGCATAGAGTCAGCCTTAAGATTAACATGAAATTTACTTATGCAAAGTTATTTTTTCTCGTTAGAAATTTTCAGAAAGGGAGATTTAATTTTTTTCTGCTATGAAAAGGATTAAGGCATGTTAACAAGGGCTTAGAATATGTCCTTGAGTAAAATTCGCTCTGTTTATTTTAAAAATCCTTCTTTAATGTCCTCTGGACATATTTCTGGCAAGGATGAAGTGACTTTACTAGTATTCAACTTACAACTCTGGGGCAGAACAAAGTAGAGGAGGCAGTGGTTTTCAGGTGGGACAACTGGGAAGTGTGGGATGCCGATCTTGAGAGAAGGGAGACCCACACAAGGCAATTCCCCAGGAAGTAGCAGGGACCTAGAACCTGACCAGAGGGCAGTGGTTCTGCTGATGTGAGGAGGCGAGTAGTGAAGGTCATGAATGAAATCCCTGGAACAGGTAACAGAGAGAAGGTGTGAGGGGGAGATGCAGAGGAACAAGTAGTCCCTGTGATTCTGTATGAAGAAAATAGCTATGGGCTGGGCCACACATGCTCAGAGGACATGCAGAAGCCTGACTTGGTGGGACCACTGTAAGAATGATGGTGATGATCAGAGAGAGCCAACAGAGTCATGGGAGCCTTGGTTCAAAGGTGGAACAAGATGAAGACTCCTTTTGAGCAGTGGAGCAGTCATCAGGTGACTGGGGTCAGTAAAAGTCATTCTGATGAGTGGGATTCATCACACCCTAGAGAAAAAGTAACATTCTAGAACTAAAGAAACAAATGCCCCAAGCATAAAACTATACCTGAAGATCCAGAAAATTTGTAACTAGTTTAACTGGCCGCTGAGATGAAACTCAATGCCCTTAAAAGACAGCAGCATAATCCAGATTCCACAGGACTCTACACAATCATTATGTCTAGAATAAAATTTTAAAAATTATTATTAATATTTGAAGAACCAACACAACAAACAAAAAGTGATCCATGATTTAAAGAACACATAATCAATGTCAATAGTCCTCATAGAGATTTCAGAATTAACAGGCAAGGGCTTAAAAACTCAGTTGTAAATACACTCAGAATTTAAAGAAAAATATGGAAATTTTGAATAAATTCAGAGGGAAACTCAGCAGAGAAATTGAGGGTAAGAAAACTAGACAAAAATTCTGAAAAATAAGTATACTGTGTTGGAAATGAAATATCCCTTTACTCTCAGAGTGGGCACATTGAAGAGGAAAAGAACTAGTCAATAAAAGATAAGTCAATAGACAAATACAAATTTTTTTCAGCAATGGTGATTAAATCCAGGGCTTTGCACAGACTAGGCAAGTGTGCTATCACTGGAGTCACATCTCTAGCCCTTGTATATATTTTTCTGAGATAGGGTCTTACTAACTTTACCCAGGCTGGCTTCAAACTCTGACCCTTGTATCTCTGCCTTCTTAGTGGCTGGGTTTGCAGGTGTGCACCACCACACCTGCCTAAAAAATGTGATACTTACACTAAAAAATGCAGACTTCATATATAACATAATCCCATCAAAAAACTTACAATGCTTTCTATGGAGTATAAATTATAAAGTGGATTTTACAATATTGTGCTGAATGTAAAGGACCCAGAACATCCAAAGCAATTTTGGGAAAGAAGAACAAAGTTGTACAAGTATGAATGGGTCCTCAACTTTTGCACAAGTTTGGTACAAGGCTAGACATGGAGAGTAAGATTACATAAGGAGTACAGCAATAGATTCATACACAGTTGGTCTACTAATTTTTCACAAAGGTACACAGCAATTTGAGGGAGTAAAGGATATCTTTTCAACAGATGGTGCAGGAACACTGAATAGACATATGGAAAAATATGAATTATGACTCCTAATTCACTCTGTTCACAAGAATTCATTTGAAACAGAGTATAGACATCAATGCAAAATCTGAACTTACAACGTTCTAGAAGAAACAGTGGGAGAATATCATTGTGACTGTGGAACAGGCAAAGAATACAAAAACATTAACCATAATAGGTAAAAAAATGGTAAGTTGTACTTCATCAAATAAGAAACTTTGTTTATCAGAAAACAGACTTTACAAATGAAGAAGCAAATGACACTGCAGAAATGCTTGTATTGCACATGTGAATAAATGAATAAAAAAAACCTTCCTGACAAGGGCTTGTGTTCAGAATGTCCTAAGTTTTAATACAAGCCAATAATTTAAAGTCCAAAGCCCAATTAAAAATGAGTAAAGGGCTTCAGACATTCATACAAGAACATAAATAAATAATACAACTATATGAAAAATGTCATCACCATTATTGTTTATAAGTAAAATGCAAATTACAGCAACATTGAAATACTACTTGTTACCCTTTAGAACTGCTAACTATTATAAAGTCTGATATCACAAATGAGGAACAACTAGAGTCCTCACACTATTCGGAGAATGTAAAATGGTACAAACACCAACAATTTCTCAGGAATTTGAATATGTACATATTTTGTCTCCTAGAATCTACTCTGAGGTATTTATACAAGAAAATATAAATATATGTTAAAATGGAAACTACATTTATTATATATTTTTATTAATATATATATTTAATTGATTTTTCAGATCAACAAAATGTATCAATTTGTTGTGCTTAACATATTTAAAAATATGCATGCATTGTGGAATGGATGAGTAGAAGTATTTAGCACATACATTATCTCCCTTTCTTTTTGGATGGCACCTAAAATCTAATCTCAGCAATATTCCAGAATACAGTGAGACATTGTTGTTAATTACAGTCATCATATTGTACAGTGGGATCTCTTTAACTTCTTCCTATCTAACTGAAATTTTGTGCTCTTTGTTCAACATCTCCTCCACCCCCACACTTCCACCTACTGATGCCTACTATTCTCTTCTCCTTCCACAAATTAACCTTTTTTAGATTCCATGTATATGTGAGATCATGAGTATATATTTTTCTGTACCTGATTTATTTTATTTAACATAATGTCCTCCAGTCCCACTCATGTGGCTGCAAATGATAGGATTTTCTTCTTTTTAAGGATGAATAGTATTCCATGATACTGTATAGAGTTTTTATACTGACTTTATTCATAATATCCCCAAACTAGAAACAATCCAAATGTCTTATCAATGTAAAGATGAAGAATGCATTACTAATACAGTAACTTAGGTGAATTTCAAAATTATTATATTCAGAGAAAAAAAACCAACATCATCTTTGAGAAGAACACATGGAACTTTTTACATGTAATATATTTCTATGAAGTCTAAGAAATTCCACTGTGGTAAAATCAGCTTTCTGGTTTTCATGGATGAGGGAGGAGGAAGGCAAGATGAGTGAAAGTTAGCCAATGGTGGATGTGTTCTGTCCTTCAGTTGGGTTGGTGGCTAAAGGGATGTGCACATTTCTACGCACTCACTGAATTGGGTGAGATCCTTATGTTTCTACTTGAGTGTAAATCTTCAATCAAAAACCAAGATAAAATATTCAGTTGTAGATTCCTTATGATACTGTGAAAGTCTGAACTATTTTGGGTTTCATATTTCATGAGTGGCAGATTTACCTGCTAATTAGCATCTTTGTGCCTTATTTTTATGACTGTAGGCATATGCTGGCAGTGGTCATTAAGTTAGTTCTGCATCTTGTACTTTCATTAAAAGGCTTGTTACCGAAGGTACTATTTCTTCCATTTTTTTAGTCATTATGTCCCTTCTCTGGAATAACCAAATGATTGTTAATACATCTATCACACACTCCTGGAAAACACAATTAGACTATATTTAGTCCTTTTAAAGGAAAAGGACTTCCTTTTCCTTTAATTTTGAAGATTTGTGACTGTAGGGAACAAACACATTAGCCTCCAATAGAGTTTCAGATACTTATTATTAGGCTGATTGCTTTACAGAATAGCCATGGGCCCAGATCTGCTTAAGGAAAAGAGCTAGGGAAACCTTAATGACTACAAATTGCAAGAGTAGGAGAAATGATGATGGAGCACAAAATGGCACTGCTGTAATCACACCAAGTCATACCAAATCACACTCTCATTAAACACCTTTTAGAACTAATTGTCTGGAATACTTTCTTTACTGAATTTTGAAATAAACTGACAGTTTATGTGCTTAATACTTGCTGAACTTGATTATGGGATGGAAAGTACTTAATTTTAAGATACAACTTCTAATAGAGTTAATAGATGAAGCAAATATTAACCCACCATAGGCAAGGTATTTGCTTGATTCTGTTGGGAACTTCAAAATGAGAATGATGTTGCTTTTGTAACCATTATGACGGTTACAATTTAGGGAGAGATTATTTCTTTATGATCTTTATGTTATATTTGTTTTTTAGAGACATTGTGTGCTTATATATGTATATATAAATGTGTGTGCAGCAGGGCTGGGGATGAGGTAAGTATAACTCAGCATATTATGCAGGGGATAATCTAGTATAATACTATACTGTGAATTCACACCTTTTAATATTGAACACATATTCAAATTGAATGCAGAACATTCAAGGTTTTCTGAGTTCCTGGACAATATTACAGGAAAGGACAAAAACCAAACCAAACCAAACCAAGAATGGCAAATTTCCCCTACCTCCATCATTAGTTCTATCCCTGCCACTTCAACTAACGTTTCTGTTCTCCTAAAGTAATCCCTGGCTGACTTGAAACCATCTTCCCTCAGGGGCCGGTTTTTTTTGTTGTTGTTGTTGTTGTTGTTGTTGTTGTTGCTGTTGAGATACACTGAATATATTTGCCTTACTTGTGGACACAGACCCTTCTTTCAATTTCTTGAAGTTGTGGACACAGAACTATCCACAGAATGTGTTACTCGAGGGTCAGGGATAACAAGGAAATTAAACAAAAAGAAAATTTGAATGGGGTCCATGGTTTAGCCACAGATCCACATCTCTCCATGAGATCCTTTATTGAGTAATTATCTAGTCCTTGGTATAATCCAATATTGCAATTTTAAAATCATGTGTATTTACCACTGTAGTTTCTTGAATGTTGAAGCTTTTCTAAGCTGCTGTTGCATTTTTAAGTATCTTATGTTTTTCATTTTGGATCTAATTTTGTGTCAAGAGAGTCCCTTACTTTTGAAATGATATAAATTTATAAACTGTAAATATTGACAACTTCTCTTCCATCTTCTTTGCACAATGTGCCACAGTATTTTAGTTTCCCAGAATTTGGTCCTTAAGGTCATTGTAGATGATACTAGACAAGCAGTTTGTTTTAAGAAATGTGTTTTATGTACTTTAGGAAAAAAACTATTTAAAAAATACTTCTGAAGTTCTTTGATTCCTCTAGAGATAGACTTATTGTTTTTTATAATTTGCTGATTTAAAGGAAAATCTTACAATAGGCAGCACAAGAGTGGCAAGAAGCATGACGACAACATGCTGAAATTAGTTTGGAAGTACTATTATTATGTGTGGAAAAGCTGACATGCTTCCCCTCCTGCCTACTGTAAACTCGCTTTACCACTTGTCCTTTCTCAGAACTTAACACAGCCCAGAATATGATTCTCCTTTCCCCAGAAAATGGGAGTCCTTGAAAGGGTATAAGAAAAAGTCTTTGCCGGGGGAGGGTGCTCCAACAATGTCGGTTGGAATTGAGAAGTGTGTTTGTGAAACTCTAGGATGTTAGCGCGTTTTTTGGTTGCTTTCATTTTTGGTGACCTCTGTGACTATGACTTAAGGGAAAATGGTAGTGACAGTGGTGGCCATTCAGACTCTTCCCACTTTCTTTGATGTCCTTGCTGTTCTGAAGATGGAAGACCATGTGGTGCTTAGTTTCTTTCCCTTCTCTCTCTCTCTCTTTTTTTAAATTGCTGTGCTGGGTGTGGGTACATTGTAGCATTTACAAAAGTTCTTACAATATATCAAATATATCAAATTTGAATTCCCCCCTTCCACTTCTCTCCCCTATCTCCCCTTGCCTGACTCCTGGAAGAGTTTCAACAGGTATCATTTTTTTATTTACATACATATGTATGCAGTGTTTGCACTGTATTCATCCTACCTACCCCTCCCCGGTTCTGCCCTCCTGTTTTCCAATTTTGTAGAAGAAAAATCATAAAAGATAAAATAAGAAACATGACATTTTGCTAGTTTGAGATAAAGACAGCTACACAGGTAGTTTCCTTGTGTATTCACATTCATATGCGTATTACAGCTCCAATTGATTCACCTCTTCCAGTCCTCTTCACTACTCCCTACTCCTCTTCTCATGGTGGCCCCTACCAGTTTCAAATTTCTGTATTCATTCTTGAGCACATCAACCTTATTGAAGTTTTTGGTTTCATTCCCTTACCTTGTCCCTCTCTTGTACAGCCTCCCCTTGGTGTAACCCATGTCCCATAATATTGCTGCATTTATTTATATTCACATATGAGGAATAATATGTGGCTTTTGACCTTTTGAGCCTGGCTAACTTCACTTAGGAGGATATTCTCCAATTCCATCCATTTACCTGTGAATGACAAATTTCATTCTTCTTTGTGGCAGAATAAAATTCCATTGTGTATAAATACCACATTTTCTTAATCCATTTGTCAGTAATGGGGCATCTTTCCTGTTTCGACAGCTTAGCTATTGTGAACAATGCTGCAATAAACATGAGTGTGCAGGTGCCTTTGTCATAACCTCAGTCACATTCCTTCAGATATATCCTTAAGAGTGGGATTGCTGGATCAAATGGCAGATCTATTTCTAGTTTTTCTAAGGAGCCTCCATACTGTCTTCCATACTGGTTGTACTAGCTTACATTCCTAGCAGTGTATGAGGGTTCCTTTTTCCCCACATCCTCACCAACATTTGATGAGAAGGAATCTTAGCATGGTTTTGATTTGCATTTCCTTTATGACCAGACAGGGGAGAATTTTTTCACATTTTTTAGCCATTTGGACGTCTTCCTTTGAAAAAGTTCTGTTCAGTTCAGTTGCCCATTTCTTTATTGGATCATTGATTTTTTGGGAATTTAGGTTTTTGATCTCCCTGTATATTCTGGTTATCAGTCCCTTGTCTGATACATAGCTAGCAAATATTTTCTCCCATTCCATGGGTGGCCTCTTCAATTTAGAAACCATTTCTTTTGTTGTGTAAAAGTTATTTAATTTCATGCTGTTCCATTTGTCAATTCTTTCTCTTAGTTGCTGAGCCATTTGTGCTCTACTGAGGAAGTCTTTGCCTATGCTTATTGCTTCTATGCTGTTTTTATTTCTATGGCTCTGTAGTATAGCGTTGTTTTTGCTCAGTATTGTCTTGGCTATTCTCAGGCTTTTCTGTTTCCAAATGAACTTTAGGGTTGATTTTCAATCTCTGTGATGAATGTCATTGGACTTTTGATGAGACTTGCATTGAACATGTATATTGTTTTGGTAGTATTGGCATTTTTACTATGTTTTACTTGTACAGGGTGACAACCATGGATCTAGTTTCAGATTTCTGCAGGCAGATGTCCATGGATCTGCCATTGGCTCTGCCAATTCATGAGCATGGGAGATTTTTCCATCTTCTGTAATCTTCTTTGATTTCTTTCTCAGTGGTTTATAGTTTTCCCTGTAGAGGTCATTTACATTGTTTATTATTTCTTGGTATTTTAATTTTGAGGGGGCTATTGCAAATGGAATTATTTTCCTATATTCTTTCTCAATCTGTTCATTGTTGGTGTATAGAAAGATGACTGATGTTTGAAAGTTGATTTTGTATCCTGCTACATTGCTGAAGCTGTTTATGGTGTCTAGGAGTTTTTTGGTGGAGTTTTTTTATTTTTAGGTATAAGATCATATCACCTACAAATAGGGATAGATTTGCTGCTTCTTTATCTTTTTGTATTCCTTTTGTTTCTTCTTCTTGCCTTGTTTCTCTGGCTAGGAATCCCAGGACTATGTTGAATAGGAGTGAGGAGAGTGGGCATCCTTGTCCTGTTCCTGACTCTAGGAGAAATGGTTTCAGTTTTTCACCATTAAGTATGATGTTGGCTATACGTTTGTCATATATAGCCTTTATTATGTTGAGGTCATTCCTTCTCTTCCTAGTTTCATCAGAGCTTCTATCATGAAATGGTGTTGAATTTTACCTAAGGCTTTTTCTGCATTTATTGAGATAATCTGGTGGTTTTTGTCTTTACTTCTTTTAACATGCTGCATTATATGTAATGATTTGTGTATGTTGTACCATCCCTACATCCCTGGGATGAAGCTGACTTGGTCATGGTGAATGTTCTTTCTGATATGGTGTTGAATTCAGTTTGCCATTATTTTATTGAGGATTTTTGCATCAGTATTCATTAAGGAGATTGGCCTGTAGTTCTTTTTCAGATGTGTCTTTGTCTGGTTTTGGGATGAGTGCAATACTGGCTTCATAGAATGAGTTAGGCAGTGTTCTATCCCTTTCTATTTCATGGAAAAGTATAAGGAGTGTTGGTGTTAGTTCTTCTTTAAAGGTCTGTTAGAATTCAGCAGAGAATCTGTCAGGTCTTGGCATTTTCTTTTTGGAGAGAATCTATTGCTGCTTCAATTTCATTGCATGTTATAGATCTGTTTAGGTGATTAACATCCTCTTGGTACAGTTTTGGATGGTTGTAAGTTTCTAGAAATTTGTCCATTTCTTCTAGATTTTCCAATGTATTTGAGTATAGGTTCTCAAAAGGAATCCTGTTGATTCCCTGGATTTTCTTGGTATTTGCTGTTATCTCCCCTTTTTTGTTTGTAACTTTATTGGTTTGTGTCATTTGCTTCCCCATTTTCATCAGATTTGCCAGGAGTTTGTCAATCTTGTTTAGTTTTTCAAAGGGCCAGCTTTTTGTTTTATTGATTCTTTGTATAGTTTTTTCAGTCTCTATTTCATTGATTTCAATCCTTATTTTTATTATTTGTCTCCTTCTACTTGTTTTGGGTTTTGCTTGTTCTTGTTTTTCTATAAGTTTGAGATGCAGCATTAGGTTGTTTATTTGGGATCTTTCTGTGTTTTTAATTTATGCACTCATGGCTATAAACTTTCCTCTTAGAACTGCCTTTGCTATGTTCCATAGGCTCTGGTAGATTGTGTTTGCATTTTCATTAGCTTCTAGGAAACTTTTGATTTCTTCTCTTATTTCTCCTATGACCCAATCACTGCAGCTAGTTTTGTTGTTGAGTTCTAGTTTTATTGCATTTTGATCAGATAGTATACAGGGGGTGATTTCAATTTTCTTATATTTGATGAGACTTGCTATGTACCCTAAGATATCTGTTATTGAGAAAGTTCCATGGGCTGCTGAGAAGAATGTATATTATGCTGTTGCAGGATGGAATACTATCTGTCATTTGCATTAGATCTATGGTATCATTTAGTTCTAGGATTTCTTTGTTGATTTTTTGTCTGAATGATCTACCTATTGTTGATGAAGGGGTATTAAAGTCTCACACTACCACTCTGTTGGGGCTATAGGTGGTTTTAAGTCCTTTAGTATATTTTTAATGAAGTTGGGTGCACTGACATTGGATGCATATAAGTTGATAATTGTTATTTCCTCTTAATGTATTGCTCCTTTTATTAGTATGAAGTGACTTTCTTTATCTCTCTTGAGTAATTTAAGTTTGAAGTCCACTTTATCTGATATAAGTATTGCTACTTCTGCCTGTTTTCTGGGACCATTAGCTTGGTGTAAATCATTTTCCAGCCTTTACCCATAAGCCAGTGCCTTTTTCTGTGAATAAGGTGGGGGGTCTCTTGTAAACAATAGATTGTTGGGTCTTCCTTCTTAGTCCAGTTTGCCAAATGATATCTTGTAATGGGAATGTTGAGTTCATTGACATTCAGTGTTACTATTGAGAGGTATGTGGTGTCTATGGCCATACCACCCTGAATGTGCCTGATCTCTTCTGATCTTGGAAGCTAAGCAGGGTTGGGCCTGGTTAGTACCTGGATGGGAGAGGTATGTGGTGATTCCTGCCATTTAGTTGTTTTTGTTGTTTAAGGATTTGAGTGTGTTCAGCTGCTGATTTAATGCTATTTTCTGAGTGTTTGTCTATTCTTTCCATTCAGAATTTTCTGCAGTGGTGGATTGGTTGTCATATATTGTTTTAGTTTCTGTTTATTGTGGAAAACTTTTATTCTTCCATCAATTTTGAATGATAGCTTTGCTGTGTAGAGTATCCTAGGACTGAAATTATTTTCTTTCAGTGCTCAAATATCTCACTCCTTTCTCTTAAGGTTGCAGTTGAGAAGTTTGCTGTTATTTTGATGGGTTTGCCTTTATATGTTATTTGTTTTTCTCTCTTTACAGCCTTCACCATTCTCTCTCTGTTCTCTGTGCTAGTTGTTTTAATGATAACATGCCATGGGGAGATTCTATTTTGGTCAAGATTGTTTGGTGTCCTGGAGGTTTCCTATATCTGAATGGATAACTCTTTCTCCAGATTTGGGAAATTTTCTGCTATTATTTTGTCGAATATATTACGTATCCCTTTGGCTTGCATCTCTTCTTCTTTGACCCACCCCCCATGATTTGCAGGTTTGATCTTTTGATGGAGTCACTGAGTTCTTGCATATTTCTTTTGCAGCTTTTGAAAATTTTATCTAAGAATTCTTCTGTTTTTTTCCTTAATATCTATTTTGTCTTCAAGTCCTGAAATTCTGTCTTCCATTTGTTCTATTCTGCTGTAGTGGCTTTCCTCTGTATTTTTATTTGATTTAAGGAGCTTTTTATTTCCAAGGTTTCTGTTTGATTCTTTTTTCTGATGTTTTCCATACCTTTGTTAAATTCCTCTTTCATATCTTGTGTTGTCTTCTTTATTCACATCTCTTTTTTTTTGTCTTCTTTATTTTACTTTGGAGTTTGTCAAAGTCCTCTCTGAGTTCATTTAGTTGTTTTTGTATCTTCTCAAGTTTTTTATTTGTGGTGTCTTAATACTCTTGAGTGCCTCTTGTACTTTCTGGTTAACCATGTCTTGTAGCTTCTCCATAGGTTTCTGAGTGACCTTGTCCATAATTTCCTCTTTGAGAGATTTTTTGTGGGCATCACTGAGTTTATTGGTGATATTTATCATTGTTCTGTTGGGGTCAGGAACTGGGTATTCATTTTATTCATTTCCCACTAAATCCTCTATTGAATTGTTGGTTTTTGTGGGTAGGATTTCCCAGCCTCCTTCTCCCCATGCTTCTGTGATGTGTTGTGCTCCTATGTTGTTCAGTGGCTGATTGGGGATTTTAATTACTTGTTATCTTCCCCTTGACTAATTTACTGTGCTATGATTGACTTAGTCATTAGCTAGGTTGATGTGCTTTTTCTGTTTCCTGACTAGATAGTATAAAAATTAGAAATAACAAATTCACTGATTCATTGCTGGACCAGTTGTTTACAAAATATGTAGTGAGCTGCTTGCTGATATTACCTATAAGCCATGGAGATTGGGGGATAATGGTTATTTGCGTAGAGGTGGATACTTAAGTATTAAAAGTGCTGGTGCTGGAGGAAGGGGAAGGAAGGGGGGAATTAGGGAGGGAAGACAGGTTTGAAACATGGGTCTTCTAGGGTGCTAAGTCCCTAATGTGTGTCAAAGTGCAGTTCAGTCTTTGTGGAAGAGGGTGCTATTGTCGAGATTGCCAAGGGATAGGAAGGATGGGGTAATGTGTAAAGTTGGTATAATAGACTATTCAGTGGATGATGGATTTTGAGGATGTTGAGGTAGTGGGGGAAGAGGGAAGGAGAGGAGAAGAAGGTGAGGAGGAGAAAAGGAAGGGGGAGAAAATGGAAAGTGAAGAGAAAGAAAAAGCAGGTAGAGAAAAGAAAGTTGGGCAATAGAGGGCTTACTTAGCAAGTTAGTGTTAGGACAGAATAGAGAAGGGAGTTAGGTAACAGTTAGATGGAAGAAAAAATGAAGAAAATAAAAGTTAAAATTAAAAAGAAAAGCCCTACAAAATTTCTTAAAGTATATTCTGGACTCTTTCCTCTGATTTCAGGTTGAAGTTATAATACTTTTATTTTTTATAGGGGCTTTGGCCAAGACTGTCCCATCTTAAGGTTGGTATGTTGGATTGTGTGACAATGAGTGTTGCTCTTCCTTATTGGTCAGCTTTTGTGGTGGTGATGGGGGGTGTCAGTTCTGGGTGTTTGAGCCTGGGCTACCTTTAGTGGAGTGGACCCTCTGGATTAGACAGGATCTCAGAAGTGGTCCCATTAGCCCCTTCCACTCACAGGGAAAATCTGTGAGTTAGAGAGGAGTCTTTCTGTTGGTGAGACTGTCAGTTTCAGCTTGCTCCTGGTTTCTCTAAGGCAATGCAGTGCCTGGCTTTCCCCACAGGGGCTGCTGAATCACTACACCCCTAAGTGGGCTTATTCAGCTCTATGTTGTGCCTATCCCCCCAGACAGAAGGGAAATATTCTCTCAGTGTATTTGACCAGCAGTTTTTCCAGAGGGGGTGCAATTGGCTCCCCAGCTGTAGTTCCCTCTCAGTGTGTTGCACTCACCTGGCAGGTTAACAGATTCTCTTCCTTAAAAATGGATTAGTGCACTTCCAGGTGCAGAGAGAAGTTTTGTGTCCACTTGTGTTTGGTGGGTCCCAGTCTTCCCAGATGCTTACAGCAGCTCTCTCTCTCTGAGGTTCTCTGCATTGTGTTGTTGTTAGTGAGGATGCAGGCACACTAAGGTGGAGAGAGATCTGTGCAGGTGAATGGCCATCAGAGGTTCTGTGTCCGAAGGTATTATGATGGGTCCAGATGCTTGCAGGTCTCTGCAGTTCTCTGTGTTGTGTTTTAGCTTTACCGACCCAGATGAGGAGAGGGAATTGAGAGAGAGAGAAAAAGAAAAGAAAAAAAGCGGTGGATTGCTCAGGGCTATCTGACCCTGCTCCCAGCTGTTCCCAGCCGGTGAACAGGCAGGTGGGCTCGCAGCAGCTGCCTGACCCTGTGCCAGTCTGTTATATGCTTTAAAAAGTTAGCTTAAGGGTCTGGTCAATGAATATTATGTGCCCCTATGTGTTGGTGGTTATCTTGTTTGGCAGAAAAAGCAGTATTTCCCCATTCTGACTGTCATGAAAATCTGGAATAATTGTTTGAAATCATGCAGGTCAAATCCCAGGGTCCATCAGCTCTCTGCCATCTTTATTTCTTTCAGTGCCTAGTTTTAAGGAGTACAGCTTACTCAACATCCAGCAGTAGCAAATCACAGTGCAGAAGAGTATCAACAATTAAAAAGGGGAAAAATGTAAATGTAGCATAAGTGAGATGCAGAAATAAACTCTGGAGGCTCAGACATGTGAATACCTAAGTATAAGTCAGTAGGACTTACTACTCCAGATGGTCACAAGACATCTGAGTTTAATAGTTTCAACAAATATTTGTGAGAAGGCTGGTGGGGAAAACTGATCTTTCAGTTTTCTTATTCTCTTTAGAGAAAAGTGGCAAAGCTGCATTCTAAAGTATTGGTCCCAGAGTGCACTTGAATGTCTCTATAATTTCATTTCAAGTATATTGCTATTTCTGGAAAATTAAGAGGTACTGTCCTAGAGCCCTTCAATACTCATCATAAAAACCTCCCCTCAATCTTTCCCCTGAAATATTCTAGGCTTCACAAATGCTAAAGCTCCCTGTCCCAATATAATTTTCACTAGAGGAGAAAAAGTCACTGTACAATTGAGAATCGATGTCTTCTAAACCATCAATCTGAAGTTGCCGGCTATAAAATCTTGGCAAAGTAATTCTCTGACTAAATGGTATATGTTATGATGGAGAAAAGTCAAGAGACTACACAAATATATATTGTGCTTACCTACAAGGATAGCATCTGCATCTTTTGGAAAATTGAAAATTCTAGCTGTTGTATAGGTCATTATCAAGAGCTATGGTGTTCTTTTAAGGGGTCCTTGGAATGAGAACTGATGCTTAAGAAGTTGAACCTAAAACAAGCTAAGGCCAGAGCAAATTAAGTAGGGCAATCATTAGATAGCTCTGAGTCCTGTCCTGGGCTTCCTTGTGTTCGCTGCACTGTTCTCTTTTATGTCTTCTCCTGGCAGGGTTCTGTGTTAGGATTTGATTTCCTATAAAATGGCTTTCAAATTGCTCTGTGTGGGCACAACTTGTTTTGCTACCATTGCCTATTTCTGATGCCACCTCCTGAAATCAGGATGAAACATGACACCCACGGGCTGTCAGATTCTACCTCTGTCCAGTCTCTTTTCCCTGGGCTTGGCAGAATAGGGTAACTCACTCATAGGGAAATATTAAGATGAGACCATTTGAAAACAATGTCAGTTTTCCTCACTTAAAATTTTACATGATTAACTCAATTTTCTATCCTTGTACATTAGAATAAAAAACTGAATTAGACATAATTTTTCTCAAAGATAATTGAATCTGTGTGTATGTGTGCATAATTATTTATGACATATCTTCTTGTGATGGCTTGCATATTTATTTTTTAAAGTGTAAGATAAGATATTTATTTATATCTGCATTCCAAATGTCTAGCCAAGTGCTTGTATATTGTAGGTACCCAATAAATGTCTGTTAAACTAAATTGAATTTAAAATATATCAATGCTGGTTTAAGGAAAGGAAGCAATCATACTAGACATGTGAAAGCACAGAAGATTATCATTGGGCTATTAATTCAACATTGGCCTTCCTAAATTCAGCACAATTCTCTGTAATAAATTGTTCAAGATTTAGTTTCCAAGAAAACAGATCATATAAACCTTACCTTGAAAGGAAAAGGATATAAAATTTATTTTAGCAGGCCTCATAAAAAAAGAACTAGTGAAATATAGTGGTTAATACCTTAACTATTGTTTATTTATATAAAGGAAGATATGGAAATGTTTTTTAAATGAAAAAGTCTCATATACCTGTTCTCAAAGCAGGAAGGCACTAATCAAAACCATATTTCAAGGATGGAATTTCCTGTGAAGGACAGATAATGCCCAGGAATCCTCTGCTTATTTTGTACATTAATATAATGCATGGAGTGTATAATTTTATGTGAATGGATTCTTATTAAAGCATCACTTTTCAATATTTGTGTTCTTGGCAAGCTCCCAGTAACAGTGTGTGTTTTCTTAGCAAGTATCTGTGCTATAGCAAGTCATTGTTGCCGATTAAAGAAAGAATCCCATACTTTCAAATCTCAATATGAAGAGGGAAAGTTGACCTTCAGTGGTGGGTGGTTTAGAATCCTGATTTGTGTTGTTACCTGGACAGAAAACCGAGCTGCAAGGGAGTTTTGGGGGAGCTAATGGAAGTGAGTTAGTGACATTTATTCATATTTAGAATATAAGATACTCAGAAATAATGCATTCTGATATTGTCTGGTTTCATTTTAGAAAATTTATTGTGGATTGTTTCTACATTTATTATAGATCTCTGTTTAGTAAACTTGGTAAATGTAAATCAAAAAGGTAAGGTTAAGGAATACCACATGTTGGAGGATGTTATCTTAAATTCTCTGTCAAAACAATGATAGAGCAAAGATCTGAGTAACATGAGGGAGGTTGTCATACTTAACTGGGAGGTTAAAGGAAACCACCTTCAATTATTTAAAAACCAAAATTCTGTATAGTCTCATCCCTGGCTTCTCTCTTGTGTTTTCATTTCCCCATTGTCACTCTGATCCAACACACTGGGCTTCTTTATGTTCCTGAAGCACAGTAAGGAGAGACCAGGTTTAGAAAATTCACTCTTACCTTCTCTGTTTAGATGAAAACTGAGAAGAGCCACAGTGTACCACAATGGAACACAAATTCCTCTCTCTTGGATACACCCCTCCTACCATGTTACATCCTGGGCTGCCTCAGGACTCTGCAGAGTCCTACCAGTAAAAAAGTCCTCACGTGATGCTGCCCTTCAGCCTTGAGCCTCCATAGTTGTGATTGTATTGATAACAACCTAAAGTCAGAATAACACAGCCATAAAAATTCTGTGTGCTAGGGATACAGTGAGGAACAAGACAGACAAATCTATACCTCCATGGAGTCCTACCAACCTCACACCTCAATGTAAACGCATTGCTTTATTCAAGACCAGCTTGAACATCAGAGGATTAAGATAATACTAAATTTTGTTTGTTCTGCAAGACTACATGAAATCGTTTCAAGAGTAACTGCTGGCTTTGACTAAAGCAATTCACTTTATCTTCTAGTGTTTGGTGTGATTTTTGCGTTTCCATTTAGTGCTAAAACTTTTTGTGTTTGGAGAAGACAAAACTATGGAGACACAAGGATATCTGAGGACTTGTTTATGAAGAAATTGAAGAAGTGGATGCTGGCATGCTTGACATTATTTACTGCCAGGATATAATGTAATTAAAGGTGGGAAATAGTGAAATATAGAAGTCCTGACGACTTGCATGAGAAGAGTTTAACTAACTCAGCTAACAGGGTTAGTGTGGACTCTGCAGCCATTTTATTCATTGCAACTAGCACTCATTTGTAAGGGGATTAAATGTGATAACAACTGAAAATGGTACTCTGATAATCACTGAGAAGAAATCCCATGCTTATGTTTGAAAATCTTTGACTACATCATGTCACATTCTGGGATTTCACATTTACTAAATTAAAAAACTAAGATATATTTTACAGTTAGTGCAATTAACATCTTCAAAAGAGCACAAAAAAAAACCACCCAAGATTAATTTCAAGTGATTAAAACCTTAAATTTTCACAGTTTAGTGTGAGAGAAACTATGTGAGATTTGTAACTTAGCAGATCTGCATTAAGAGCAGAGAAAAATGAATGTGTTCCTTTGATATCCATCTACATGCCAACAGAAACTGGAGTCTATCTCTAGCTCAGACTTCCTTCTTGGATTCCACATTTATACAGTCAGGTGCTGCCTCCACACTGGCTTCCCTAGCATAAGATGTCCAAAGTGCATCCCTTGGCCACCTCCTTCCTCTCACTCATGTCAATATCTTGGTCAATTTTCCTACCCGTAGCACCTGTTTCTGAACCAGTTGCTCATATGAGAAGGCTGACAACCTCACACTACCTCTCATCACTCTTTCCAAATCTATCACCAAATGTTTTATGTCTTATCTCCAAATAGTTTTCTAATGGATTTGCTTTCCTCCATCTCCTCTGCTAGGTCCCAGAAATCACCTGCAAGTAGACTGCTCCACTTTTTTTCTCCAAATTGAGCACCACAGGGAGCTTGCAAGGAGCAGCTCAGGTCTAATTGTGACCTACTTCAATATCAACCTCCCAACAACTTCCCACTGCAATGAGGATGAGGTGCCTGCTCCACCTCTGTCTCCTTCTCTAGCCTCACCTCCCTTTGTCTCCTGTGCTACAGTCACTCTGGCCTTTGGTCTGTCCTCCAGAGTACCCAAGCTTCTCTTTCTAGAGCTTTCCCACATGCTACCCCTAGGTAAACAGGTGGGGCTTCCTTCCCTTCTTTTAGGTATCAGTGTAATGATAGTTAAAAAAAAACAGTCTTTCCTTCCAACCTGAATATACTCCATCAGTTCTACTTATGTTTTCATAATATGATTTTGTCCCTCAGGCATTTAGGCATTTATTATAATTTGTAGCTATATATTTACTTCATGTGTTGTATATGTCCCAAGAAATTCAGGTGGATAGGAAATGTGTGTTTTCTTACTGCTCTATCCCTAGCCTTTATCCCTAACTTATAGGTAGCTGCTCAGTGAATATTTGTTGACAAATATTTGTTGAAAAATGTATAAACACATGCTGTCTCAAAGTTAAATGACCAATGTTCATGTACTAATATGAAGTTGGTAACGAGATTGAATATGCTTAGGTTTTGTCAGTTTTCTCTTAAGAAAATATTTTTAGATTTTCTTTTTGGTATGCAAAAAGCAGAAAAACTTTTCTCCGGCCCAAGGCTGCTTTAATTGCTTCGCTGATTCTGTAGAGCCGTGGCTGTCATGTGGTGGGTGCTCAGATGGAGGCAGTGTATCCCAGCTTTGTTTCATGGTAAATGGAGCCAAGATGGTTTGGCTCAGTGACTCATGCCAGAAAGACAGCTCTGACAATAGGCTTTGAAATACTCCTGCACTATTAAGTCTGCCTTCTAGGGAGACAAGTTCATCACCTTATTAGGATGAAGGCTTCTCACATAGATCTCAGGATTGAAGGCTCACAGTGCAGCTGGAGTGAATTTTATTTTACTGTGCTACTTCCCCCACCTCCATCAACTGCCCATGCAAGATCTGTATTCAAACAGTGTTAGAGAAACAAACATTTGATTGTGAATTTGGGAGCTGGTAATGACTCACAAAAGGAGAAATCTGTGTGTATATTACCACAAATCTTGGTTCTTCTATTTACAGACATTTTTGGTAATTTTTGTATATATTATGTTTAAAAAGTTTTTCATTTTAGCTATGCTTAGAAGTATGGCACAATTTTATTTTTTAATGTCTTTATTTTCCCCTATTTAAAAAGAAACATAGTATTTTGTTACCAACTTTCTGGAACAGTTTTAGTTAAAAATGATTTTTTAAAAATTGATACATTACTTTAAATTCTAGTGTTGATCTGTAAATCCTAGTAAATTTGAGAAGTGGTGGGTGTTGTGGTTTGGTTCCCAAATATCTTGCAAATGTCCATATGCTAAAGGCCTAGTCATCAGCCTGTGGTGCTTTTGGGAGATAGTAGAACCTTTAAGAGTTGGGGCTTAGGAAGTTAGGTCATAGCAAGCACAACCTTGAAGGTTCCCTATGGGAACCCTGGCCCTCTTCTCTCTCTCTTTGCTTCTTGGCCATTATGAAGTGAACAGCTTTCTCCCACACACACTGTCTACCATGATATATTTCACCACAGGCCCCAAAACAGCAGAGCCAACTAAACCTGGACTGAAACCTCTGAATCTGTGACCCCAAATAAGCATTCTCTCCTTTTTTAGCTGTTTACATCAGGTATTTTGTCCCAGGGATGGAAAGTCTACCAACACAGTGGTGCTATGTGTTTTTAAAATCATGATAAGAAAAAGAATCATTTCCTTTTTATTGGTAGGAGCTGAGTGGCTAAAGGATTTTCAGACATTATAGTGGCAATAACACTGATACTGTTGACACAGGCAACATTTGCTCCACTCAGCTGGATCCCAGTCTATGTGTGTTGTGGGTGTGGGGTTGGTGTGTATGTGAGGAGATAAGGATGGGAATACCCTCCACATAATACAAACAGAAGAAAAATATATGCTTTTTAAGATACTGGAATATAACCATATTATTGTACTTCAAAGTAGACAAGAAAACCCCTTTTGGAACAGATGAATAAATAAAATTAAAGGAGAGGCAACAAATGAGATTATACTTCTACTGGTTCATTCACCTGTCTCTGGGGGACACAAACAAATGAATGTAGATGTAGATCATAATTCCATCCACTCAGATGGAAAAGCAAACACAAATTTCTGTAAAAAGTTTAATTTCTAATCATAAAAAATAAAAATATGGGTCTATGTAACCTAACATTACCATCTTTGAAGTATTTACTTCTAGTAATTGAAAGGAAAAAATCATGAAATTAAAGATATTATGGAATAAATGAAAAGAATTTAAAACGTATTCAATTTGGCTAAAGTAATGCTTGTACTTTTTGGAGTTTACTCTTAAATTCCAGTGTTTGATGTCAAATGGGAAAATACTTTTTTCATATAAATCATTCATAAAGTTTCAAGAAATGCCATTTAGTTAGCCACACACCTTTTTGGTGGAACAGAGAATTTGATGAGGCCAGGAAGTACGAGTGTTTTTGGTCTACTGAATCACTTACCTATTCCGCAAATGTTTACTTTCTTTTCTCCTCAGCTGTATTTTGAAGCTCCTTTGTGGCAGGAATTATTGTAAAGTACAAAAAAATGCATACTTTATTGCAACAAAGAATACGGTACACTCTAAGAAAATAAAATACATATTACACTAATAGTGAATAGCAGAAATTATACCACCGGCCTTCAAAGAGAAGGCTCTGAAAACTAAAAGTAATGATTTTAGTACATGAAGAGACTGGGCAATGCACTACTTTGAATATATTTAATGCAGTAAGAAAATGAGTTTTCTGTCATCTACAGTGATCCTCTCCTACCCACAGAGTGTACATTCCAAGCTCCCCAGAGATGTCTGAAAACACGGATATTTTATAGTACTGACTACAGTTGATTCCAGATAACTGAAAACACAGAAAGCAAAACTACAGATAAAGAGGGACTACTGTAATTCATAAGTTTAGAGAAATCAAATACAAGGAGGCAACAATACATACAGTTATATTCAAAGAAATCATTCTAAAGAACACTTGATGTAAACGGTAGTTTAAGAAAATCAAAACATCAAATTGAAAGGTGCATCTCTATGACTAATGCAGACATACTCAAAAGCACACTAAGCTGGGTGTGGTGGTGGTGAATGCTTGTAACCCTAGCTACTCTGCATGCAGTGACAGGAGAGGTAGATATCTGAGCCTAAGAATCTGAGATCAGCTTGGACAACATAGTGAGACCCTGTCTCAAAACAAAAAGAGAAATAAAACCCCAAAAGAAACAGAAAGTAAGTTAATTTAACAAAACCCCAGATTCTTGAGGTTTTTGCACAAATGTTAACTCTAAAGCAGAATAGGTTTCCTAGAAATTGTACTTTGTGTATTACAATTAACTAGTATCAAAGGAAGCATTAAAAAATGAAGGTAAAGAAATATTACTAAATAACGAGTACTATTAGAGGTTATGAAATGCTGAACATAAAACCTTACTTTAAAGCAGTCTACTTCTGCAGAAAGATAATTCTCATTTTTTCAAGATTGATAAACCAGAAAGGAAAGGACCTATGATTACATGAAGTGTAAAGAATTGGGTAGCAAAAACTAAAAATGTAAGCAAAAATGAAGTGAATATTGGAAAGAACATAGTGAAGGTAGTTTTATAAGAAGAGTTCATAAAATTAATAAGAGAAACATTAAAATTCAGTAGATTAATATCCTGAACTATTCATTATGGCATTCCTTAAGACATTTAAAAAATAGAAATGAGACAATTATGCAACAGTGAAGGAGATATTCAAGTAAGTTACAGGATATCATTATATAAAACATGTAGCCCTTTAAAATAATGGTAAAGAAAATTCGGTAGCCACACACACAAAAAAACTGCTTAAAGTGCTACTGTACAGTGGTAAGTGAAAATGCAAGACACACAGGGCATGGACTATTATGATAATGGGTAAAAGTAAGGATTATGTACACATCATAAAAGTTTTGTTTTTTACTTTATTTGATAAACTTTATCACCTTATGGTTTTTAAAATTAGGAACAAGCTACAAAATTTAAGAATTTGAAAAGTTCTTGTATTCTAAAAGTAATAAGTGAAGAAAAATCAATTCAAAATTTTTATGCTTTTGATTTATTTTAAAAAATTTTAATGTTCATTTAAGTATAGTATCTTTTACCTGAATATCATGTTATATATCAGTCTGGAATATATGCTTTTTCTATGAAATGAAATATAACTGATATTTGTAAGTATGGGTGAAAGAAGTTATTAAATATATTGGAATTTAATATGGGAATAATTATTTTGTTTTTCACCATGTTATTCTATGAATGATTTTTTATTTAACATTTTCTTGTAGCATGCCATATGAGTAAAATCTGGTTATTGCACATGTCCCATTTATCCTTTTCACAAATATAGCGTGCTCCTCTCAGATCCAGTTCCCAGTGTAGACGCTCTGATCTGAGTGAGGGGCAAGCCTACAATCGCTTTGAGCTCTTCTTTAAAATGTTGTATACCTTCAGGGTCATTCAGCATTTTGGATTGGTTGAGAATCACAGAAATGGAATTGGGCTCCATCAGCCTTGTATCTCTTTCCTCCTCTGCATGTCTCACTTAAGTCATGGATCCTTCTGGATGCTAAATGGTAAATGTTAAGTACTACTTGCAGGGCCGGGAGACTGAACTGAGCAATCCCCTCCCCCCACCCCGCCCAGTATTGAGGTTTGAATTTAGGGCCTTACACATGCTAGACAAACACTCCACAATTAAGCTACACTTTTGGAAAATTTTATTTGAGACAGGGCCCTATTAAGTTGCCCAGGCCGGCCTTGAATTTGAAATCTTACTGCCTTGGCTTCCCAAGTAGCTGGAGTTACAAGCCTGAACTACCATGCCTGGTTCTAGAAAGAGCTTCTCTTTGTGTGTATAAATTAATACAGAAATGAGGCAAAGGAGCTTTGGTCTAAATTTCAGAGTAGATAGTTCAGCAGAGTCTAAGTATAGAAAGGGGTCTGGGAGATAAACTTGACCAATGTAGACTATTGAGTTGGGAGAGAAACTAGCATTGGAGCAGAATTAGTCCAAGGAGGGAGGACTGAGCTAGAGAGGGTTCAAGAGAAAGAATAAAGAATGAACAGCTTTTAGTCAAGTTCTCACTGATTTCAAAAGTATCCGCTGTTTGCCTACTCTGGGCACAACCTACTCAGACCTTGTGGTAGTGATCACCCTTGAAAGATAGAGTGTGAGAGCCTGGAAAGGGTTTGTGCTTTGAATGGACATGTAGTTATGTGCTAATAGACCTTGGTCATACATGGGTTGTGACTGCCTCTACCTTAAGAAAAGTTAATACGGCATTAAAAATACATATCAGGAATGGGGAAAATACTTCTTGACATAAAAGATAATGTGCATCTAGCACTGCTTTAGGCAATATATGTTGGGAACTTCTACATTTTAATGATATATTTACCATCACTTCCTGAGAAGGTTTTATATACTAGAATGTGCAGATTTATGTATGCATTATTACCAACAGATCTTTTCTGATTTCTAGCTTTCGAGAAACTTTGTTCTCTTCCCTTCCAAAGCATACTTTCTAGGAAAGCAGTGGTGTGTGTTCAATGTTACTTGTCAGTAGCATCTTTAGCTATGAGGTATGACAATCTAATAGAGAGGAGAATGGTGAGTCATGATTCTCAGCATGGGTCACCTCTGCATCCATGAAAGATTATCCAAAACAATACAGGCTGAAAGGAGAAAATTTGAAATCACAAACTCACACTGGGAAACCAGCTTAAAGAGATGAACTAGATACTCAATGGCTACAAACTGGTGTTACATATTAGTTATGTTTTTAAGAGCTAAGAAATATGAAGTTATGCTAACCACTCTTCTTTTGGGGTGACTCAATTATTTAGAATACTCAGTGGACACATGAGGAATAAGGAAGAATTATATCTTCATAAAATCCTGCCCACTTTGATATTGCTCATATCCCACCCTAGGTTGTGGGAACTAGTCTGAGTACCTTCTTAATATGATTCTGGTCAAGATTTATGATTATTCTTTAAGTACGTTAGCTGTACTCCAAGCCTTGACTAACAGTGATGACAAGACTATGGTGACAGCAACTACAGCCACATTTCTGTATGACTTTTTTCTCCAGAAGGAATGGTTCAGCTCTATTCTTCCTGTCGGTTTCACAGAAAGTGGAGGAGAATAGAGAGTCGGAGGCTTGCAGTTTTAGAAAAATGTGTAAGTTCCAAAAGAAGTAAGTAAAGTCTTTAATCATCATTTAGGCAAAGATCTTTCCACATTGAGTGCCTTCTGTGTGTAGTCACTGTATAAGGTATTTTGTTAATGTCATTATTCTAAAACCTTAAGTAATTCTATAAAGTAAGCATTTTATAGATTAGTAAACTAAGACACAGAGAAGTTAAGTAAGCAATCCCAGATCATATGGCTAGTGGTAGTGAAACTGAAATCTGATCTGATATTGGCCTCACTCCACAGACATTATCCTTCCAAAGACTGCACTGTTTTTTCTCTGCCAAGAGCTTAACCTGGCTGTCTAAGCTTTTATTTGCTCTTTGGGAGACTGAAGCATTCAAAAAGAGCTAACTTTTATTCAGACTTCATTCATTATTTCTGAAAAATATTTCTGTGCCATGTGGGGCTCTATGTGCCATGTCCCAGGCCACATGTTAAAAATTTCAAAATATAATTATCAGAGTCTTCATGTTCAAAAAGCTCACAGATGATAGGACGAGAAGTAGGAGAGTAGCTACAATTGATGGAAATAAATAGACATGGTGGAATGGAGCATAGGCAGTGAGCGGGAATCCTTCCTGGGTCAGTGGAAGGATTTGATCTATTCTTTGTGGTTCATCAATATTCCATGGCCCTCAAATTTTCCACTGCCTGAGAAACTCAAATATGTCAGAGTGAACAGCTAGACTCATGAGGCAAAAAGACAGGTGACTTAAGTGCCACAGTGATGTGTCTCAGCTTGCTGTAGCTAAAACTTGTAGAGCTTCACGGTATAGGCCTTTGACTTTGACTTTCCCAATGTCAGGATGAGCAAAGAAGCCAACATCTGTGTAGAAAGGATTCTTTTGGCATGCTGTGAAATATGCTATGTTGCTGCAGCTTGTTCCTATCTTCACTGGTTTGGGCACATACCCACCCTCAGCGCCAAGCTGGGAACTGCATGAATGCTGTCCTAATGAAGGGAACACACCCCCATCATCTGATAGCTTTCCCATGAGGTCTGAAGCCTCATGTAATTTATGACCTCTTAATAAGTTCCCAGGAAGGGGATAGAGGATGGTAAGAGCAGAGTCAGGATTTAGTCACTTCAATAGCCCTTTCCAGAACTGAGCTACACTTGAACTAGAACTAAAATCTGTTCAACTTTAGCAGGGGAAATGGGAACAAACTCAGATTTTTCAATTTCAGGTAGAATCTCTGTGTGTCTCTCTGTCTTTTTCCTTTGTTCTCTACCTCCCTGACTCTATCTCTGCATTTCTGTCACTGGCTCTCTTCTACAAACACACAGACACAAGCTCTGAGATTGATATTGGCCTTAATCAGACAAAAAGAATTTTTTTTAAACACTAATGCTTCCAATTTGAATCTGTCTCTTAGAGTAGCATATAAACGAGAGAAAAAAAAAAGCCAATGTGAATGTTACCTTACCTGCAACCGAAGGTAAAATCCAACTAGAGGTGTCAATAGGACCTTAATCCTTGGGTTTTGTCACACAAAGTCCTATTGAGTGCTGCCTTACCCATGTACCCCTGGAAGTGCTTGGTTTTCAGCAGTGCCACCACATTCTATTCTAAAATTAGCCTGAATGCACTCCTCAACCTGAGTGTTCTTACTTTTCCAATTTCCCTAAAGGGCTTCCAAATGAATAAAAGTACATTCATTTTCAACTGCCCCCTTCCATGCTCAGAATTCTCAAATGGAACTATTCACTGGAGCATGACTGGGCAGTGTTTTCTATTTCAGGTTCGCCAAATCGGTAAACCAGGGCAATCATGTGGGTTATCCATTCATGAGGAAGAAAGCAATTCTCTATACTTGCTCATTAATCTCTTCTACTTCTCTAAACCACATGAATTAGAGGCATCCTTTCTTCTTACCTCAGCTGGGTTCCCAATTTGTTTTCCAATCCTTTTCATCAAAGGCAAATGTACAGGTCAGTACTTCAAAGAGAAGGCACTGTTTCTAGGTGCTATTCAGAAAAATAATTAAAGTTTATTACATAAAAACTATTTGACCTTTATCTTCTCTTTAGAGATTTAATCAATAACAGGAAAAGTGTAAACACTAATTTTAAAATATCATTTTCACCATCATTATGCTTTGTTATATATAGTTACAGACTAGCCCAAGCTATTGACCATAGGAATGTCAAAATACACATTGGAGATTTTAGAGTGATTTTTTTACCTTTTGTCCTAAGGCCAGGCACATATTAGGTACTCAATGAATATTCACTGCACAAAGATGAAAATCCTGTCTCCTATATCGTTTCAGAGATCATAGAGCTTACAGATGATCTCCAGAGAAAATGTTACAGAGTTAATTTTCTTCTTAGTAAACAGACACATAAAAATGATGGTAGTGTTTAAACTGATCATAAAAAATACTATTTAGGAATCTTTGACAAAAGATTCAAATTTTATGTTTGTTTACCATCCCTTGGTGGGTCCTTTTCAGAGATTTAGGTTATTAACTCCTTCCACATTATGTCACTCAAAACCACCATGATATATTGATACATTTATATTGCAAATCACCTAAGCTGTATCCCCGAACTCTAACAGGTAGAATGAGGACATAATATGAAATGTTAGTTCCCTAACCTTGCAACTCTCAGGCTTACACATTCGTTCTTATTGCTGTTTTAATTGTTGGTAGCTATTTGAAAACAGACATAGCTACTAAATATGATAGAAATGCTTTAATGGTTGCAGATATCCAGTAGCAAATGGATTTTAAAGGGAAAAAGTAGCATTTAAATTAGAGAATACTGTGGTGTATACAGATATAATTTTGAGAACCAGCTATTGCAAAAACTGCAACAACCTTAAAAACTCATCTTGAAGCAAAATACAGTTATAGTTAGGACAAACGTGTTAATGAACTTCAATAAGTACCCACTGACTTTGTTTCTTTTTACTTTCAGAGGTCTTTTATTTTAAATGCCACATTTTGCCTTCTTTTCTGGAGACTATGGAAGAAATCCTTCTTTCCTTCTAAAATTCCTTTTAAATGCTCATCCAGGGTCCTGAAAATCTCCCTGCAGACGTAAGCTTGGTAGTATTTAAAAGGTGTTAGCCCTCCTTTTTGGTCATGGGCACTAATGTAGGCTTACAGATGGGAGAGAATGTGACGTTGTTCTCTAATTGCCTTCTCCATCTGGGTTATGAGTATTTATGGGTCCTTGGATGTATCATTATGTTTGAGGAGCCTAATTCATTCTTATTCATCACATTGGCAAATGAAGACATTGGATAATTCTGAGACCCAGGCTTTCTGCACCTCCTGTCCAATACCCTGCACCATCCCCTTGGACTCTAGTGGAACTGAACTGGACAATACTTATCATGAGATAAGAGAATATAGTGGGGGAATGGAGACCTCCTAATCTAGCACTTTCAATGTATTCAGCACCTTGAACTATTAATACCTTCTAGAAATTTTGGTCTCCCATCAAATACTTCGGTTAAACTTCCTTTTCATTTTGTTTTAGGTGTAAATCACTTCAATGTTAAAAGATTTCATTTGTACCTGCCATTACAAATTCAGTTCTCCCTGTATTTCTCAGTATTTGTTAAATGGCTTAACTGTTTTAATTACTGATGATTATTTTCTTATTTTCTGCAATACTTTGTAGAGTTCTTTTTTTTTTTTTGGTATTTCTGATTTATACTACTGAAGGAGGAACCACATTTTATAATCATTTACTAAGGCATTCTTGAAAGGAACATTTTACTGTATGTGGGTAACAATTAAGTACCCAATAAAACAGCTTAGAAAACTAAACTGTTAAGTTAAAATGCAATAGTAAGAGTAGAGCTATGGAAATTTGAATGAAATAGCTTCTCCCAGCTAGAGAAGTACCTAGCTAAATGTATTCATAAGATTTAAAAAAAGGTCATGTCAAGAAGTTCATGACAAGAGAAGGCTGTGTGTGTGTGTGTGTGTGTGTGTGTGTGTGTGTGTGTGTGTGTGTGTGCTTCCATGTAAGAAGGAAAGGAGCAGGTAGAGATATAAGTGAGCAATAGGACATTAAGGAAGAAGTCAGAATGTCCACTGATAATTTTAGTGGAATGATAGACTTAGGCAAAGATCCAGGCAGTAGAATCCCATGTTAAGGATGAATGACACTGAGCAGGTAGAGAACTCAGACCATTTAAGCTTACTTCATTACCCTTTGAAATAATGGAACAAACTTGCAGGTTCTGATCTCCAGGCTCACCAAGCAGTATTGATCTACATGTTTGACCCCCTGCAGGTGTATCTACAGGAAAGCAGTGTTCTGGGTATGGCCTCTGAAGTCCTGCAAAAGCTTTGTTTCTCAGTGTACATTTGAAGAGTCAACTAGCATTCCAATTCTGCACTTTGATTGTGAGCCTTGATCATTCAAATCCCTTCCTGTGAAAGGATTCACTGCTACAGCAGGCTCAAATGTCTGAACCTGTGTCCTATGAGACCTCCAGTAGCCAAACAGCTGGTTTATCACTCTCACGCCGCTTCGCATGCAATTCCATCTTAAATGCCATCATACCCAATTGTTTCCAAGCACATAGTCTTTTTCCCTTCTCCTCTCCTCTTTTCTTCTCCCCTCTCTACTACTCTCCCATTTCTTCCCTTTCTCTATCCTTATTTATTTTTCTTTTATTCTTCTCTTACATTTGCTTTTTGTGTGTGTGCACCACTGTATTCCAGACATATTACTGAGGTCTAGGGATTAAAACAAAACCTTATAATCTCTTTGTTTTGGTTGTTTTGAGACAGGGTCCATAACTCAGACTGGCTTTGAACTCAAGATCCTCCCATCTCAACCTCTCTAGTGTTGGGATTATATGCATGTACCACCATACTGGCAAAACTCCATCTTCTTTTTAGAAGAAAGAGATACAAGTCTGAGTGCCTGTTGTGGTGTTGCACACCTGTGGTCCTGGCATTCAGCAGGCCAAGGCTAGAGGATTGCAAGTGCAAGCCTGGGCTATTACATTTGGAGTTCAAGGCCAGCCTTTGCTACATAGGAGACTGTGTCTCAAACAAAAGCAAAACAAATTTACAGCAAAAGGTTAAATATAGTTTTCATTTGTGGCATAAAGTTTTAATTCCAAAGGATGTGTTATGGCTCTCTTGTGTGAAAGCAATATTTTAGGTTTTGTGGAAGATTAAAAAAATTGTAAGGTTTGGCCTCAAGTTGTTTATAGCCTATTAAATTTTCAGAAGATATAATAGGAGTAAATTCTAAGCAGAATGTGAGAAATCTTATGTGAATTATGCAAAATGTTTTTGCATATAAAAAGAAAGAATACTTTTAGCTAAGGTATTCTTTGATGAGGTGAGTGGTATTGGGGCATGCAATAGAGGAGCTTGCTAAGTTTAAATTGAATAATGTGTTAAATCAGGAGAGAGGGGCCAACGTGAGGTTGTGGAAAAAAAATTTTAAGACAAATAGAGATAGTCAGAGACCACTGAGATGCTAAGTGTTAGAAACATAGGACTCTATAGGGATAACAGGTCAGAAGAACATAGCATTAAGTTAGGAATTGTGGACTAGGATACAAAGCAGCCTTGGCTGGGTAGTGAGGTTGAAGCTAAAGTCAAAAGCTTTGTCTTCCAACAACTATGGGAGGTGCTTAGTAATGCTCTGAAAGATGTAAAGAAAATGATCTATTTTCAGTACTGTTTCTGAAGATGGCTGTGAATGGTCTAGTGCACTGTACTTCAAAGACTTATTCATCCAAAAGACAAAAGAATCCTCAGTCACCTGACTTCCCCTCCACACAAATCAAAGAACATTAAGGTAACTTTGGGTGGAACTTGGTATTTGTCAGGAGTAATATATACATTATTTGAAGTGGTACACAGAGCACATTTAAGCTGTTAATCCAGTTGAGTCTATCTGTGGTTATTAGTGATATCCTTAATCCATTTTAAGACTGGAACTTAATTCATATGGCAATGTGAAGACTGTGAAGGCTTTTTTTTTTTTAATGTACGGCCAAGTTTTGTTTTGTAAAGAATATTCTGCCAAGATCAAATCTGGGTGCAGGAGAACATTTATGGTCATACTGTAGCATTTCAGGAAGAGGTACAAGGTACTAGAGAGATTGCATTATGCATGAGAATGAGTTACAGAGAAGACAAAACCAACAGAACTTGGTAATAAAATTGACTTCAGATAGCAATAAACGTAATAATCCTTAGATTCAAATGGCTTGAGTCTAGGCAATAAGCCAATTTCTGCAAAAAAGTAAGCTCCCATTGGCAAAAGTAGAAAAATAAGCAAGTACATGAAAAATATTAAATTTGGAAAAAGAAATTTTAGATCTACTGAACAACATTAACACTTCATAATTGAAGGTTTACTGGTATATTGAGAGGAAGTACTCAACTACTTTCATAATAAAATGTGTATTATTTTGCCTCACCCTACTCTGAAAGTAAGTCATCTACTCAACTGTGTGTTGATATTTGGAAAGGCTAGTTATTTGCCCCGGGTTATCTTGAAAGTTAGTGTGATTCAGATTGGATAGAAAATTTTCTGTCTTTTCATCAAAAGCAGAAACAAAGAAAAAAAAGAAGGAATGAAGGAAGGAAGGAAGGAAGGAAGGAAGGGAAGAGAGGGAAGTAGAAAGGAAGGAATGACTGCTTAGTTTTAAATCTACCAATGAATACCCAACTATCATGAAACTACGCTTAAGCCATGCAACAAAAGATGTTCTGTGTCATGAAAATGGTATTCATTTCATTGGGAATTTGAATTAAAAATAGCATTTGGACATCTGTCATATGTTGAAATTGAAATGAATTTGTTTAGCCATGATTCACGAATTTGTAAGTGTAACACTAAAAAAATTTACATACACAAAATAAGATTTCTTTTGAATGCTAAATCAGATATGCTAGTTAGTAAGAAAGCATCCTGTGTTTGCTGAGAAGGAAAGCTTTCCTGCTGGAGTGTTATCCAATTTGATAACTTTGGTTCAAAGTTTCAGAGGATTCAGTCCATGGTCACTTGGTCCCATTGCTTTGAGCTAGTGGCACAGCAGAAGGTCATGGCAGGGAGCACATTGTAGATAGAGCAAAGCTGCTCACTTCATGGCAGCTTTGAAAAGCAAAGGTAGAGAGAGAGGAAGGGGCCAAAGCAAAATACACACTTCAAGGCCGTGCCCCATGACCCACTTCTTCCAAGTAGGTCTCACCTCCCAGTGTTTTCTCCATAGCCCATTAAGTTACGAATCCTTCAATGTATTAATCCATAGATGAGGTTGGAATCCTTGTGACGCAGTCATCGTCCAAAGGGCTCACCACAGAATATTGACATACTGGTGACAAAGTCTTCAACACATTAGCTTTTGGGGGATATTTCAGATCCAAACAGAAAAGTTAAGTAAAATATTCATAAGTACTTTATTCTGGGTAACATTGAATCGCATTAAACATCCCACTGACATCTTCTTTATCACCAAGTTAAACAGGACTAAGTGGGAAAAGGAAGAGGAGGCAAATCGTTTCTCCTCTATCTCTCAGCATTACTTTTGCATGTGGAATTATGCAATTTATAAGACATGCTGTGTATAAGAAAAATTCTCTGGGTTTTTAATTGCAAGGTTTGTGATCCCTAAGAAACTACTAAAAGAAAACTGTGTTTGAGTCTGAGTATTCAAAAACTTATTTCTTAATGAATTTCCATGTATGTTTCCATCTCCAGTTTTCAGGAGGGGAGAATGGTTGACATTGGCCACGAGAAGAGATGTGTGAAAATAAGTCTCAGGTGAATTGACACATGGAAAACTGTAATACAGAGTTTAAATTGGCATCTCTTATCCACCATTCCTTTATCATTGTTTCCAGCAAAGAAGAAAAACCCATTTACTTTTTTTCTGTCTCTATTATGAGCTAATGATAAATATGTGACTTGAATCCAAAATACTGTTGTCAAACACTGACTTATGTGAACTCTTTCACTCAAGCATTCCTTATTGCTGATCAAATAGACCATTGCAACTTTCCTTCAGGAAATCATTTCTGAAGATTGACTGACGTGAACTCACTACTCTAAGTCATTTAAGCAACAGAGTTACATCTTTGAAATACTAATACATCATTCTACTTTTTTTACAGTATTCTATTTAGAATTATATTCTTATATCTTTCCTTTTTTTCTGAAAAACTGGAAAAGAAAGATAGTGCAATTATGCAAGTGTTGATATACAAGTGTCTCATAAATTTCCCTGGTATGTAAGTCAGAATGTTTCTTTAGAAAAGCAAGTTCTCAGGGCATAAATATAAGCAATTTTGAGAAAGCTGCTATTAATTATTATGAGCTCAAGGGAAAATAGTACATATTATTTGTGTGAATAATGAGCACAAGGACTCAATGCATAAAAATTTTTGTTCTATTTTAGGGAATTTCTAAATATTTCACTTATATGTCCTAAAAAGTATAAAAGTTTGTTTTTTTCAGAAACTATGCTGTAACAACTCCCATACCTTTGTCAAGGGACAACTGCTTATATTGCACCAAATCCACATTCAGACTAAATATAATCCTGAATGTCCCATATTCTTTCATACACATTTATCCATTTATAAAATATTTATTTTGGACCTACTATGTACAAAACACTGAAGACATTGCTGTAAATAATTTAAACCCATCTGTGCCCAGAGAAGGGACACAATGTTTCCAGATAAAGAGAAGTGGAATAAAATATATACATGTATTTTTATCATTATTGCTTTGTTAACCATCTCTTAAATTAATTTTAAGAATCCTATAGTGGGTAACTCCATCTTCTGAATAATTATCTCTCTCTTAAACACCTACCCAGCCACTTGGAATAAGACCATATATTGAGAGATTTCAAATATTCTGCATTTAATACAATATTGAATTAAATTCATAACAGGATGAAAATTTGTAAACTACTAAATTATTAGGTACATTTTAGCTTTTTCAGTATTTAATACCACCCCAGAAAATGTTCCTACTATATTCAGCTGCTCTTCTGCTGACTTAATCCAGAGTCATAGCCTGGCTATGGCGATTGTAATTTGGGGCACCACCGTCCAAACCTCCATTCAGGTTCTGCTTTGTTCACTCAGATTGCACAGGGGACAAGTCTTTGCACTTGGTTTTGGAGCCCAAGGTATGTGAAGAAATCAGACTTCTTTCTTTCACTTTGGATTAGTGTTTCTCTGAAGAACAGGTTTAAATTTGTTGATAAGTAGTTGATCTTTCCTTGTGAAAGGGGCTGTCCTTTCAACTATCATTATCTCATTCCAACTACAGTGCTAACCAGTACCACATACTTCCTTCTGCTTGGCAGAAACTGAATCTAAGAATTAGTCCTGTTATTTGTATCAAGTTAGGATTTGGAATTATTTTTGATAGGCAGTCTTGAGTTGAAGAGATACCTCTATTAGCAAGATTGTGTTTGGTAAATAATGTATTTGCCAATATTCAAAGCACTTCATACTTTGCAGCACATATCTTTTACCATATGTTTTACACTGTATCTAAAGCTAGCCAACTCTTAGGTTGCAGAAATCTATAATCATGAACACCGAATGCAAAATTCTTTCGTGAAGAAAGATTTTGTGTTAGTTGGTTAAATCTTGAGAAGTCTAAATTGTGGAAGTTACAGGTGAGAGTATTCATTTGCCCACTTTGCTTATTTGCACTTGCTGTACTCAGTGAGTAGGACTTCTTTGGGGGGATAGAATAGCCTAGTACATGGTGTAAATAAA
Organism: Castor canadensis; assembly: GCF_047511655.1. NCBI lineage: Eukaryota > Metazoa > Chordata > Mammalia > Rodentia > Castoridae > Castor > Castor canadensis. Next base: position 125,604,713 of record NC_133388.1, on the reverse strand, counting down.
TTGCACAAGAAGACTTGAAGACTTAATGGGTACAATAAAGACAGAGCTATCTCTTGTTTTTCTAACAGGAATAACAAATCCATTTTAGTGCATGTTTTCTAAGCAGCAGCCATTGCTTAACGGCATGTTGCAGCTACTTAGAAAAGAAACTACAAATGAAAGTATTATCTCAAATGGAATTCACAGAAAGCTCTTACACAATTCCCAGCATTGAATTGTAATGCAAAACCAGTGCCATGGATAGCATTATTGCATTTATTTTGGCTACTCATTCTGTTGCTTATAATTTCGACCCAGTACCCAGGTATTAAATGTCTTCACCCCAATTTCCAGGGTAGCCACAGGTATTCTTTAGGATTTTCTGCAAATTCTGTTGGGGTAAGTCAATTGTCCATAATACCCCGCTGAAGTTGAGTTCAAAAGTTAACTTTTTAAAGCTGTTTATCATCAGACAATTGCAATGAGAAGCCAACTCTGTTTCCAGTATATAAGATATAAATGTGTCTGAGAGTAGTGGCATGCTTAGGTAGGGAAAGGGTATAAATCAGGAGTATGGCTATCTAGGACAGCATGGTAAAGACTTAAATCTTTCAGTCCTGGGGGCTGGTATTCAGTTAGAAAAAGATGAATTTTCTCACCCCAAATGCAAGTAACTGTTGGGAATTGATTGGCAGTTTTAAAAGCTAATTGATATATTTTTATCAAGCATCATTCTGGTATAAGTTCTCAAATTTTGTTTTTGGAGATTGAGTAAAAGTTTATCAGCATTTTTTCTCAAAAGACCATAGCAGAAATGTGCCTGCACCAACCAAGTATTTTCATTCAAGGCCATATTAGAATGTGAAAGCATTTTATTTTTATTTTTGAAATTTTTTTGTTTTCATATTATTCTTGTACTTTGACATTTACAAAAATGCTTACAATATATCTTAGTTAAATTCACCCTTTCCCTCGTTCTCCTTTATCTCCTCTCCCTCCATTCTTAGAATAGTTTTAACAGGTCTTATTTTTCCATTTTCATATATCAGTACCTAATATTTTCACTATATTTATCCTCCTATACCTTTTCCTTATATCCTACCTATTCCCATTGGTACCAACCCCCACCCAAGAAAGAACCTGTTTTATCTTCCTGTCCTCTGTTTTTGAGAAAAAAGACATTTTTGTTTGTTTCAAACATCTGTACAGAGAGTTTCATCATGACATTTTCATATATATATATTCATATACATATATATGTGAAAATTGACCAAAGTACAGTATATTTGCAGCTGAAATACATCAAGAAACCCCTTTGAACTCTGAGTTTGGAATTAAAAATGAAAGACAAGACTGTAAAATAGGTCGTGTTGGGAGTGGAGGTTACTTGTAGGAGGGGAGAGAACAGATGAATGAAATGAAGGATGGCGACTATGGTACATGTGCTTTGTAAACATATATGATAAATGTATTGTTTTAGGTGGAATGGGGAGGAGGACCGGGGAAGAGGTGATAGGGGCAAACCTAACAAATTTTCAGTGTAAGACTGCTCAGAAATGTCACAGTGATTCCCTATTGTACAATTAATGTATGCTAATACAAATGGAAAAGGGCATATAGAGATGATTAATAAGCACATGAAATATGATCCATGTCATTATGACATTAGGGAAAATCAAAACACAAAGCAACATCCAGTGCTGGTGCAGATAGGGAGTAGCTGTATCGCTCATCCACTGCTGGTGCAAGTGCAAAATGGTAGAGTCACTTTGGAAGTTTTTCATAAAACTGTGACCTGGTAATTACATTCCTTCAGATCTACCCAAAGGAAGTGAAAACTTATATCTACATATAAGTCCACACGCAATTATTTCTAGCAGCTTTATTCATCATTACCAAAAACTTAGAAGTAACTCATATGTCTTTCAATAAATGAACAGATAAACAAAATCTGGTACACAAAGACATGAGAAAACTTGAATATAAGAGATAAACAATAGAAAAATATAAGTGCCCAGCTCCTTGAAGTCACCCTAAATATAAAGCCTTTTTTTTTTTTTTTTTTTTTGGCCTGGAGAAGCAGAAAGAAAGCACTAAATTCCAGGAAAGTCCACAGAGCATCAAGGTACATGTAAACCATTTTGACTGCTCAGTAGTATAGCAATGGGATCTCTCAAGATTAACAATTTGATAAGTCTCAGTATTCCACCCTTGAGAATGAAATGTAGCTTTCTATTTTGCTGATAGTACAAAATAACAAATTGGTTATCCTCTCTCTTGGCTGCAAGCATGGAAATCTTGGACATTTATGTCCTTTCTGATCTTAAAAAAATGCAATGTAAAAAGAAAAGTAATCCTGCAATGCTTCTTCTTACCAAGGCCCCTGCCACCAATTATTAAAGTCTGGATAGTATAATGGGTGTCTCTACTTTCCCTTGAAATGGAGTTGGTTTAAAGAAACTAAATGTATGTACTTTTTAATCTTGAAAAAGATTGCTGATCAGTTATTCATTCTGTAATGAACATTTGGTTTGATTCAATCTCTTGGCTATTGTGAATAAGACTCCCAAGAACATGAATATGCAAATATCTGTTTGAGTCTTTGCTTTTAATTCCTGAAGTGGAATTGCTGGCTCACATGGTAATTCTATATTTAGTCTTAAAGAACTGAGATATTGTTTCCCTTTGTGGCTATACCTTTTGCATATCCAAGGGTTCTAATTTGTCCACAAATTACCAACACTTACTATTTTCAAAATTTTTTTTATGGTAACCATCCTAGTGAGTATGAAGTGGTTTCTCATTGTGATTTTGATTTTGATTTTTCTAGTGATTACTGATGTTGTGAGGCTTTTCATGTGTTTATTAGCCAACTGTGTATCTTCTGTGGGGAAATGTCTCATCAAGTCCTTTGCAAATTTTTTATTATAAATTTTTTATTAGGATATATTCATTATGGGGAGGAAGATTTGCAGTGACAATTGTGATCAGTCTTGCATTGCACATTATCTGCCCCCATGTTTTCTCCCCCTCAACATGCTCCCTACCCCACTTAAAGCAATTGCAAGAGATTTTTTAGTTCTGTTTCATATAGGTATGTGAAGTCCATCAACCATATACCATCACCTTAATCTCCTTCCTTCACCTTTCCCCCTTCCAACTAACATCCTTCTCCCCTGCACACACTGTGCTTATTTTATAGTCCTGGTTTTCATTATTAATATTTGAGTTGATGTTCAAAGGGGTGTTTCAAGGTATGCCCACTGTGGGTGTGCTTTACTTTGGTCTGTTCAATCCCTTCAAGTACTTGCCCTTACCCCTTTACCTCTCACCCTGCATTTTTCAACAGCTTTCAATACATAACCTTATATCCTCTACCTTCACATCTTATAGAATGCAATATTACTGATGCTCTATCATTCTCTTTTCCTTTCTCCCGTTTTCTGAGTTCCATAGAGTAGTTCTACTGTTACAAACATGTTCCACCTCTGAGTTTGTATATGATCATACTTGTTTTTGTGTATATGTTTATCTTTGGATCTATCTTCCAAGTATGAGAGAAAACATGCATCTTTTGTGTTTCTGATCCTGTCTAACTTCATTTAACATTATGTAATCCAACTTCATCCATTTACTATCAAACCCCATGTCGTTATTCCTTGTGACTGAGTATTTCATTGTGTATATTATGTTCCATTTTGTATATATACCACAATTTCATGATCCATTCATCAGTTGTAGGGCATCTGGGTTGTTTCCAGAGCTTGGTTATTGTGAATAGTGCTGTGATGAACATCAGTGTGCAGGTGACTCTACTATATCCTGTTTTACATTCTTTTGGGTAGATGCCCAGGGGTGGTATCACTGGATTATATGGCAGTTCTATCACTAGTTTTTTAGGAACCTCCATACTGCTTTCCATAGTGGCTGTACTAATTTGCATTCCCACTAGCAGTGTATAAAGGTTCCTGTTTCGCCACATCTTCACCAGCATTTGCAGTTGTTATTACCCTTGATTATGGCCATTCTAACTGTGGTGAGATGAAATCTAATTATTGTTTTGATTTGCATCTCTTTTCTGACCAGGGAAGTTGGACACTTCTTTACATATTTATTGTCCATTTGTACCTTTTATTTTGAGAATTCTCTGTTTAATTCATGTGACCTAAAACTTTGAAACAATTCCAAAAAGTTGTTTCTTCACTGGGGTGTTGATTCTTTGGGGCCTGAGATTTTTGAGTTCCCTATAGATTCTGGATATAAGTCCCTTATCGGATGAGTAGCTGGCAAAGATTTTCTCCCATTCTATAGGCTGTCTCTTGAGTCTGATAACTGTTTCCTTTACTGTGCAGAAGTTCTTGAGTTTGATGCATTCCCATTTGTTCATTCTTTCTCTTAGATGCTGTCTTTTGAGTTCTGTTTAGGAAGTTGCTCCCTTTATCTATCTGTTCCAGTGTATTTCCTACTGCTTTTTGGAGTTGTTTCAAAGTTTTATGTCATATACTAAGGTCTTCGATCCACTTTGAGTTGATTTTGGCATGGGGTGAAAGGGATCTAGTTTCAGTCTTCTCCATGTGGATATCCAGTTTTCCCAGCAGCATTCATTGAAGAGGCTGTCTTTTCTCCATCATGTGTTTTGGGTTCCTTTGTTTAAGATCAGTTGCCATAGATGCATGGGTTTATGTCTGGATCTTCTATTCTGATCCCTTGGTCTTCATCTGTGTTTTTGTGACAATTTCATGCTATTTTTATTGTTATGGCTCTTTAGCATAGTTTGGAATTGGGTATTGTGATGCCTCTAGCATTAGACTTTTTGCTCGGAATTGCTTTGGCTATTGAGGTCTTTTGTGTTTCCATATGTATCTTATGATTATTTTTTCCATTTCTGTGCAGAATGTCATTCGAATTTTAATAGGGATTGCATTGAACATGAAGATTACTTATGCCCATATGGCCATTTTTACAGTGTTGATTTTAGTAATTCACAAGCATAGAAGGTCTTTACATCTTCTGATGTCTTCTTTGATTTCTCTCTTCAGTGGTTTATAGTTTTCATTAAAAAAGTCTTTAGTTTCTTTTGTTAAATTTATTCTGAGGTATTTTATTGTTTTTGAGGGTATTGTAAATGGGATTGTTTTTCTGATTTCTGTCTGTACATTGTTGATATATATAAAAACTACTGATTTCTGTAGGCTAATCTTGCATCCTGCTACTTTGCCAAAAGAGTTTATGATTTCTAGTAGGTTTTTAAAAGAGTTTTTATTCCTAGTTTCTTCAGAGCTTTTATCATGAAAGGGTGTTGGATTTTGTCAAAGGCTTTTTCTGCATCTATTTTGAGGATCATGTAATTTTTGTCCTTGCTTCTGTTTATATGCTGTATTATGTTTATGAATTTACATATGTTGAACCATCCTTGCATCCCTGGAATGAAACTGACTTGGGCATGTTATGTGATCTTTTGACATGTTGTTGAATTCTTTTTGCCAGTATTTTGTTGAGACTCTTTGCATGTATATTCATTAAAGATATTGTTCTGTAATTCTCTTTTCTTGTTACATCTTTATTAGGTTTTTGAACCAGTGTAATGCTGAGTTCAGAGAATAAGTTTGGTAGTGTTCCTTCTCTTTCTATTTCCTCAAAAATTTTAAGTAGTATTGGTGCTATTTCTTCTTTAAAGGTTTGGTAAAATTCTGCCATGATTCCATCAGATCCTGGGCTCTTCTTTGTAAGGAGATGCTTTACTACTACTTCAATTTTATTACATGTAATAGGACTATTCAGGTGTTTAATATCTTCTTGGGTCAATTTTGTTTAGTTATATGCATATAGGAATTTATCCATTTAAGCTAGATTTTCCAGTTTATTTGAATATAAGTTTTCAAAGTCCTCTCTAACAATTCTCTGAATTGCATTGGTATTTGTGGTAGGTCCCCTTTTTCATCTCTAATTTTATTAATTTGGATCTTTTTCCCTACTCCTTTTTGTCATGTTGGCTAAGGGTTTGTTGTCTTGTTTGTCTTTTCAAAGAACCAACTTTTTGTTTCATTGATTCTTTGTATAATTTGTTTGGTTTCGATTTCATTGATCTCAGCTCTAATCTTTATTATTTCTCTCTGTCTGCTGTTTTGGTTTTGGTTTGTTTTTGTTTTTCTAGGAGGTTAAGGGAATCATTAGATTGTTTATCTGAGATGTCTCTGGTTTTTTTTAATATAGGCATTTTTAGTTATAAACTTTTAACATGGTCTTTGCTGTGTCTCACAGATTCTAGTAGGTTATATTTTCATTTTCATTGGATTTTAGGAACTTTTTGATATCTTTCCTTATTACTTTGGTCACCCATTGTATTCTTAGTAGTGTGTTTTTCAGTCTTCATATGTTTGAATATTTTCTGGGGATTTTTTTGTTGTTGAGGTCTAGTTTTATTCCATTGTCATCTAATATGATACAGGGGTTATTTTGATTTTCTTAAATTTTTTGAGACTTGCTTTGTGTCCTAAAATATGATCTATGTTAGAGAAAGTTCTATGAGCTACAGAAAAGAATGTGCCTTGCCTGGTTGTTGGGTGAAATACTCTGTAGATATCAACCATGTCTATTTAGTCTAATGTGTGGAGTATCTCTGAAGTTTCTTGATTTTTATCTGGATGACCTAACTATTGGTGACAGTGGGGTATTCCCAGGTCTTCCACTATCACTGTGTTAGTGTCTATCTGTGCTCTTAGGACCATTAGAGTTTTTTAATGGAAATGGGTTTCTCTGTGTTCAGTGCATATATGTTAAGGGTTGATATTTCCTGTTGATCAATTATTCCTTTCATTAATATGATATGACCTTCATTGTCTCTTCTGATAAATTTTAATCCACTTTGTCAGATATGAGTATAGTTACTCCTGATTGTTTGTGGGATCCATTTGCCTGGAAAACTTTTTTCCATCTTTTGACACTAAGCCAGTGTTTATTTTTTTCAGTTAGATGAGTCTCTTGCAAACAACATGTGGTTAGGTCTTGTTTTTTAATCCAATTTGTTATCCTGTGTGTCTTGATTGGAGCACTGAGGCCATTTACATTTAGTGTTAATATTGAGAGGTATCTGTTGTTTCCAGTAATTTTTCTTTGCCTGTTGTTTAGTTTTACCCATTCCTTATTTATTGGCATGCTTGCTCAAAAGGATTTATTCTTTCTTGAATCTACCTGTCTCACTCTGGTTTCTTCTTCTATATGTAAAAATCCTTTAAGTATCTTCTGTAGTGCTGGCTTGGTGGTAGCAATTCCTTTAGTTTTTACTTGTCATGGAAGGTTTTAGTTTCTCCTTCAATTAGGAAGGATAATTTTGCAGAGTAGACTAGTGTAGGTTGACAGCTGCTTTCCTTCAGGGCCCGAATTATGTCTTTTCATGACCTTGCATTTAGAGTTTGAGTTGAGAAATCTGTTGCTATTCTAATGGGTTTGCCTTTATATGTGACTTGTCTTTTCTTTTTTGCAGCTTTCAGAATTCTTTCTTTGTTCTGTGTGTTCTGAGTGTTTTGATTATGATGTGCCTGGATTTGTTTCTCTTTTGTTCCTGATGATTTGGTGTTCTGTAAGCTTGTTGCACATGGATGACTCTTTCTCGAGGTTAGGGAAGTTCTCTATTATTCTATTGAATATGTTGTCAGTGCCTTTAGTTTGTATCTCTTCTCCTTCTTCTATACCCATGATTCATAGGTTTGGTCTTTTCATGGTGTCCCAGATATCTTGCATGTTCCATTCATATATTCTTAGCATGGTCTTTTACTGTTTGGTCTAATTCCTCTACTTTGTCTTCTGTTCCTGATACTCTATTTTCAACTTGCTCCACTCTGTTTGCCAAGCTTTCAAAGTGATATTTATTTGGGATATTGAGTTGTTTAATTTGGATTGATTGTTTTTTGGAGTTTTCATATCTTTATTGATTTTCTCTTTCATATCCTGGATAGTAATCTTAATTTCATTCATCTGCTTGTTTATATTTTCTTTGAGCTCATTTAATTGTTTATTCACATCTTTTTTGAGGTCAAATGTTAATTTTTATGTTTCTTATTTGAGGTCTTTAATCGTTTTTACTATTGTTTTTTGGAATTCATTATTTGATTGCTCTTCCTCTATGCACATGTTTGGATCCTCAGCTGTGGAACTGGCTTATGATGGAGAGCAGTTGTCTTGCTCTTTCATTCTGCATGGAGATTTATACTTCTAGATTTTTGGTTAGGGTTTTAATCTCTTGTGTCCCTGTAGTTGGTGTTTTGAGGTTTTTTTCTCCTGGAGCTCCACCAGTGTGAGAGGGGTATCCTGGATATGTTACCTCTTGCAAGGTTCTTATAGTGATACTGATTATCTGTTTTCTCCCCTCAGTGAGGGGGCTGGAGTTCCTACTCTTTTATGGGGGCTAGGGGCTCTTCTGCAGTCATAGTGGGGAGCATGGGTCTCTGTCCACTGTGTAGAGGTAGGCCTCCTAGCACAAGCACAGTAGTGATTGCCACTTGGTGCAGGAGGAGCTGGAATTCCAGCTCTTGGACAGTAGAGACATGACTCTCCTTTAGGAAGGTGTGTATGAAGTGCTGGTCTTCTGTGTATCTTGGGGGATCAAGATTTCTGGTGCTGCCTGCATAGTAGCAGGTTATAGCTTTTCTTCATTCTATGGGGAATTTGGCATTCTTGCTCTTTGACAGGGAAGCAAGAGCTCTCTTGTTGTCACGGACAGTGGAGAGTGCTGGGCCTCCATGTTCTGTGGGAAGGGAAACCTCCTGGTGCCAGCAGAATAGCAAGGCATGGAGCCTGTGGTTCACTTGAGTGTGTAGGAGTAGACTCCTGGCATTGTGCAGGAAGTTGAGGGTATCCATGGGTCAACAAGGCCAGCAGGCTTGAATTGTCTAGTGCCCACAAGGCAGTGGTGGTCTGAGGTCTACTTGCACTGGAACATGGGCTTCCAAGGGCAATGGCAGGTGCTGCAAGCATGGGAGAGCAAAGCCTGCAGGCAGAAAGAGTTCTGGGGCCTTATTTCCCTCATGGGTCTCTGGGAGCTCAATTCTGTGGCTCTGCTGCTCACTCAGGAGAGCAAAGCCTGTGGGCAGTGGTAGTTATGGGGCCCGATTTCCTACACAGCCTTAGGGAGCGCATTCCTATGGCACTTCTGCCTACCCAGGAGAATAAAGCTTGCATGCAGTGGAAGTTCCTGGGCCTGATTTCCTGCACAGGCTTTGGGGAGTGCAATCCTATGGTGAGACCCAAGCCTTTGGGAAGCAAGAGTTCTGGGGCCCAATTTCCCACATAGGCTTCAGGATGCACAGTCCCTTGGCTTTGCTGCCTATTCAGGATCATAAATCCTTTGGGCAGCAGGAGTTCCAGGGCCTGATTCCCCACATGGGCTTCCAGGAGAGCAGTTCTACGGCTCTGGTGCTTGCTCAGGAGAGCAAAGCCTGTTCCCCATCTTGTTATAGCCTTTAACTCTGTTGATATGGTCCTTTGATGCACAGAAGTTTATTTTCAGGATGCCCAATTAATCTATTTTTTTTCTTTTGTGGTCTTTTCCATTGCTATCATGTTCAAAAATCATTGCCATACTTGATGTTGTGAATTTTTTTCTATGAATTTTGTAGTGCTACCTTACCTTTAGGTCTTTGATCCATTTTTAGTTAATTGTATATAATGCTAGGTAAAAGTTCAACTTCATTCATTCTCATGTGTGTATCCAGTTTACTAGCTGCATTTGTTGAAGACCGTCTTTTCCCCCATTGAATGGCCTTGAAATCATTGTCAAAAAGTCTTTTGACTATATATACTAGCATTCCATTATTATTTTTGTCTGCTTTCATGTGCATTGCACTGTTTTGATCACCATATCTTTGTAGTAAATTTTGAAATCAGGGAATTGGAGTCTTCCAGGTTTGTCCTTCTTTTTTTCCAGATTGCTTTGGTTATTTTAGACCTTTTGAAACTCACTATGAGTTTTAGGGTGGAATTTTCTATTTCTGCAAGAAATGCCATCAGGATATTGGTAGAGATTACGCTGACTCTCTACATTCCTCTGGGTAGAATTAGCACTATAACATTAGGTTTGCCAGCACATGAATGTGGGATTGCTTTCTATTTAGTGAGATCTTTACATTTTTTTCAGCAATGGCTTTTAGCTTTCTCTGTACCTCATTCATTTTCAATTGTTGTTATATGAAAGCTATTAATGCAATGATTTTTATTGGTTCAGTTCTTAGCACATTACCAACAAAGTTTAACCTTATATTACATATTGATCTATCTATTATTACAACTTACATCATTTATAGCCAGAGAAGTGCTTATCAATTTTTCCTATGGGCTAAAAATTTATTAAGACCATTAAATGACATTTAATATAATACTAGAATATTAGTTAGAAAGCAGTGCCAATAGACAAACCTATTGTCATCTTGCTCAGTTCAGCATTATTTTCTACAAAATGTAAAACTCCAATGAAAAGTGAATTAGTTTAATATCCTTCACCTTATTTATGGTTTTCATTTTCTTACTTAATAGACCTGTTATTTCAGACATTATTTTCCTTCACTTTTTAAACTTTATTTTTATTATTGTTGTATTGGGTGTACATTGTGATATTTACAAAATTTCTTACACTATATCATAGTTGAATTAACCCTAAATACCAATAATGAGGCAATTCAAATTACAAGTAAAGCATGAGTTCCTATTATTGCTTATACTCTCTCTACAACAAAATTAGAAATAAGGGCAAAATAGTTTCTGCTGGGTATTGGGGGGGGAGAGGGAGGGGGGGGAGTGAGTGGTAAGGGAGAGGGTGGGGGCAGGGGGGGAGAAATGAACCAAGCCTTGTATGCACATATGAATAATAAAAGAAAAATGAAAAAAAAAACAAAGCATGAGAATCTGTTAATAGAAAAATTTGTTCTGTAGTTTTCTTTTCAGAAGATAAAGAGGTGATGCTGATATTATCTTGCAGAGATATCTAGTCTGCTTATTCTTCTTGGAATAAAGAACCATATAATATTTAACCAATCCTTATTGAACCCAATGTCTTATGCCAAAAAAGACCTCTCAGAGATTGTGGCATATATAAATTTTTTAGAAGAAAGATATATTTAAAAGGTAGAAAATAAATCTTTTATGTCTGCAAATTCCTCAGAGTAATCAGCCCATAACTTTGCACAAATTTCTTTTCTTTTATCCATTCACTCATTTATAATTTATTCTCAGATATTTGTTTAGTGTCTGTGTGGGTCAATTGCACTGCTATGCATTGGGAAATGTAATTGAGTACCATCTTGGTACTGGATGATCTCTGTCTCCTGCCACTCATACCCTTGTGAGGCCCTGTGTACATTGCACTGGGGTTGGTTTATATCACCAGTAGGAAGCTGCAGTAATGGTGGTAGTAAAGATTGTGACTTACAACTTGGGCTTTGCCTTTCTTAGTTTACTTTTTCTGGGGAAACCATGCTAACTTAAGCCCTCTGGATTAGCCCAGGTGGTGAGGAATTGAACCCACAGCTGTGTGAGTGGTTGACCATTAGATATTCTTAGGTCTGTCAAGTTCAAATGACACTAAGACTGACACCCTGATTGCAACTTCAGATGGGTTCTGCACCAGCACTCTAAGAAAACTACTTAAGAATTTCTGACTCAGAATCTTTTAGGTCATAAATGTTTATTCTTTTATCTGATAAATTGAGGACAAGTTTTACACAGTAATAATTAACAACCAAAGAGGAACATGGATGAACAAGACACTATTTTGTCTTCTAGAAATCTCTAATTATGAAAAACTGGTGAAGTGCTGATTTATCACCAAAATCAGGGAAGGTACAATGAGATCACATAGCAGCAACAACTGATTCAGTCTGTGAAGCATAGAATAACCAAAGAAATTATCTGAACCAAAGAATAAAGTGCAGAGGTGGACAGAGCTTGGAAGTGGATAGGCATGAACAGTCCAGATAGAAGGAAGAGGTGAGTGAAGGCCCAGGGCAGGGCCAGCAAATCCAAGGGTCAAGGCTCATGTGGCAGTAAGGAGTGATGAATAATGAGGAAGGGTGAGATAAGCTGGTGACAGACAAGGAAGGAACATGCCTCCTACAGGAAGGAGCTTCTTTGTGTCCTGAGGTTCTAGGACAACCATGGAAGATTTTGAAACAGGAACATGACTGCCTTCAGGGTATGAGGTAGGGTAAGTCTGGAGATAAGGAAATGCTGACCGTAGAAAATGTGGGAGCTCATTAGAGTGTAGTGGCAGAGGGAAGAAAAGACTGGATTTGAGGCATGTTAAAACATTAGACTTGACAAAATTTGATGCTAAAGTACATAATTATCCATACTCACCTCTCAGTTTTTACACTAAGAACCCAGGACATCTAACTTATATGTTCCTCCTCTAGTATAGCCATCTGGGTGACAGACATTACAGATGACCTTGTACTCAAGATGGAAACCTGGACATGACTGGAAATATGCCTCATGTTCCCTTACAACTGTGTTCAATTAGTAACCAATTATATTTGTGTCAAATGTCTGAAACATTCCCTTTTTGTCCTTTCCCCTCTAAGAGGTATTAAGTAAGCCCTTAGTACTTCTTCCTTCAATTTTTTGAATAGCTCCTCATAGTTCCATTCCTAGCCATACTCTCTCCCCACACTGACCCACTAAAAACAAATAAGCAAACAAATGAACAAATGAACCCTAAGGTGAGCACTTGCCCTGCTTGCTCAGACATAGTCACTGGTCTGTGTATTACCGAGGAAACAGTACACTCTTTGGCATGGACACCAATTACTTTTCTAAATTCTCTAGTTTGTTATTTCTTTTTCACTTCTCCCTTTCTCCTCCCTTCCTTCCTTCCTTCTTTCCCTCTCCCTCCCTTCTCTGTCTTTCCCTTCCTTACACTTTCTTTTCCTTTCCTTCCTCACTAATTCTCCATCCTTCCCTCTCTTATCTTCTTCCCCCTTTTCTACTCAAAGCCCAGTGGCAGAACCAATAAAAAACTCTTGGGGTCATTTGTAGACCTTCAAATCTGCCCTTTTCATTGACAGTATTTTCACCCTTTCCTTTCCCCAGCTATTTGTACATGACTTTGAGGATAGCTCTGTGTTGCCTCCTCTTGGACACAACTGTTGGTGTCTACAATTCTCATTTGTCCTAGCTCCCATCCTGCTATATTCCATGTTACTCACATGGAAGTTTTTCCTATAATTCACCTCCTTGAAAACAGGGACTCAGGTGATTACTCATGAGGATGATGAATCATGGGCCTGGTACTGTTGTCACAATATCTGGCATGAAACAGGCACCCAATAAATGTGAATGGCTAGGCAAAGAAGGGTGTTCAAATATTCCTCTTTTCCCCCCTGAAGAATATAAACAAAAGAAGAAAGTATTAAGCTTAAAAAGTTTTTGACTTGAAGATCATGAAAAGTTTGAATAATTCCTTCTTATCAGCTATAGGAAGGAATCTGGTTTTGAATCCCATAACTAAAGAGTGACTTGCCAAGCAGCAAAAAGCAAACTTCTCCCACTTGAACTTTTTATAAATAATTTATAGTTCCAGGACCAAAAGTTATTCTGTATCTTTGCCCTTGTTTGTGCAAGACCATTTAAAGAGTGCTTTTTAACAGTACTTTTAGAATGATAAAAAAAAATCCTATTTTTTCCTGTCTACCTTTGATTTTTAGATATGAGTCAGCTGATATCTTCTCTCAGGGGAGCTTTCTTTGATGTTAGTTGGGACTCCCCAGCTGGATGACCTGGGTAAGGGAACAATTAATGAATTATTTCCATCTTGATTCTAATAGTAAGCCTTTTTACTTGTGTACCCTTTAATCTGTCAGTATTCTAGTGGAAATGTCAATAGAGCCTTATGTCAGAACTACTAAAAGGATTTTTGGAAAAGGAACATATGAAATCCTAAATATTTCAGAAAAAAAAAGAAAGTGTTTCTCTGTCTATTACATTGTCACCCTTGTTTCTGCTTAGTGGACTTTGTAAATATCAGTTAGAATGTACCAACTGAAAATGCTTTAGAATTCCAAGAACTTACTGTTTACACTCCAATATCCATTGCTAATAAATGACTGGTTTGAAATATTCTGTCAATATTAGAGTAAAACCAAAAGCTCAATGGGCACAAACCAAATCCAAACCTAAACTTGAAAACTTCAAGTTAGAGAGAAATGCACTTGAAAATTTGTACAGCAATTTGGGGTTACTTTCCCAATTAGGGTCATGAATAACATAACATCTGCAACATGCTTTGCAGTTTTCTAGGATAATTTCTGGATGAATTCTCTTATTTTCATCATAATGACTCTTTGCTATAGGATATGATGTGATTTTATTCTATGCATGAGGTATTGGGGTCTGAGAAGATTAGGTGACTAAAGAAACCCTGCTAACCTGCTAACCTGAGAAACTAGTTAAGAAATCACAAACCCTGTTCATTTAGTGAGATAAGATTCAGTGTTGTTTTTATTAATTTGTTTCTAGAAAGTTGTTCTTCCATAATTCTCAGTATGGCTTTCAAAAATACACACTCAAATATGTTTTCAGATTTTTCTTTACAGATACTACAGAAATAAGTCACTTTATTATAAACTTTTCCCTTAAGAAATTAATTTTCTTTATCAAATGAAAAACTGGAGTTACTTCTCTCTGAAGGATATTTACCTGAATACTCATATGCATTTTTAAACTTGTGGTTCATTTTTACCTTTTTATGACTCCAGAAATTAAATGATTCTTGGCTGTACATCAAAAGATTATCATACAGTTATTATTTATTTTTATAACTGATGATCTGGTACCAGTTCATTATGGTTCGTGTCCCTTTGGCCAAATAAACAGAATCTGGAAATATGACATGCATTTTAATAATAATAAAGCAATGATTACACATCTTTGTGGGTGTATTAGGGGCTACTTAAGTAAGATTTAATGTCAATTAAGAAATACTACCATGTCATTTTTGTGATACTGTGATAGTCACAAAAGAAATATTTGGTTATTTCAATGAAGTCAGGTATAAACAACCACCTTAGAGGAAGGGTTACTGGTGTTGACATGATTCACCATTTTTCTTAGTTATACACACCATCTCTCAGACATATAAGCTATACACACTTTTTCCTATTTTGAGAGTGACAGGCAAACTGAAGTTTGGATATCAACGTAATTATACATCATTAAATACTTTACTCAGGGCTTTTGGTCCAATTTTCATTATATGAAAGTATTTAAAATGAGTAACTAAAAGCCCTAGAAAATTTCTAATCCCATTTTAGAGATTAATTACAGTTAGATGTCATCAAACTACTGGAAAGTAATGATATTGTCTCATTGGATTTTATCTTTCTTTATGACTCTGGCCCTTCCTTAGGTGTAAGGTAAATAAGCCATTAAGTGGATTTGAAGTGCCACAGGAACTGCAGGCCTGGCTTGACTTTAAGAATCAGGATATACCTTATCTCAACCAGCAAAAACACTTGTTCCTTCCTATTATTGCTTATACTCTCTCTTCAACAAAATTAGAAATAAGGGCAAAATAGTTTCTGCTGGGTATTGAGGGCGGGGAGAGGGAGGGGGCGGAGTGGGTGGTAAGGGAGGGGGTGGGGCAGGGGGGAGAAATGACCCAAGCCTTGTATGCACATATGAATAATAAAACAATAAAAAAAATTAAAAAAATTAAACTCAAAAAAAAAAGTATCAGGATATAAAGGAGCATTGGCACAATATGGAGATCTAGCCTGAGTATTAGGAGTTATATGTGCGTGGCATGTGAAGATCCCTGCCCAGGATTAGTCATATTCTAAAACCTGTGTTGTATGTTAGTAGCATTTGCAATGCAAATTAAATTCTACTTTGTGTTACCTGTTGCAAGACACTGTATAGTTACAACTGCACTAACAAAGTCCACAAACCACATGGCTTAAAGCAACAGAAATTTATTACATCATAGTTCTGGAGACTAGAAATCCAAAGCTAAAAGTGGTCAGGGTCATGCTCTTTCTGAAGGCTCCAGGGAGAAATTTCCTCATAGTTTCTGGTAGTTGCTAGCAACCATTGGTATTCCTAGATTTATTGATGCACCATTCCATTCTCTGCCTT
Organism: Castor canadensis; assembly: GCF_047511655.1. NCBI lineage: Eukaryota > Metazoa > Chordata > Mammalia > Rodentia > Castoridae > Castor > Castor canadensis. Next base: position 125,588,615 of record NC_133388.1, on the reverse strand, counting down.
CATCTGTGTGGCTTCCTTCTTGGTATGTTTGCATCCAGATTTCCTGCTTCTTATGACATCAGCCATTGAATTAAGATCCATTTTTCAGCATTACTTTTCCTACTTCTTTTAATGACACCAATTATTGAATTAAGGGCCCTATAATTCAGTACAACTTAGCTTGATTTCACCTGCAAAGATCCTTTCCCCGATGGCTTTGTAGATTAGTGATATTGAAAATGTAATGTATATTTTTAGTACCAGTTGCTGTACAACAAATGACACCCAAACAACAATCATTTCATTGTATTTTCAAGATCTTGTGGTCAAAATTTAGGGAGAGTTTGGCCAGGCAATTCTTCTCCATGTGACATTTATAGTGGTGTCCAGCCACAGGCTCATCTGGAGGGTCAAAAATGGTTTCTGTTGCAGCTAGAAGGCTGATGTAGCTTTATTCCTCTCACTGTTCACATGGACTCAGGACCTTTCCATATACTCTCTCCAACAGAGTAGTTGGAACCTTGTGTGGCATTCAGGGCCCCAAGAGCAAGCAATGAAAGAGCTAGAGATTAGAAATTTTTAGTGTCTTAAAGAACAGGCCTCTAAAATGGGACAACATGGCTCATATAGTTACAGAGCATACTCACATTTCAGAGGAGAGATAGAACTCTATTTGGAAGGCCTGTTGTTCACCTTTTGACCACAGATTACTTACACTCCTCTCATTTCAGCATTGCTTTGAATTTGAGAAGTTGATGCTATAAATTGAGTCCCTTTACAGATGAGATGCTTTGAATATGGTTCCTCTCCATCTGAAGACCTGAGTCTTATAGAAACAATTTGTCTCACATATAATGGTCCGAAAGGAGAAATAGGATGACTGTACCCTGTCCTCTTCAAGAAGGAGAAAAATAGGAAGCATGCAGCAGTTACTGCTCCTCAATAATTCTGAAGTTCAACAGATAGAGGTTAATTGGGTTAATTAGGCTGATTAGGGTCTAGTCCTGTGTCCTAAGAACAACCATTATGCCTCTTAGTTTTAACAAGTCATCCTCCTTTTTCCATAAAAATCTTTATAGGACTTGTATGTATCAAATGATAATCTGATCCACCAAATAAAAGTACCCACCTTACACATTTTTTCTTACATACTACTTTTTATCCTTTGGGCTGAGACTTGGGATACTCTGGGAAAATGATACAAGTTTCTTTCTTGTTGAAGTTATTTCCAGGAATATCCTTAGATTCATAGAGACATATCAGGATTCCTAGAAGGCCTATGAAGCTAATGCTTAAATAATTTTCAGATCTTAGCAAGGAAAATCTTTGAGATTTTTAGCCAAATGGTCATGTTTACCAGGTAGCAACCTGTTTTTAACCTTTGTCCTAAAATCATTTCCGACTTTGCAAGTCTATGACTTAGAGAAACTAGGAAGGAAAAACAATTTTATTTTCATACCTAGTCCATCTTGGCATCTTTATTTTTCATCTAAATTCTGCTGACAAACTCAGCAACTCTTTCTTTAGTTCATCTCTCTTTTCATACTTTACCTAGGCAGCTAGAAGCCAGTAGATATTTTCTCCATTCTACCTGTTAATCTTTCTTGCCAGACTTACAAATTCACTAGGTATTTTTTTCAATTTTCTGTGTTTTCACATGCAACACAGAGGTCAAACTTTCTGCCAATACAGAAAAAGTATCACAAATTCTCCAACCATTGCTGTCTGGGGAGTTCTAGACATCTCCTCTATCCTTGGATATACGATTTAAGAATGGGACACTGCTCCAGATAAGGCAAAAAGGCCATGCAGCAAAAGAACCATGAAGAATAGAAGGATAGTAAAAAGTGATTCAGAGCAGAGCGTTAAGTGTACTTTGAGGTATGAAGTGGGTGACCAGGGCTTGGGGTTTTGTCCAATAGGGTGAAAATTGTGGTACTCTCCAGAGGCTGCCCAGGTACAGGAAGTCATATACCTGCCCAGTTGATGTGTGCCCTTCACATCAACTATGTATGTATGGTTTAACCTGTACATGGGGAGTAGGCTCTATAGAGAGGACATAGACCACTAGCCTACTTGAAGATCCCAGGTGTGGATTATTTCATTAATTGTTGGATCAGGGCTAATAAATTGCTGGTTCAGGTGTGGTCCAATTAGGGTTTTATGATTCTGTCTCTTATAAGGGAAGTAGTTTGGGGGCATTTCCTCCTTTCTATCTATACACTAGCATAACCTCCATTAACATTTTCATCATCACTTAAAGCTTCACCAACAGTCATTTCACTGTTTTCAGGACTTTTTACCAGTAGTTCCTGTGAAGTCCTCTTCTTTATAGTCACAGTCTCCATGATGTACCTCTGGTTTCCATCCATACCCTGATTTCAAAGTTGTGGTCACACACAACACCCAGCAACACCACACTTCTAGAAAATGACTTTATCCCAATTTTCTATTGTTGCACAAATCAAGTAGCTTAAAACAGCAACCATTGTCTTCTCCTTTATAAGTTTTGTACATTAATACAGACTGAGATTGACTGAGAGATTATTCTCCTTTATATAGTATCATTTGAGGTCATTCAGAGGTGGCTGGGGTGGGGTCTACCCATGCAAGAACAGAGTTCAGGAATTTTGTGTGTGTGTGTGTGTGTGAATGACTGTAGTATTTTACTATCTGGCAAAGCTACTTGGCCCTGCATTTGAATGACAAAATTAGATGACTGCCCTGTGGGCTATAGTTTGCTAGTGCCTGATACAGAGGAACCAAGAAGGCCCCATATATTCTCCTCATCTTCACAGAGACAACCAGCAAGTTGAACTCAACAGGCCTTTTGCTTTAGGTAGTTACAGGGCATCTCTGTGTAATTTTTCCAGCAAATGATCCCACCTTCTCACATGGAATCTCAGCTCCAAGGGTTAGAGCTGTAAGACATGGAGGTAGAAGCTGTCAGGCTCTTGAAGTTCAGAGTTGCAAATACAGACCATTACTGGAACCTTCACTGGCCATAAAACCATAGACTTCTCCTTCTCAGGTTGAAAGAAAAGAGACATGGACCCTTAATGGACATTCTGGGGTTTGCTTGCTAGGCAGGTGCTCTACTACTTGAACCACATTCCCAGACCACTTAATGGACATTTTTTTTTCATTTTTCTTTTATTATTCATATGTGCATACAAGGCTTGGTTCATTTCTACCCCCTGCCCCCACCCCCTCCCTTACCACCCACTCCCCTCCTCTTCCCCCCACAATACCCAGCAGAAACTATTTTGCCCTTATTTCTAATTTTGTTGTAGAGAGAGTATAAGCAATAACAGGAAGGGACAAGGGTTTTTGCTGGTTGAGATAAGGATAGCTATACAGGGCATTGACTCCCATTGATTTCCTGTGCGTGGGTGTTACCTTCTAGGTTCATTCTTTTTGATCTCACCTTTTCTCTAGTACCTGTTCCCTTTTCCTATTGGCCTCAGTTGCTTTAAGGTATCTGCTTTAGTTTCTCTGCGTTAAGGGCAACAAATGCTAGCTAGTTTTTTAGGTGTCTTACCTATCCTCACCCCTTCCTTGTGTGCTCTCGCTTTTATCATGTGCTCAAAGTCCAATCCCATTGTTGTGTTTGCCCTTGATCTAATGTCCACATATGAGGGAGAACATACGATTTTTGATCTTTTGGGCCAGGCTAACCTCATTCAGAATGATGTTCTCCAATTCCATCCACTTAATGGACATTCTTAATGGAAAGGGCCATCTTTAATCCAACACAATGCATGACCTTAATTCAATTTTGATGAACTGATGAATATGACATTTTTCTATCTTCAGGGAGGAGCATTATAGTTCAAAACAAATGAAATAATGAGCTGAAATGCAAGGCAGAATAAGTGTGATAAAGTCAGGAACAAATTATGCATGTGGGTACTCTGAAAAGCATGATATTAATTTTGATATATACACACTTGTGCAAGTAATGGCTAGCTGCTTATTTCTGCATCTGTTACTATTGATTACAGTGGGTTTTGACTTTTGTGCAACCAATGATTTATACTGTGACCCAGAATATGTACACACAACACATACATACACTAACACGCACAATACATAAACAAATACACCTGCAATATCAAAATACATAATTAAAATGAGTTTCTTTAAATAATATGCTCAGCATACTTTATTATTTTCCATTTTTCCTAATGTTTTTAATTTTATGAAATTCTAACCATTGTCCACTGAATTGGTTTTACAACTGAAGTTTGGTTTCATTAACTAAAGTATGAAAAATGACTGATTTACAAAAGGCAGAGGATAAAGAACCTTGTAGGTCCTGATTGCATGATAAGTTACTATCCAAATTTATTCTTTATAGGAAGATCTGGGAATTGATTTATCAAGGAATATGAAAGCACTTTTCACACCAATTTTTTGCCTAGTGGCTTCTCAGACAAAACAGAACATGCCAGCATATTATAATATGTGCTATTTGACTCTTGCCAGTGCTCTGTCTTCTAATTCTGAGCTACTTTGATAACACAGTATGAAGTAGCCATAAAACATTGTTAACTTTAATAGGTTGTGAAAATACCATCATGTCTTTGTAAAAGTCATCACAGTTTATGATGAGAAAAACTTAAAGATTTTTCTAGTTTGTATAGAAACTACACAGTGATACTGAGGATTTGAAATGAGAAAAAAATATGGAGAAAATGATCATAAAAATGAATTTGAATTATAGAATTGATATAAGTATAAAATGTAGAATCATGCTTTAGAATCTATGAAGTGAGTATTTGATTAGTGTTTGGCATGAAAGAATGGACAGTCATTCAACACAAATCTTCCATCAAGGAACCTACTTTCTACAAGGACAAGTAGAAGAAAACAAGTCAACAGACAGATAAAGTGATTGTAGATTGTAGTATTCCAGAAAAGAATAAATAGAAGCTAGAATAGAGAAGATCGTGGTCAGCCCCTGACACAGAGTGGTCAGGGAAGGCCTCCACGAGCAGGTGGCATTTAAGAAGGGATTGATGAGTAATCTTGTGGTTAGACCAATAGGAAGAACATTCCAAACATAGCATAGAGCACCTTGCAAAGGTGAGGAGGTGGCTGCTGTGTTTGGGGTACTGAATCCTCCAAATAAGTGAAGCCTGATAAGTTAGGAGAGGGAGTTGTTAAGTGGGAATGTAAGGGAATTAGGGGAGATGGAATGGAGAGACAGACAGAAACCCAACCAATCTAGCTGGGCCATCATCAGGGTTTTGGATTATCTTCTTTTTTGTCTTAGGGTTTTCATTAGCCCAATGTATCTCTGCATGGTCGGGCAAGGTCTAATTTATGTTTTAAGATGCTCAGTTTGACTATGTGCAGATGGGACTAAACTAGAGCAAAACTGAAGTGAGGAGAACACTGGACTTTCTGAACATTTAGGGGTAAATATTAGTCTCTGCATAAGTTATTATCTATAATAGAAGTTAAATTGCATATGAAAATTGGAGAAATCTTAATTTAAATTTAAAAGACCAGGTTTTTGTTCAGTTTACTGGATGCTTAACCCATCTTGTAAATAATAGTCTATTTGCAAAATGATATACATCGCTTTTTATTTTTCTTTAACTACATAGAGATGACATTAGATTTAAATGTAATTTCCTCTATGAAGTTCCTGGAGAGTTATCAGCTAGATAACAGATGCTGGTGGCTCAGGCCTATAATGCTAGCTACTTGGGAGGCACAGATCAGGAGGATCAAGGTTCTAAGCCAGCCTCGGCAAAAAGTTCATGAGATCCTATCTCAAAAACAAAACAAAACAAAAAACCCTTCACAAAAAAACAAGGCTGGTGGAGTGGCTCAAGATGAAGGCCCTGAGTTCAAGCCTCAGTACCATCAAAAAAGAAAAAAAAAGAGTATCAGCAAGCAGGGTGTGTTTGTATATACTCTATGAAAAAGATAATGTATATACTTTGTAAAAAGAGGATTTTTAAAAAGTGAGAACTGAGGCCATATTGTTAAACAAAAAGTTTTTCCAACACTTTTTAATCTGGTAAAAAAAGACTTTATTCCGGACATCTATGACAGGTGTCAAGACCAACCAACAGGGGAGGGAAATAGGGCTCAACTCTGAATACACTCAAAGACAAGTGGGGAAATACAGTCTAGGTGCAAAAAAGTGTGATACTTTTCCACATCCATCACAAAGTTTGCAATGAATTAACCAAATTAAACAGAAAAAAGCTTAACGAATTTATTTAACTAAGTTTTACAGGTCATGGAAACATTCAGACAGAAGATTCCAAAGACACAGGGAAAACTACATTTTTAGGTCTCAGTTCAATGAAAAATGGACAGCTGTGTAGAAATGTGATTGGAAAAAAAGGATCTGATCTGATGGCATTAAACTGTATGGGGGAACCTAGACAGGTCTATGTGTCTGATTTTTCTTGGCCTCTCTGTATACTGGTCCTTCTTCTAGGAATGAACAGGAGCCCTGCCACTTGAAGGTCTTTAAGGGAGAAAGGAGAAGATCAGTGAATGATATTTTAGGTTTCTATGGCTTATTTACGGGAGAAGAGTTCTAGTTTCTAGGACTTGCCCTGAAGAAGAAACGGAGGAAGGAGAAAGGCAAGAAGGATCAGAGGGGATTTGTTACCTCTGATCTTCTTGAGTTCAAAGTTCTTAGCATGCCACAGCATCATATTTTGAGATATCATGTTCTGAGCCCCAACAATAGTCAAGGAGCAGGTAACAGACACGCACAGGAAATTAATGTGAGTCAACTCCCTGTATTGCTATCCTTATCTCAACCAGCAAAAACCCTTGTTCCTTTCTATTATTGCTTATGCTTTCTCTACAACAAAATTAGAAATAAGGGCAAAATAGTTTCTGCTGGGTATTGAGTAGGTGGGGGGGAGAGGGAGGAGGTGGAGTGGGTGGTAAGGGAGGGGGTGGGGGCAGGGGGGAGAAATGACCCAAGCCTTGTATGCATATATGAATAATAAAATAAAAAAAATAAAGTAGGAGAGACTTCAATAGTGACATAATTGGATGCTTGCTGAGGTCAGACCAGATTGGTCAGATGTCAAAGGTGGTGGGATTGTTTCTAAATGGACTTGAACTTAGAAGGACTTTTACTAAACTGGACTCTGCAGCTTAGCAAGAATTGAGGTGGGGGGGGAATAAGGGGAGGAGAAGGAAGGTTGAGGCCTTGTCAAGAAAAAGTCTAAGAGGAGCCTGACCAAAGTTTGGTCAAAAGAGTCTTGCCATTATACATTCATTCTTCAACACAGACTCAGCTGCTATGAAACATAATAGATTAATGGTTGTATTTTATGTGATGCCCATTAAAGTACTCACATTTTTATTTACCTGGGAACTGCAACCATATACTTTGGAGCTTTTAGATTACCCTTGGAACCAGTCTTAGCTATCGCAAGCTTTCTGCACAGTTTATTTTAGAATTTACAGGTCATACACACAGCTCACTTGTTTGCCATTAATCTGAACCTTTTAAAGACAGAAGTGGCAGTGAGAACTTTGAGATACTTATGCATCACTCAACACTGGGGATACATTCTGAGAAATGTGCTGCTAGATGGTTTTGTTGTGGGAGCATCATTGCAGTGCATGTCCATAAACCTAGATGCTTAAAAGCAACTGAGGCCAATAGGAGAAGGGCACCGGGAACTAGAGAAAAGGTGAGATCAAAAAGAATTAACCTAGAAGGTAACACCCACGCACAGGAAATCAATGTGAGTCAATGCCCTGTATAGCTATCCTTATCTCAACCAGCAAAAACCCTTGTTCCTTCCTATTATTGCTTATACTCTCTCTTCAACAAAATTAGAGATAAGGGCAAAATAGTTTCTGCCTGGTATCGAGGGAGTGGGGGGAACGGGAGGGGGTGGAGTGGGTGGTAAGGGAGGGGGTGGGGGCAGGGGGGAGAAATGACCCAAGCCTTGTATGCACATATGAATAATAAAAAAATAAAAATTAAAAAAAAAGATAGGTGGTAAAGAGATGTGAGAAGCTGCTGCTGGGGTAGCATGGCAGACAGCATTACAGCTGTCTTTTTATTTTCATAAATACAAGGAGTACTCTTTAAAATAGCATTTGAAGTATGGTATAGTTAACACACAAACCAGTACCATAGTGGTTCATTTGCATCATCAGATCTTATATATTGCACATAATTGTCTGTGCTATACTTTTATATGGCTGGCAGTACAGTAGGTTTGTTTACAACAGCATCACCACTGACTCTAATGCATGCCCTATGGCATTTCCATGACACTAAGATGTCACTAGGAAGGAGGAATTTTTGAACTTCATTATGATCTTAGCAGACTACCATTCACTGAAATATTGTTATCTAGTGCATGACTGTATGTACTTATGAATTCAACAGCATATGTTTGCAGCATATGGTAGACTTTATCTTACTTGGTTCTAAATATATTTACAGTGTTAATTTTATAAAAAATAAGAAAATGATACACCTCCATATTATGGGCATCGAAGCTTAGATGGCATGTTAACAATAATAGTAAGTCTAAATGAAGTTTATCTTACAAATAATACAACTTGTGAGTTGGAAGAAACCTTGAAGTTCATCTAATCAAAATCCTTATTTTCCCAACTGAGAGGCAAGAGAGGTCACATTGATACTTGGTGACTTTCTGTCAAGTTAGAGCATCAAAAGTAATTTACTTGAACTATAGTGGATTAACTCCCCAAAGAAATTGCCTTTGCTCAAGTACAATTCAATAAAATGTCTTTAGCATTTACCCAGAGCTTCTGTATTTTCTTAAGATGAAAAAATATTACTTGATGCTTTTTTTCATAAAGATCCACAAGAAAAAAATGTTTTGAAAATTTAGTGCTAAAAAATCCCCAGAAAACAAAACTAGTCTGTTATCAAGAGATTTCCATTGAACATGTCAGGCCCATGAGGTCTGTCATGTTTCCTTTTTTCATTTTGTGTCAGGACCTTGTGGTGTCAGATGAAGCAAGGTTAAGGACACTTTCTCCTTTTTTACTTTGTGGTGTTCCTTATTTTCCATTAAATTCTCCTGTGTTCTTTTATATGCCAGTTTTTATTGCAAGCCTCCATACAAATAACTTCTGAAAGCAATCGAGTTATAAGTTATGCAGAAATAAATGCATAGTGACAAAGTAAAGACTACAATTCAAGCCTTCCATCTCCCATGTAAATATTAATCCATTCTGTCATAACTGGTAAAGCATTCACATATCTGATAATTTTTTTCCAATAAGGAGAAATTTGTTCAGTGTTGTGCAAAAGGGGGAGAAAGAAAAAAAGAGATGTTTACCTGTCTCTATAGTTGTGACAAATTTTCAGACACAACAGTTGTACAAAGGAAGAGGAAAGGAGGAAGGAAGGAATGAAGGGAGGGAGGGAGGATGAAAAGAAGGAGGGAGAGAAAGGGAGAAAGGAAGGATGAAAAAGAAAAGAAAATCTTTTGCTTTGGAAAATTGAAAGTATATTATTTTATTGATGTTCAGAACTGTGCACAGTCCTGCTGGAGATGGCTATACTGGATATTCACAATGAAGTTTGTTACAGCCTCTGGTATTCTTTCGAGTATAAGCTATAGCCACAAAACCAATGCAATAGAAATCTTTTAAATGAAGCTTTTCCAGTGTAACAAAACATTTGGTCTCTTGATTTCTGAATCCATTAATGCCCTATGAATACCACCCAGTTACATACTGCTGGGCATCCAGTTGCCCATATGCAGAAGCCTGAGATTTCTGTTTAAAAGTACTCTCCAGCTCTTGATGTTTCTCACCTGATGACACCAAATTACAGGGCTGCCTTTTCATTGATATTCTGAATGGATGAAGGGTTATCATGGTAGCCACAGGCAGCATGGTACAGCTGCCCACACTCTTTGTAATGTTCTCTGAAAAGAATATATTACTAATGTCAACAGTTGAGTTAGGCTGTCACTGGAGAAAGAACTGCCCTTGAGAAGTTAAGATTTGCTTTCTTAGAATTCCGTGGGAGTTATAGTAGGTTTTAGAATGATGGAGCAAGGCATGCTTTAACATAAATATGAATGAGCTAATATGGTCATTTAAGGAAGAAACTGGAAATATTATACTTACTTGAAATATGTCTGAAAGGAATTCAGTGCAGAAGATATAAATGTGCACTTTCATTTTAGATTTCTGGCTATTACATATCGTTTTTCCTTTTTTCATTATCATTATTATTGCTGAATACAAACAAATACTATTAATTATTATTATTAATCCTTTAGAAAAATCTTTTTGCAACTGCATAACTGTACATACTCCAGAGTCTGAGCAGCCACATCTCGGTTTTTGTCACCTAACTCCTGGGTTACCTTTAGAATTTACTGAACCGAGTTTTGCCTCAACTCTTCATCTGCACACTAGGGGCAATAGTAGTCCCCACCATATAGGATTGTGTGGGATTAAATTTATTAATATATATGTAGAGGTAAGTTTGTTAATATTTATAGATCACATAGAACCCTGCCTGGCATAAGGTCAGCATTATTTGAGTAGTTATTATGATTTATTCTACTTACCCAGGTGATGAATTATTTTTCTATTAAAACATTATTCTTATTTATATACCTAACACTTTTATGGCAAAATTTTATTAGTATTATGTGGTCACATTAACTATTCATCTGAGAAACACTTCAATGCACGTTTACAGTGTGTACTTAGTGTTCTGTTTGTATGAATAAGCCTTTTGAAAGTCATTGTGAAATTGCTGCAGTACAGAGATCACATTTTGGTTCTTTAAAGATGATTGTGGTCATCCTTAGAGTCAATGTATAACTAGTAATCAAGTATTGTGTCACATTTTAAAAATTAACATTACTAATGCAGAAATTATTTCACCAACTACAAGATGAGAAAGAAAAAGCTGGAAAAGGCATTTCATCTTGACATGCAAGTTGGGGTTGATGGTTGGGATTAAGAAATAAACTTGACAGCAAGGCTCAGGGGTAGAGAATACTGTGGTGGCTTCTGGGGCAGCAGTGCACTTGGACTCCAGCTCAATAAGCCAAACAAATAACTCACTTTTTGAGGAGTTTATAGGAACATCAACTGTCAAGTAGTCCAATGTCCATGGTTTCTATTTATAATAGCTGATGTAAATGCTAACCATAATGTATATATTTTATATACCTGTGCACATATATTATTTATGATTCATATGTGTTCATAGCATTTCTAGGTGGCTACATTTTGAATTATTTTTATCACAATAATATTGTGATATTTCAAAGTTCTATAAAGAGAGGAGAAGCAAGTGAAAAGTATTTTAAAATGCACATTCAATTGCCCTTATTTAGCTAGATAGCATAATATTTACACATAGTCTTTTAACAGGTATGGTGTATTGTATTTTCTCTTTTCTATATTACTGTGTTTTTTATGAGTTGGCAGTGGGAAGGGATGAACTGTGTGACCTGATAAGTACTTTACACTTGTAATTACTGTATGTTTTATATTGCAGATAAACTGGACATCAGTTTTCCAATTTGCTAAGTAGATAGTAAATAAATGAAGAAAACTAATCATAAAATTTGGAATTGTGTAGTATACTATATTAGCCAAAAAATTATGAGACTTCAGTACTTTATATACCATATCCAGCCATTAAACTAATGATTCCTATTTTCTTGCATTAAAATTATGTTGGAAATAATTATTCACAGGTGTATTTGAAGAGTTTTAAAAATCATACAAATACAGAATAAGCTAGTAAGTGTAATGTCAAGGGGTGTATTAACCTTCCTATTGTGTGTCCTAAAATCAGTCCTCATCAGTTTTGAAGGGAACGAAATGGTGGGCTACGACTATTACTGAATTTGCCAGAGGCTTTTAGTTACAGATATTCAGGGCTTCCCATGCCACTCGAAGGGTCAGTCTGAGTCCAGATATTTCACATGAGCAATTCTCCACAGAATCATCATCACCACTGCATACAATGGGACAGAATGAGTTCAGGGATGGGGTCAGAGCTCAAGTGATAGAGTGCTTGCTTAGCTAGTTTGAGGCCCTGGTTTCAATCTCCAGTACTGGACGGAAAAAGAAGACAGAATGTGTTCTCTAACTCAGTGAAATCACAAATACAACAAGTCAGTGATGATTGCTAGTATTTGAAATCATCAGTAGTTGATTCCAGGAACAAATGAATGACATAACATGACTACTTTACCTTTCATTTACTGTTGTCAAGCTGAAAGCCCTAATGTAAGGAAACATTTACAACAGAAGAACTGAAGAGAAGTGAGTGGATGGATGAGGCATCTATTCCCAAAGAACCAGCACATTTTCTCTACTCCGTCTGTGGTCACATAGCACTGCAAGTAGTGCTTTCCTATGCAGATGGTAAGCTGGTTCTGGAGGGTAAAGTAGTAACAGAGGGTTTTAATATGAAGACATCTACTGTAAGTTTAGTTTAGTTCACTGAAAACATAGCACTTAGCTTATATATATATGCTGAATAACTTAAAATTATATTTCTATGAAGACAAATAAGAATTCAATAAATTATGTTGAATTTAGTCTACTGAAAAAGGAAGACTTATTGGTTTTTTTAGATCTCATGGGAACCTCAGAAGTCTATGGTGTTGTGAACCTAGAAGTTGCAGTGGAGAGAAAAGAATATGTTGAGCATCTCCAGAGAATAGTCTGGCTTTTTAAAATAAGATATCAGACAATTATAGCAAAAAAAGATTAATTTTCAAGTCCAAAGATTCTAAAACCATAGACAACCTATCTGAGAATAGATAGAAGACTTTGAAAAGGCAAATTCTGATCATGCAATTGTAAATGATATTAATGAAAATAAAAAGTAAATATTTCCATCGGAATGTAAGTAACTCTTTAATGAATCAATTTTTGACAAGTGGATGTTTTTAAAAATATGGAAGGAAAGGTACATAACTAAGCAAGGATTGAAAAAGAAAAAGATGAATAAACATAAGAATAGAAACAGATTAAACTCTAAAATGGGGCAATGTTTTTAAAATGTTTCATAATTTAAGAAGTGTTTCTGCAAAGCTTGTTAAAGCAAGAGTAATAAGAATGATGTGATAGGCACATCTCAGGAATAGGTAAGTATAAGGTCACAAAATAACATTTAGAAAGCAAGAATGGGTAGTCTTCATTTCTCCTGTCTTATCCAAGAAAGATAACGAACTTTCTACTGAAAGAAGATAGAGGAACAAAACATGAGAACAAATTTAGTGCTTAAATGTCAAGTCTCAAACAGAATTGACAGGCCTCAAAACAGTTTAAAGTTATGAGTTTTGAGCCACTGTTATACATACATATATGTGTATATATAATTAGAAATCTCTTTGTCCATAAATATAGTAGATTGCTAGAGATAAGCAATCTTGATCCCAATTTCCAAAATTGAGGAAAAGATGAATCGATCAACTATTAATATTATAATTTATTTGCAGCAAAGGGCTGATATACACAGAGCATTAGTACTTTGTAAAAAATGCTGTGATTATTAGAAGGCCTCATGAGTTGACTAAGACCAACTTAAACAGTTTTCTCTCTTCCAAAGTCCCAGGAAGAATGCTTTTATTTGTAGATGATGACACAGTCTTTAAAGCATTAAAGATAACTTTAATGGCATTTATCAAAATTAAGAAAATATTTCTGTTGGCTGGTGTATGTAATCATCATAGTAATCATTTAAAAATAATTTTGTGTGGGCAAATATAAAATCAAAGTATTGCCTAAGATCCATTATTTCTCAAGATTATTGTACATACTTGTCCTTTTCCTGCCATACCTAATTGTGTGGCTGAATCTTTGTAAAAAAGACGTTCATCTTCCCAGTTATCTGGAAGGCACAGGTGTTCCTGTAGAAGTACAGGAATGAGATTAATACTTCATCCCTATAGGAAAGGTTGAATCAAGCTACCCTGCTTTAGAGGGGCCAGGAGTTTATATGCTGAAATTGGAGCTGAGAATGAATTCAGAAAACTTAAAGCAAAAACCTAACCATACACATAAAGATAAAGATTAGAAGTGGCATAGGTATTGGAGAAAATAGATTGTTATTTGTTGAACTGGAAGAAATCAAGATACATAATTTGTGGATAATATTGGCTTTAAATGTAAGACAGGTGAAGTTGAGAAAGAAGATAAAACTTTTTTATCAAAGCGTGATTAGCAAAGCAGAGGTTGAAACTTGGTGTGTGCGTAAACTATAAAGAGAAATATGTATTTGGTTCCAATCTGGGTCCCAGTAGGATCAAACATACAAAAAAAATTAGCCGGGGTGTGTATAGAGAGAAGAAACAAGCCAGACTCAGTTGCCTGGTCTGTTGAAATCCTTCTGAAAGTAAGTTGAAGAGAACATGGCCTGTCAGGCTAGTTCCATCCAGAAGAATTATTTTCAATGCTTCTCAGTCTCAAAGAGTGGTGGTGGATACATCAGACTCTCTCCAAGTAAATCCCTGTCCTACCCCTTCCTCTGTTTTTCCCAGGACCTAAAGAGACTCTAATTGTGTCTGGAAAGGAGTCCACTTGCCTGGACAAATAGTAGTTTATCTAATTAACTTATGTTTAATTTTATGTGGTCTAAAATATATTGCCTTACAGAAATCTTGTGAATAGCTGATGGGAACGTAAAATTGTGCAGGTACTGTGGAAAATGCTATGATTGTTCCTTAAAATTTCAACAAAATTACCACGTGATCCAGCAATTCTACTGAGAATATAGACTAAAGAGTTAAAAGCAGTGACTCAAACATATATTTGTACATTGGTGTTCATAACAGCATTATTCATAATTACCAAAAGGTGAAAAAAAAACCTTAAAGTCCATTGGCAAATGAATGGATCAACGAAATGTAGTCCATACATAAAATGGGATATTTTTCTGCCTTAAAAGGAATGAAATTCTGACATGTCACATCAGGGTTTAACCTTGAAAGTATCATGCTAAATGAAATAAACAAGACACAAAAACAAAAATATGGTATGATTCAAGTTATATGAGGTATCTAGACTAACTGAATTGATAGTGTCATAAAATTGGACTGGTGTTTACCAGAAACAAGGGAGCAAGGAAAAAGGAAGTTATTGTTAATGGGTACAGAATACAGAATTTTAGTCTGGAGAAAAGTGGTGCTGATGGTTGTATGACAATGTGAATGTACTTAATAACACTGAATTATACACTTAAAATTATTTTTTAAAAGATAAATTTTATGTTATGTGTATTTTAATCATTATAAACTATCAAAACATGTCACATTAGACAGTGAGAATTTCCTCACTGTCAGTGCTAAGTAGAGTGCTTATGTATAGGTATACACACATATTTATATACATACGGAGAAGCTGTGCTCTTGGTTGGAGACAAGATTGATCCTCCTGGATGAGTGTGTGAGAGTGATGGATAAATAATAGGGAAGAAGCTAATAGGTTGTGTAAAGACCAGGTCTGAAGCCTGGCAGTACTTTCCAGGCAGGGAGATAGGTTGAAACCAAATAATCAAAGTATTGAAGAAAGGCCATATTAACAAGAGACAGTTATGCCACTGGAAAGATCAGTCCTCATATCTGAACAGCAAGGGATGTATGGATAAGTCAGACAAGGGTGGGAATGGACCACTCTTTCATGCTGCTGAGCTCAGGGTTTTTGCCTCCTTGCCTGTGTGGTGAGCACCCAGTCACTTCTCTGATCATGATATCCTCCCAAAGCCATTCCCACAACCCCTGACAGAAATTATATCTTCCTTTTGCACTGGACACACATTTCTCTCATAGCCCATGGGACATTTTATTCACTCATGCTGATTCCAACCTATTTATTGGACTTTAGCCTCTTTCAGCTATATCCTCTCTGCCTCTTCTGATATTATGGAAGAAATGAGTTTACATAAAATCATGAATAGACAAGAAAGCTGCAAATGCATGAGTTAAAGGCTCTGGGGGATTCACTGAGGTAAAAGAACTAAGCTGAGCACAGTTTTCTAAAACTCTCCCAACATTAAAGATAACTGGCATTTGATAGAGATCTGGAAGAATCATATAGAAAATGGTCGTTTATAATCTCCTGAGACTATTTTACACTATCTGAATCTTAACCAAACTTCTAACTATCACAAGGACCCTGCATGTCATTTTATCATTATAATAGAGTACTCTTTTCTCTCTCTATGCCAGAGTCATTAGGTCCACAAAGACTGTGCTCATCATTGTCCCATTCCCAATATTTTCTTTCTTAGGCAGTGACTAGAAGAAATATTTTAGGTACCATATTAGCAGTATGGAATAAAACAAATTAATGATTTTAAAAACTCAGAATGCCAGAATCATACAAACACTCAATGCATTAGAAAACTCTGTTCCTGCATTAGGGGCTTCAGCTTCCTCTTCTTGGTCCAGACAGACAGACTAATGACTTTGGGGGTTTATACCAAATAGTCTGTCTACCTTCTTACTACTTGCTCAGTGACAAAAATAAACCAACAGCCTACAAACTCTTACATAGAATAGAATTGTCTTGGACTCAAAACCACAAAGCTTCAGTGTGTAGTCCAGTGACCAAAAGACCTGTGGCATCCATGTAGAAGACTGAGATATAGATCTGTGACAGAGATTATCCATGCCTTGTTCAACCGTCAGCCTTCCAAACTCATGGGAAGCCTGCTGTGGGATTTGAGAAGAGTTGATTACAGATTCCTCTGAGATGCTTAAAAGCAGGAGATTTAACTGAACAGAGCAGGTTGGGTCTTGAAAAGTAAATTGAAAAGATACAGTTCACAGCAGCAGTGGAAACAGTAGCATTATAACTATTATTATTTAAGGAAGAGGGTCAAAGAGATGTGAAAGTTTTATATATGTGGAATCCTTTTGGAAAAATAACTTTGAAAGCTATTACACAATAAAAACAGAATTATGAACTCTGCTCTTGGCTGTGGCTATTGCTGTTCCTAATATGAATTATATGCAATTATCAAGCTGGAAAGGGATCTAAAGATTATGTAGTCCAAACTCTTTTTTTCTAGAAAAGTAAAGGAAAGAGTATAATATTTTTTAAAAACTGTGATGTGTCTGAGATTTTGTGGCTTCCTATAAACTAGCAAGTTAGCTTGTCACAGTTTCATGAATGCTGGCAGAAAACTCATGATTGCTGAATAAGAGGTCCTACATGTAGGACTGATAGTAGCCAAAGAATCTGCATCTATGTACCCTATCCCTGGGGCCCAGTTCCTACGGTGGACATAAAAGGGGTCATCTGACATGTGCATATGCAGTGGGACACAGTATACAAGAGCCCTGAGCTTAAGGATTTGGATCATTTCCCATCCAAAAAGCAACCCTGCCCTGTCCTTGGAGGGAGATAGATCTTTGTTATACTGGATTGTAAACATGTCACCCTTTTTCTCTAGAGAGAGATGCTGTCTCTGTCTTCCAAGACTGTTTGTTGTATGAACATCTTTGAAAATATAGTCCAGAACAAAGAGTAGTTAGTACCTCACTGCCAAGATGTGCAAGAATGTGAGCAGTCTATGGAGAATCACCTCCCAACAGAGAGGAGTCACTTGCAGAGGAACACAGAGTTGTCTCTAAGCAGAGGACTCTTTTTACACCATTTTATTTCCCCTAACCACCTCATCTCAACAGTATTTTCATGGTGTATAGATTCTTTTTTTTTTTTTCAAGCTTCAAACATTCCAAATAGAGAAGCAACCTTTGAAGTCTTCATTAGAAGATTTAGGGAGGTAGTAAATCTGTGTTATTCCTAAACATCCAGGTTTTACTCCCTCCTTTTTTTCTAGATCACATTGGTGTCCCTGTCTTACCTTTGATAGGGTCCTGCAAGGCATTACTTGGGCCTAAGGAAGCATTGGTGGTTGTGAAAATTATATGCATCCAGCCAGAAGATCAATTTGCCAAGTGACAAATTCATCAAATTTTCTAATTTATCAAACATTTGAAGAAACATTGCTATTCTTAGTATTATCTTGAAATTATTTTTGGTCATTTAGTGAATTCACTTGTAGAAAACTAGCTTCCATCAAATTAGTTTTGTAAAAGTTGTTTTATTAGTGAATTTCTATAGCACATTAGTTTTCTATCTAGTAAGTAGTTAAAATGATATTTTTTCTTCCTAAAGATACTATCTGTAGTAAAAATGACTTTTATGAAATTTGGATATGGGACACTTTGGAATGTTTTGTACATTTCTAAGAAAATATTTTTAATTAGTTTTATTCATGTTGTTGGTATGAATAAAATTAGTTCTACCTCAGTTGGTTATGTGGTACTCAGGAAAGTGTTATTGCTTGTCTCAGTCTAGCTCCTTATCTAAAAAGAAAAAGAAAACATTTATATTTTTTTGTCTTATAGTTCTATGTGAAGTCCAACTAAAAAGAGAACTCAGTGTAAGACTACACTGAGTGTTCACTATGTATGCATCCTAAGGACCACCTGAAATGAGAACTGTTTCCCCAGTATCTTTTAGTATTATTCATAGGTTGTTCAGGAACTTAGCATAAAGCTCAATAAAAGTTTATTCTTATTTTTAAAAAGAATGATATGTCAAAAAAACCCACAATAGTATGTCTAATAAGTGTGAATAGCTCAGCATGAAAGATAATTCTCCCATTTTCTCAATAAGAAGAACTAATATTTTGGCCATTTTAAAATCATAAACTCTTAGGATTGTACATGAAATTCTGTGGCTTATTAATTTATAATTTTAATGATGCACACACATGTCAATCACATATGCAATTGCTTGGAATGCTGGTAAAACTGCTTTTTCTCATGTTTCATGAAATAGTGTTATTCAAACTCTTTGGTTTTTATTTTTTATCTATTTATTATTTATTTATTTATTGTGATACCATGATTTAACTAGGCAAGAGCTCTAACACTAGCCACACCCCCAGCCCTTTTTGCTTTTAGATTATTTTTCAGATAGGGGTTCACTTTTGCCCTGTTTGGCCCTCGGACTGTGGTCCTCCTACTTGTGTCTCTTGTGTAGTTTGAATTGCAGTTGTGCTCTACATGCCTAACTTATTTGTTGAGATGAAATCTCATTAACTTTTTTCCTAGGCTGGCCTCAAACCATAGTCCTTCTGATCACCATCTCCCAAGTAGAGGCTTGAGTCATTCCACAGGGCAGATTTTGCTTCTGTCTCATGTTGTCACTTCAAATTTTAATTTAACTCATAAACTCAGGGTAATTTCCTTTTCACATGTCTGTTGTAAGTATGCCATGATCTCTAAAATGGAGCAACCTAGTCTATGAATTTTTGAGTCAAAACTTAAACTTTGTGAACAATAACACTGGTAAGTATTAGGACCTGACCCTCCCAAGTACACTTAAATCCCAGAGATGTTTATTGATTCCCTTTTCTTTTCTCCTTTTATTTGTTTGTTCATGATTTGATAACCACTACTTACTACATATCCCATGCTATTAAAATAAAGGAAAACATTGTTCTATAAAGGCAGATAATAAAAAACTACAAGTACCATCTTCAATGAAATAGAAAATTATAAAAAAAAATAGACATAAGCACAAAAGAAATCAGGTCAACCAAAACAGAATCTGCGCTCACTTTCACAGAGTGGCAAAAACACTCCCAAGATTCTGTGGACACATTCTTTATTAATTTGGGTGTTTGTGTGGTTTTTAAAGTGTTTTTATTAGCATATGATAGTTATAAAGGGGTGTTCATTATGACATTTCCATATATACATATATTGTAACTCAGTTTGGTTCATCCTTTTTATTAATCTCCCTCTTCTCCTATCCCCCTTCTAGAAGTGACTTCAACAGGTTTCAGTGCTCCATACTCCATGTATAGAAAATACACCAACCATATTTGCCTTCCTTTGCCCTCTTTATTTACCCTCCACCTCTTGCTATTTCCTACCCTCAACATGACTTGTTTGACTTTCTTTCCTATCAATTCATTCAACTCAACTCTGGGATCATTTGACAGAGAACATCCAGCCAATCTTTCAAAAGACATTCAGACTATGAATTGTAGACCATGAGACATTTTCTCAGGACTTAAGTACAGACAAATTTCTTCTTTATGAGTGAGGATGGAAAGGATAGAGGACAGTTTTCACCTTAGTATTCATGTGGTGTTAGCTTGCTTTAGTTAGGAAATTCACAATTCTCATTTCAATTTTTTATTATTGAAAGAGTATCTGTCCACATTGCTCATGTCTTAGAGCTGTTACTAGTATTGAATAAAATAATAAGTAGAAAATAACTTTACTAATCACAATTTATTTATACATGTGTATTTGTTTATGACCATTCCTTCCTTATTATTCTTTCTTAGTGGTCAGCACTCACATTCACCTTCACTTAAACTTCAAACCTAGGAGGCATCTTTGTTGTACTTTCCCAACAAACCTACTACCAATTCCTGCCAAACTTCTGTCTTAGTATATCCTATTCTTTATGGTCCTCTTTTTCTAAGCACCACTGCCTTGTTCTGGCCTTACTTATTTTGTGTTGACAAGCTCCATGATATCCTGAGAGCCTCTTTTCCTATAACCTTCATAGTAATCTATCTCAAAGGCAAATGTGTCACTCCTAAGACTACATGACTCCTATGTGTCTAAACACACACAAAGTACACTCTGTAGAGCCAAGTTCCATAGTCAAATGTGCTCTTAACTGAGCATTCAATAATCAAAAGACAATTAGAAATTCTGTAGAGTAGTATACTCAAAATTCTTGCTGATGAAAGTTGCTTAGTTGCATATCAAAGGCTCCTAGAAGTCCTAGAATAAAGACATCTCTTGCCCAAATAAAGTTATTTTGTTAGATAAGACTGATTATCTAGACCTAAAAAATCAAAATAAAACAAAAGCAGAAACATGAATATAAAATGAGAAGTGTTTGGTGGTGATAAGGGAAACCAGTGATATAGGAGGGAGCAAAAGGAGAGGGAAATGGGTGATGAATGAGGTAGCTTATATGCATGTATGAAAACAGAATAATGAAGCACATCAAAAATTATAAAAGAAAAAAAGGTCAATAAAATAGAATAAAGGGAGTAAATATGATCATAATACATTATATGCGTGTATGAAAATAAACCCAATTGAACAATTAAATATAATCAGGTGTTATTGCTCTAAGAAAGCAAGTGGCAAAATCCAACCTTGTAAGATAAAGCCCTAACTCCTAAATGCTATCCAACGACCTTCCTTCCATAACCTGGACCTGCCATGCTCTCTCTGTCTTCATCTCTCATCTATCCTATGTCCCACATGTCAGCAAAGTTTGCACAAAAAAAAGTAACAGGCTCGATTTTTGCCAAAAGTGAGATACAGTTTATACTCTTAAAATTCAAATAAGTTTTATGACTTAAACCTCATCAGTTTGTTCTTTGGGGTAGCATATAAATTTTAAAAGATTAGATTCAACACTAGGTTTCTAACTTTGATATTTTAAGAGTAGGCATATTGGAAAACATACAGATTCATATTGTGGAGATAATGAGTGAAAATCAGTGTAGGAATGTCTGAGGCCTAGGAAGTGTTCATATCTTTGGCAAACATGGAGGAAAGACCTGGGTTATGTCACTGACAGATTATCCAAGAGTTACATATGTTCGTAAGACTGAGAGTTGAAGCTAATTAAAGTTCTTATCCTTTTTCTTTTCTTTCTTGTATTTTTTTCTTTTTTAACACTCAGAAGACCTGAAGTCAGTAGTCTGGTAATTAGGCTGTTCTTCATTTTCAGACAGAAATAGAAGTGATTAGGAACACTGAAGCACTGGGCAGGTCAATTGCTCGTCATTAGTAAAGTCACTTAATGCATTTTAATGGTGGTTGATGAAGTACAAAATGCTACATAAGCCAAATGAAAAAGTTTTATACCATTCTTTGTTAAGTGTAGATATAAAGGAGTGCATATTTGCATTTTTATACATTAGCTCCAAAAATTTAACATCTTCTCTTTGATATGAGTAGTAGAATATGTAATTTGTGAGAGATGGGCACTGCTGAGGCCAGGTCCTGTGCAGACTCTACACCTTGGGATCCTCAGATACAAATGTACCCATAATAGATAATTAAGGAAAAGATATGTTCAGTGTTTATGTGCCTAAAAATCATACTCAGAATCATAAGGTCAATTATTAGTGTAAGCTTACCCTGTTTATGTTCTCACATTGTAGATTTCACCAATTTATATAAGTCAACAAACAAAAACAACAGCAGAAGCAATACTGCAAAACCTAGTTCCTGGTGAAGGTTCCATTTTCTTAGAGAGACTTTTAAAATATTTTTACTAGGAGTACCCTATTATAGTTAAGATTCTTAATTGGGGGAGGGGCAGTACTGGGAGTTGAACTCAGGGCGTTGCACTTCCTAAGCAGGCACACTACCACTTGAGCCACATCCTCAGGCTTTTTGATTTGGCTATTTTGAGATAGAGTCTTGCTTTATGTCTTGGCCAGCCTGGAGTATGATCCTCCCATTTATGCTTCCCATGAAGCTGAGATGACAGGCATGCACACCATGCTCAGCTTTTGTTGGTTGAGATGGGGAGGTCCCATTAACTTTTTGCTTAGGGCTTACCAGAAACCATTATCCATTGGTCTCTGGCTCACTCAGGGTTGCCCAGATCAGATAACTCACCTGAGCATAAGGTAGTTTTACTTCAAAGCACTGGAACTGGAGCCCTTTCCAGCATCAACACTTTGCAACTACCCGAGGAGGTTATCTGGCAGGAAAGAAGGGTGGAGCTGTCTGCTCTGCTTATTGAGTCACTGGGTATCTATCACGGTTTTTCCTGTGAATGTTTGAATTGTTTATATTATAGCCAAGAAAATTGCAATCAGGGCATCCCAAGAAGGTGTTTAAAAAGAAATCAGCTTTCTAATATTTGAAATCTGGTGAACAGCAATAAATAGTTCTCTCATAATAGGTATTGAGGGCATAAGAAAGCAGAAATATTTCATAAACCTCATTGTGGTTCTGAACAAGGGTCCTTGCTATTCTCTTAATGAAGTGTAACTCGGATAGCTCATATGTTTTGAAGTGCCAAGCACTGTTCTAAAAGCCTGACATTAATTAACTAATTTAAAGTGAATTAACTCATTTTAAGCCCCAGTACGGCCTATTTGGCACTATTATTATTATTATCATTTTAATTTCTTCATTATGAAAGACAGAATGAGGCTCTTAGAAGGTTAAATAACCTTCTGAAGTTCTCCCAAGTTAAAAAATGGAAGAAGGAGGATCAGGGGATGCAGCCCATCTTTACACACAGAGCGTACAGCCCAAGCACGATCTGCTTCCCACCAGTGTAACAGAATCGCTGGCTGTTCCTAACAAACTGAGTCCAAGTCTAGAAAGTTTAAGTGACTTATGGATGTTTAGTAAGTCATGAAGGAAACATAACTGATGCCATGTATCAAAAGACATTTTTAGAGTTTGGTTTGATTTCAGTAAGTATTTTTACTAAGTTAACATTTTTATGTGACTTGATCTTCTTAGGTTTATGGGTCATTATCTCTGCTATGTCTTTGATGTTTGTATTTAAAGTGCTACATAATTGATCTAGTTGTTTACTTGTTTTTATATTGTATTTCCTTCTCCACTAGCAGAGTACACAGTGAAAAGAAGTGCTTAGGAATGGCAGAATTTCATTAAATATTTGTATAATGCTTAAATGAATCAATGAAATAAAAAGTTAATGGTTTATTTTGCCTAACAGAGGTTCATTTTCTTTAATACATACTTTTAATGACTCAGATCTTTTTAGGGAGATGAGACAAATAAATTATTGAAAATCCTTGTAGATCCATGATTCTATTAAATGAAATATACTTAATGATTAATATTCTTAGTACAAGTATATACTTAATGATTCATATTCTTAACCAACGATGTACTTATTTATTTCTAATTGATGTAAAGTGATCGGTGAAAAGTTATGTGTTTAAAAATAAAATTTTCCCTGTCATTTCTAACAGTGTCAACAAGGAGCCCACTGTGCACATTTTATTTTGCCGCTAGACTTTCTACACAGGTTTAATCTCATTTAATTAGCTCTTGATTGTCCTTGAAGAATTAGCTTCCATGTCTCTTCTTCCAGAAAGATTTCCTAAGTCCATCAAGACTGGCCAGATGTACATTCTGAGCAACCTCCTCTGGCTCCCTTCATAATGCACTGTTATTGTTGGTCTGTTTCCCTCAAGTAGACTATACTGATCGGTCTCTAGCGCCTACAGCAAGGTATTCCACAGCAAATGATTTTATTAAATAATGAATGAAAGAATGAGCATCAGGGACAAAGCAAGTTGAATTTGGAAAACAGAGCAGGAGGCAGAAATCAGAAGGATAAACTGAGACTGCCCTACTTCGCTCAATGGTCATAATGGTTTAAAGAACTGGACACTAGCTTTCAGCTGATGGTTGATAATTTCCAGCCTTCTATGGAAATTCCAAGAAGCTAGGAAAATGAGCCATAACACCAGGAAAAATGTATAGGTAATATATGTTGAGGAAACAGTAGTTGCAGAAAGAGCACAGTGTGCAGAAAGACCAGTGTGCTGAATGCAAGGATAGTTTCCCAGGTGGGTGGATAACCTGCAAAAAATAGCAGATGTGTATACTGTAGAGCAGAAGAGAAATGATATAGTGTGAGGGCAACAACAATAAAGTGAAAGACAATGCATGGCAATCAGGTAATGGAATCATGTGGGAAAGTAAAAAGAGGAGGGATATGCAGAAAAGGCAAGAAAACTAAAAGAAGCAGTTACAATTGAGTTCTATTCTACTGCAGCAAACAGGAGTAGTTCCTCATAACACATACTGGTGATGTTTTCACTACTCATCTGCCTCTGTGCATCCCTAAGATATATTCTGGGAGTTTGGATTGTCTTGATAATGTACAAATGTAATTATGGACAGGGTCTTGAAGTTTGTTCCAGCAACAAGACTTGGGCAAAGATGCAGTTCTACCTCATCAAATGGACATGTCGTGGGCTCTGTGGTGGCATGTACTAATATACTACTCAAATCTAAATGATTGCTACTGGGGTAGATGAAATACATTATTCTAAAATTACAAATTAAATTGTATGTTACAAGTGACTTAAATTGTCAGAGAAAGGAGGAATCATTTTTACACTAGAGTGATTTCCAAGGATTAGAGGAAAATTAATGTGTGTCTAATAAGTTAACTCATGAGCAAACCAATATTTACCAGAAATCATTGGTGAATCTGCTAACTAAATGACTAGTAGTACTTAAAGAAGTAGTTTCATTTTTTTAGTTAGAAGACAAGAATTGTTGGTCTGAAGTTAGAAAAGTCTCCATTCAGTTCTTAATTTCTTTCTCTTTTGCAGTAAGATTAGAGATAATAATAAAAACCTGTGTAGAATGAGGTACAGTACCATAATAATGGGAGATAATAACCCAGAGACATCTTTCATTTGATTTGCCTTCTCTGTGTAGAAGGTCTACGTGAGTTTAAAATTTTTCATGTGCCCTTTCCTTTAAAACCCATCAGAGAATAAGGAAAAGTGAATTTTTATTAACCATGCTAATGAGTGAATGAATGGATTTCTGTATGTGTTCTGTTGTAGCTCCATTAAATGAAAGCACTAAAACAAATTAGGGCAGTACTTAATGTGTATATTAATTGATTCAAGCCAATTAACATAGAAAAAGTCAATTACCAAATCAGGATTTATAGCAATGCCTTAAAGGTGATTATAAAACTTTTGTTGAAATGATTCAACTTGTTTAACTTAGAAAGGTTATAAAATTATGGTATCTTTTTATAAAGAACAAAGCAAAACCAGGGGAATTTTTTTTACTGAACTTGTGGACCCTACATCTTGTCTCTTAGGATTTTAAATATTGAATGGAATCAGAGTTTGGGTTTTATTTCTTTTTAAGAAGCTTGCATAATAGTCTTCAATATGTTCACAATGATTTCTCTCTTTTACTGTGTTTCAAGAAGTATCATAGGAAATTCTACTATTCTATTTTTCTCTTCCTAATCTTTAAAAAAATCACCTACAGAATGTTTCATTTCTATGTTACACTTAAATTTTTCTGATTCTAGTCAGTTAAAATGTAGGTATACATGGGTTAAAAACTTTGATTTGCAAAGTAATTGTGCAAACCATCCCTGAAGATAAATCATTAGAGCTTAACGATGATTTGGTAGAAGACCAAATTTAATAGGCAACTGATTTGTAATTTTCTAAAGATATCAAGGGGTGAAGAATCAAAATAATTACCATCCACAATTCATTAAAGATCTAGATACCTTTTTTCCAAAGTATTTCCTTAATTTTACAATTGGTAAAGTTGCTTAAATTTAAAAAGGATTTGTTACTATTATTATAACCTTTATACATTTTTAGTATACAAATATGGGGGGGAAATCTCCAAATACTTGTGTATCTCTTACCAATTTTGCTCTCTCCTGTACTCCACATTTCAGCATTTGTTATTTATTCTTTCCAATAATGTTTTTGTACTTTATATTCATGGATCCATAGACAGCATGGTATTTTTAACTGTTTAATCTTTACTTAACTTTTAGTACATAAAATATAAATATGTGTAATGGAATACTACTATTGATTTCTTACTGATTCTAGTGTTTTTGAGATTTATTTAATGGTGCATGTAGCTCTTCTTCACCTATTTTTCAACTTCTGCATAGTATTCTGTACTAAAAAATTAGCATTTCTGTTATTCCCAGTTTTTATTCTCACAAATTCTTGCAATGAGCCATTGTACAAATATTGCCTTAAGTACATGCTACAAAAATTTGTCTAAGCCTACAGAGTAAAATTGTATAATTTACCATGTTCTAATCTCTTCATTTACACTCCCTCTTGAAGGATGTAGCCTTCATGTTTAACTACCATAACTCAGGACTTTCTCACCATAAAATTTTGCTTATCTTTTGAAGATAAAGTAATATAATTGTTGACTTAATTTACATTCATCTGATTAGTATGAGCTTGAGCTTTTTTAGCCAATCTGTTTTATGTATTTAAAATTATTTGAGGTAATACAGGCCTAATGAGTTTTGAAGTGTTCCTCCTTATATGTTTTTTTAGAAGAGTTTAAGAAGAATTGGTTTTAGTTTTTTAAATGCACAGTAGAATTCAGCCCTAAAGCCATCTGGTGCTAGGTTTTTCTTTGATGGAAAATTTTAGATTACTGATTCAATATGTATACATTTTATTAGTTTGTCCAGGCTTTCTTTTTCTTTATAATTCAGTTTTAGTAGGTTTGTGTTTCTAGGAATTTTTCATTTTCTTCTATATTGCCCATTTTGTTAGCATAAGATTGCTTATAGTAGTCTCTTAGCAGCTTTTGTATTTCCATGGTATCAGTTGTAATGTCTCCTCTTTCATTTCTGATTTTATTTATTTGCATCTTCTATTCTTTTTTTTTTCTTAGTTACTGTTCCTAGAGTTTTGTTGATTTTGTTCCCAGTTTTGTGAAGTAAACCTAATTCTTAGTTTAATTTTTATTTTTTATTTCTTGTCTCAATTTCTTTTTTTTTAATGCTCTGATCTTTATTTCCACTTTTTGCTAGCTTTGGAATGAATTTCTTCTTTTTCTAGTTCCCAAAGGTATAGGAGTATTTCATTTGAGGTATTTCTTCTTTTTTAATGTATATGTTTATAGCTGTTTATAGCAATCTAGCATTGCTTTTGCTGTGTCCCCTAGGTTTTGGTATGCTATGTTTCCATTTTCACTTGTTGCAAGATATTTTTGACCTCCTTTTTCATTTCTTCTTTGATATATGGGTTTGATCAGGAGCAGGCTTCTTAATTTCCACAAAATTACTTTTCTCATTTTATAGCATTATGATATGAAAAGATACTTATATTGTTTAATTTTTTAAAAATATGTTAAAGCTTGTTTTGTGGTCTAACATATGGTTTATTCTGGACAGATTTTCATATGTGCTTAAGAAAAGTGTGTATTCTGCTGTTGTTTGTTAGTATTCCTCTAATACCAAATAATACTAGCATTACCCTGATCCCAAAGCCAGATAAGGACACTGTAAGAAAAGAAAATTATCAGAAAACATCCCTTTGAACAGAGTCATAAAAGTCCTCCACAAAATACTAGAAAACCAAATTCAACAATACATTAAAAGGATCATGCACCATAATCAAGTGGGGTTTATCTCTGGGAAGCAAGGATATTTTATTACACATAAGGCATCAACTGTGATAAATCACATTAAAGAAAGGAAGAATGAAAACTAATTGAGTATATCAATAAATGCAGAAATGTGTGTGTCAACATCTCACAGGCTTTCATGATAAAAACTCTCAACAAAGTGGGTCTATAAGGAATGACCCTAACACAATACAAGCCATATATGATATAAGCTTGTAACTAGCTTCATACTCAGTGGTAAAATTTGAACACTATTTCTAAGATCAGGAACAAGGATGTTAGCTTAGCATTTCTATTCAACATAATACTGGAAGTCCTAGCCAGAGCAATTAATCAAGGGAAATAAATAAAAGTCATCCAAATTGGAAAAGAAGAAGTTAAATGGTCCTTATTTACAGACTACTCGATCTTATGTCTAGGAAATCCTTAAGATTCCTCCAGAATATGGGTAGAACTAATAAAGAAATTCAATAAAGTTACAGGATATAAATTCAACATACAAAATTAAGTAGTGTTTTCTATTTACTAATAAGGAACTTTGAAAAAAGAAATCAAGAAAATAATCTCATATACAATAGTTACACAAAGAAAATAAATTACTTAAAGTTAACAAAGGGGGTAAAAGACCTGTGCACTGCAAATATATTGATATTAAATAAAATTAACTTAACATTCATGTGTTCTAGAAGGAAAATAAGAAGTT
This sequence comes from Castor canadensis, assembly GCF_047511655.1. Classification (NCBI taxonomy): domain Eukaryota; kingdom Metazoa; phylum Chordata; class Mammalia; order Rodentia; family Castoridae; genus Castor; species Castor canadensis. The sequence continues at coordinate 125,559,737 of NC_133388.1, read as the reverse complement.
GGAAAATAGTTGTTGCTAAACAAATTTTCAGCTTCAGTATAAAAGAAGACATTGCATAAGTCAGTTGACATGATATAGGTACTTAGACACTGTTAATTTCTATAACAACATATTAATTTCTGTAACAACTTGGCTTTCATGAAAGGAAAAAATCCTTTTAAATTAGGAATTCACCTACCACCATCTTCATTATTTTTACCAAGAATGAAACAATCAGCACCACCTATTGTTAGTATTATGTAATTATTAAAATTATAAAATATTCTATCCATATGATTTAAGAAACCCATTTCCTGTAAATGCACTTGGAGCAGACCTAGAAGAGAAGTTGCAGGAAATCTACAGAGTTCAGCTACCCAAGGCTGCAAAGAGAATGGAAGAAGAAGGAAGGAAGGAAGGAAGGAAGGAAGGAAGGAAGGAAGGATGGAAGGAAGGAAGGAAGGAAGGAAGGAAGGAAGGAAGGAAGGAAGGAAAGGAGGGAGAAAGAAAGGGAGGGAAGGAAAAATCATGAGATTTAAATTCAGTGAAAGTAAACTAAGTAATCCAACCAATAAGAGCCTTGAGTGGTAAATTTGTTTCTTTTCAAGCTCATCTGTAGTAAATCTTTTTATTACCATATATTAGTTGTATGGGAGGGATTCATTGTGACATTTACATATGTGCTTACAGTGTATCTTCATTAAATTTATTCCCTCATTCCCCTGTCCACTGTTCTTAGAACAATTTCAGCAGGGTTTGTTGTTCTATTTTCATACACTTACACAAAGTACACCTACCATATTCACTCTCCTTCACTCTCTCTGTTTCCTTCTTCCTCCCAGTGGTACCCGCACCTAGACAGAACCTCTTTTACCTTCCTATCCCTTAGTTTTTTAAGTGTGTATTGATTTTTCAAGGAGATGTCCCCTTGGTATTTCACACAGATATATATTGTACTATAATCAGATTAAGTCCCTCTGTTCAGAGCACATGTAAACTTAAGGACATAAGTGTGAAGTGCCCTGAGCTGTGGTATAGCTTACTTTGCCCTTCTGTTGGTATAATTTTCTGACGAAAACTGGCAGGTGTCTCAACACCATTTTATTCTCAAAGCTCTGTCAACATTAGGCTTCTGTCCTCCTGACTTACAGCCCTGCAAAGCCAAAGCCAGACATCATATTTTGCTGCTGTTGTTATTTTAAAGGCAGCAGTTTTCTTAATCCTCTTTTCCTTATTCCTGCCCCCATCTCCTCACTCCCTTTCTCTTACCCCAATCCTCCTCTTGCTTTAGTCTTTCTCTTTTTACTTCCTTTGACTTTTCAAGATCCTTCTACATACAGATCACTTTAGCTGTTGTTGATGGAAAAGTTTGATTTAAATTTTTCTGGAATAAAAGATTTAGTTCCACTTTCTCTTATTATTATTCTATTTCAGTTATCTTTTCCTCAGAGACAGTAATAATCTGTAGGTTGGGTGACTGTTTTGTGCCCTCTATAGATATGTTTTACCTGTTTAAATGTCTTTTAACATATATATATGGAGAACTTTTCCATATATATATTTTTTGGGGTTGGGGGAGTAGTGGGGTTTAAACACAGAGCTTTGTGTTGAGCTCTACCTCCTGAGCCACACCTCCGGCACTTTTTGCTCTGGTTATTTTGGACATAGGGTCTTGTTTTTTTGCTCAGGCTGGCCTGCACCAAGATTCTCCTGTTTTATGCTTCCCACCTTAGCTGGATGAAAGGCATGAACCACTATGCATAGCTTTTTTTTCTGTTCTCATAGGGTCTTGGAACTTTTTTTGCCTGGGCTAGCTGGAACTGCAATCCTCCCAATCTAAGCTTCCCACATAGCTTGGGGTGACAGGCTTATGCCATCACACCCAGTTATTGGTTGAGATGCGGTCTTAAGAACTTTTTCTTTGGTCTGGTCTCAAACCATGATCCTCCAGATCTCAGTTTCCCAATTAGCTAGGATTACAGATATGAGCCACCAGTGCCCTTTTGGAAGAACTTTCCATGTATTTTATGTTCTGCAGTATAAATTCTTGTGTGTAAATTTTTGCTCTCCATTGTAAATTTTAATTCCATTTTGTAGTAATTTTAAAACACTTTAATTCACATATTATTGCATATAATCTGCATTTTGGTGCATGTTGTTGTTTTCAATTCAGCTTAATCTGCATTCTATGCAAGTGAGAATACTAAACAAGTTTCTAAACCATCCTCCTGTTTTCTATGCTGAAATATTTTCAGTGTGCTCCTTTCATTTCCTACAGATTAAATTCTCCTTCTCTGCTTTCTGGTTTTCTTTTTGCATATTTTCTAATATTTGATTATAGAAGTCTGTGTTAGAGATACATCTTAGTTCTGTTTCAACCAATCAACATAAAAGGTTTTTAATTGTGGTAAGATTTTCTGAGATTGAAAATGCCATATTGATTGACTATGAGACACAGGAAATTATACTAGGAATTTATAAAGACTATAGATACCCATGTGAGTCTTTTGTTTCTGTGTATATGAGTTTACTTAAAGGGGTAAGGGAGAGTAATGGAAGGGACTGAATAGACTAAAGTAAAGTATATTCACAGCAGGGATACATTGAGAAATCCCTGTGAACATACACAGACTTATATATCAATAATGAAAGACAGGACTATAAAATAGGTACAGTGTATGTGGGGTACTTGTGGGAGGGGGATGGTGAATGAAAGAGATTAAGGTGAGAGAATATGGTTGGTGGGATTCATGTAACTATATGAAATAGAACAAAGAAACTTCTTGCAATAGTTTTAAGCGGGGTGAAGAGGCGGTCAAGCAATATGGTGAGAGTGATCTAACAAATGTATCATATAAGCCTATTTGTAATTGTCACAATGAATTCCCTTTGTACAAATATATCCTAATAAAAAATTAATGAAACAAATATAGAAGCAAATATTTATTTTATATCACTCAGACATACATTCTTTAAATATTATTTCTTATTTAGTTACACATAGAAGTCACATTATTAATTTTACTATCATTTTTCTAAAAAGAGAAAATGCCTTAAATATATGCATTTTATTTCTCTTAATGTTTATTTTAATGGTGCAGGGTTAGTTCATTAAGTTTTTTGGATATTCATACACATTTCTGATAAGATATGTAATTTTCTGCTCAAATGAGGAGAAAATTGTCATTGATCCATACCTCAGAAATCCTTCTCATTCTAGATATTCACATCACACATTGTGTGTCATAAGTATCTGGAACAATAGAAGTGACTTAACTAGGGATGTGGTTACTTATAGTTTTGATAGATACAAGTTGGGTTTTATGTACTTATTTATATACTGGCTTCATTCAATAATTATTGTGTTTTCAATTCATTTTTATGTTATGGTTCCCAGGTTGTTTTATGAAGATGACAACCAATTACAGTCTCATAAAATTGCAATGTTATGAAGTATTTTCAAGAAAGCAAGACACACAAGAAGGCATAAATAGATCATTTTTTATAATCGAATCTCAAGTTTGAGCATTAGTTAATATTTTATTAAATACAACTTGCACAAAGACGTTTAATTTTAACCAAATTTGGTGTTTGTTTCATCATGGTACAAGGACAACAATTTCAATGGTAGGAATGAAAGGAACTCTTATCTCCTCTTACATGCTTGTGTAGATATATGGGCAAAATTAAAGATCTTCCCATTTCCCAGTGCCTGGTTTCTTTAATGATGGGATAATAGGTTCCATTATTGGGAACATGTCTATTTACTTCAATAAATATTACCTTTAAACTTTGAAAAAAAGTGTAGACTTTTTATTGTGTACTTTCAAATTCAAAATAATAAGAAAAGGAAATAAAAGTGATAATCAGAAGGTTAAAGAAACTCAGACTAAAAATGAGTATCATCTTAAAGCCAGAGTCAAAAGGGAAAATAATTTGGATGGTTCAAAGTCTAAAAATGGAAATTTTGACCATGTAGCCATAAGTTTTCTTAATAAATAACAAAGAAGGCATGAAAATATGTTTTGCTAACTCAAATGTCCTTTATTTTTGGAATTAATAAATAGAGGGGTGTGTTCATACAATGGAATACTATTTGCAATGTAAGGGAGAGAGCTACTCATATGTACAATGACACAAATGAACTTCAAATTCACAATACTAAGCAAAAGAAGCTATACTCCTAAACTTACATTCTGTATGGTTCCATTTGCCTGCTATTCTGTGAAAAGAAAACCTATAGGGAAAGTGGATGCAGATTCTGGGAGGGAGAGGGGTTCATTACAAAGCAACAGGAAAGAATTTGAGGGGATGATGGATACTCTACATATTGACCATGGTGGAGGTGGTCTGACTGTGCATTGTCACAACTCACACAACTCTTCACTAAAAGGGTGAATTTTACTACGCTGTTAATTATGCCTTAATTTAATTTTTAAGGCAACACGTGTCTTCAAATGGAATTCACAGTAATAGAAAAATCAAATAGAAAAAAATGAAATTTGCTGTATTCGTTGTGTGGATATAAAAGCAAATACTAAGTTAAGAGCAGGTGTGTGTGTGTGTGTGTGTGCTTCTGTGTGATCATTTTGACATCTTTTTCTGATAGAGCCTGTTGAATAATATTGAGTAAATGTTCATTTCAACCCTTAATTTATCCAAACCCCAAAGAATAGATGTACAGAATCTGATCAGTGGTTGGAAGAAAGAGACTAGAAATGAGGAAGGGACTGCTGGTTTGAGCCCCTGTGAAGGAAAGTTAAGTGGGCTTTGGTAGAATGTGATTTTGACATGACACCATGTGGAAATTCTGGTGGAAGTTCTGATAAGTAAAAATAACAGCGTGGGAGCTCAAAAACTGCCAACGTAGTTGTATTCTCAGCTGGACTGTCTTGCCCTCAGTTTTGTCTGCAAGATGTTTGCCTTCTGAAGGTAGTTTAATTACAGTTTTGTTTGATTTCAGATAAAAAATTTTGGATGACCAAAAAGAATTTTTCTATTATAGTTAAAATATAAGTAGCTCCTGGTGCTATAATGTAAGACATAGATCCTTACTCCTACTACTGGTAATAACTATTAGGTTTTTAAATTTGCAAAGAGAAAATTTAAAAGCACTACATATTTTCTCCTTTCTTTTCCCCTCCCATTTTTGAACTTGTATTTTTCTACAACTCTTTCATAAGCAGGGATAGCAGGTACCTTCATGTAAGTTTTGGCTGTCTTTTGAGTTTCTTTTGTTGGTGATGCATGTCCTATTGTATACAAATTCATTGAGCAATTCTAGAATTTGACTAAAATATAGTAGGACATTTTTGTAGATTTTTTACCTTTTGTTAAATAGTTTTCCTTCACTTTCTTTATAATTAAAAAGATGTCAAAGTAGCAGAAACTCTTATGCAGAAGAGTAAAATAAATATGACCTTTTGTTTTGTCTGCCTTTACTGTCCATCACCTTTTGATCTTAAAAAAAAATCATTCTGTAATTTCTTCTCCCATCTTGTAGGCATTTTCAAAACTTATATTTCCTATTGTTGATATTTATTGGGGGAAGAGGAATACATTCTTATACCTACACATTCAAACAAGCATATTCTAGAAAGCAATTTAGAAAAAACATTTTTGAAAAGTTGTAAAATTCATGCATTTCCTTTGACTAAAAATTCCTGGTTGTAGGAAACTCATTTAGGGAAACGATCCTTGGTTTGTTCCAAAATACCATCAAAAAGAGAGTCAGAATGGAGCTGTTCATGAAGGTTACATTCTAGGATCTGAGTAGGTTCCCAAATGGTAACCCTTTATAGTGCTTACTGGATAGGAATGTCATATTTTAAATGAATTTTGAAAATTAAAGTGTTTTTGTTGATAATTCTCTCTTTGATAAAACATGGGCTAGAATATACTTCAGTATTGAAATTCTAATTATAGTTTAAAATCAATATAATTTCAGAAGTATTAAGAGAGTTCTTAGAGCAAATGTCAGAAATCTTGCCTACTTACCAACAGTTTAGAGAGAGTACCCTTATTCTTACTGAGAGAGGAGAGATTATACTGATTTGTTTTTCCCCATATTTTATTGCATTCTGCCAGTTTGGAAACTTAGAATCCTTCTAAATCAAGGCTATTTCGATAAGTTATTTCAGATTTATAGTTTAGTTCTCAAGTAGCACCTCTGCAGTTGAAATAATGAACCCTTTGATGTAAGGTTGCAAGGCAGGCAAAGCAAGTCAAAAACTTAAAGATTTAAGTTACAATTTCATTGTACTGAGAAAATGAGTTGTCATTAATTGTAGCAGTCCATCCACAAAGGCACTTTTTTTTTTAATCACAAAGGTGTTCATTGTCACTTCAATAATCCTTTTGAGACCTGATGCCCTCGTATCCCTACAATCCATTCTGTAAAACAATTCTTAAAATAAAAATGGTATTAGTGACCATCTTTGGAACCAAATCACTTTTGGCTAATGCTATTCACTAAAATTCCATTTAAAATGTTTTCATTACCAGTTGGTAGACCTTCTGCACAGACTAAGTATGTTCATTAGTATTGGAAATTGCAGCCTAACTCTTGTTAGCTTAAATTGGCAGATGAAGTTAAAATTGGACTTTCGCTTCCCCAAGAGTCATGTTGCATGTGAACTCAGGAGCCTAAGCTATGGAGGGTAGTTTGGCAGCTTTAAGCAAAATGAGGAGCATAATCTTCCTCCTAGGAAGGTTGTTTGTACTTTTCAACTGTGAATTTGAACCATGAAATGAGAGCTTCTTCATGGCAAATTGCACATTGATGCAGTCAAATTTCATGGTTTTGCTTTGTAACTTCACATTTTTAGCTACTAAAGGAAGTCCTGGCACATCAAGCAATTCTATGGGGTGGGAGTAGGAAACAATTAAAGTGAGTCTGGCAAAGCTCCAGTCAGTGGAGACTGGGCAAATGGAGTTAAAATTAGCTACTTTAACCAAACTTCAGTCTATAAAGTTAGAGCATGCTATCTACCTATTTCATTTATTCGGACTGAAGTGAATCATTTGAATATAGGACACTGAACTGCAGGAAAAGTAAGCACAATTGAAATGCATCCGCACATGAAAAGAGCCACACAAGTTTTACTTCTCTTTTTGCGAGTTTGCTAATATTTTTGTATTTCTTACATGCAAATGCTCTGTCCCCCAACTGAAATTAAATAATCCATGCACCTTTAGTGGAGATGCATTATTGGAAACAAATTTATGATCCTTAATATTGAACAAAAAGCCAACCTTATACATTTTTCATTAACCAGATTGGCTTTTTCACCTACCAGCTGTTGGATCATAAGCCATCCATTCAAACTCAGAGATTCAAATATGTCACCTATAAAATTGGACTAATATGACAAAGCCTGTTTTCCTCACACAGTGTGAATAGCCATTATGGAAACCCCATGAACTCTGTAACGTGCAGTATAAATTCTCTTCATCAATAGTGATAAGCACTGCAGGTTTTCCCTTTGAAAACATGTTTGAAATCCACCTCTGACCTGCTCTGGAAATTAGTAAATGTGAACCACAGGCCATGACAGCCATTCTAGACTTTGTGCTATGGGAGGAGCTCAGATGGGGGGAATCAAAAAAGCCTGATTCCAAGCCACTTAGTAGCCATAAACTCACAGTCACTTACTCTGCTCTTCTGAACTTCAGTTGAGTATTCATTCTTAAGAATAAAATAATTGTGCTATATTTAGGAGTGTCAAATATTAACGCTGCTACCTAGTTTAATATTACAGATGGAAGGTAGACCTTCACAAGCCAGTATATGCAGAAGCTATGCCTGGACAGGCTGTTTGGTCCAGTAGCTATAGAAAGAGATTTTAATAATATAAAAATGCTGAACTCACAATACACTCTTAAAACTTGAATTGAAAAGATATATTTAGCTACAATAAGTTATCAACATTTGTCTTTGACAAAACTTTATCTACCTTGGTGCTGCTGTTCTGGGTCATTTTATCTATGGCATCTTCAACCCATTCTCTCCTTTACGCTGTGTTTGTTTTGTTCATGCATGGAGTTCTCACTTTTTGTTGAGTGTGATGTTAGGTGCTGGGAATAAAACAAAGAGCAGGACAGACCTAATCCCTGCCCAAACTGTTTTTACATTCAGCCACCGAAGAAAATCACTCCAGTTGAATATAGAATGTAGAGTTGCAGCTGTTTGAGGAGCTTTGATGGAGCACTATGGTGAGCTAGAGAATTTTCATACCAAAGAGGGCATGCCCCCAGGACCAGAGAGCACTCTCCCTTCATCATTGCTCCATGCATAAGAAATACTGTGAGGTATAAATAGATTTTTAACAACTAACACCTAATATTGAATTTTTTAAATTCATCTTTGCAGAAAACTCTTCTGATGACCTATGGTCTCCAGTAACTTTCCTTGCCCTAACCCTGACCTTTATCCTTTTAATATTGCAGTTTACACATCTCCATTGATAGTTCTAGGATTGTCACACCTCGATGCAATCTCCAGGCTATCAGGTATTTCACCCTTGAAAAGCAAGATAATTTGATAGGGACCCTGGAGCCCCCCCCCCCTTTGCTATTTAAAAGGTACCTGCCCCTGTCTGAGACTACTCAGAGTCTTGGCTCATCAATTGTACTCCCCAAATATTTTCCAGGTTTCCCTGAGGACTGAGCTGGATGCCTCTTGGTCTTGCCCTATACTCAACTGTCCAATAGGATCCATCTCTAAGGACTTCATAGGAGGGTTCTGACCTGTAGCACAACTAATCCGACCTGGTTGAGACAATAATGTCTCCCTGAAGAGCTGTCAGTGGGTATTTGGAAGAGGTTCAGATGGTCAGCTTTCATGAGAATGACCAGTTGGAGTTGGCATAATGAAAAAGAGGCTGAGAAAGGAGAGGGTGACAGAGATAGCAACAATAGTAAGGATGACTCTTAAAAACATTGTGGGTTTAGAGATCTTATCCAATTATTTATTTTGTCTTTTGTTGTACAGGGTTTTGAACTCAGGGCCTTCACCTTGAGCCACTCCACCAGCCCTAATTTTGTGATGGGTTTTTTAGAGATAAGGTCTTGCAAACTATTTGCTCAGGCTAGCTTCAAACTGTGGTTCTCCTGATCTCCACCTCCTGAGTAGCTAGGATTACAGGTGTAATCCACCAGTGTCTGGCTCCAACTATTTCTTTACCTAGGCACATATATAGGATCAAAAATTCCACCTCCTTTCCTCCAGTTCCTTCGGTGCATGCTCACTGTTCTCCCTATTCCTGTACTTCTGATGTTCATTAATTCATATTTCTCTTTCTTAGCTCTATTTTTACTTCCTTTGACATTCCTAGAAGTTTTGCTATGCCTTACCCTGTAATTTTACTTTTAACTTTGATACATCTAAAAACTATGTATTTTTTTCTGAAGAGGGTTTTCTTTATGGAGAAGGGGGTTTTTATGGTAGATCTTAAAATCAGATTAATTGAAATAGGGAGAAAAAAAGGCAGATGACTTTTCTGGTTGAAAAATATCTCAGGAGCAAAAATGTTGAGGGGAAAACATGACAATTGTCCTAGAGAACAATGAGTAAAACTGTGACCATTGTCTTCCAGGTACATTGACCAAGTGCTTACCATGTACTCAGCTCCTGCTTGATAATGAGCAAAGGGATATGATCAAAACAAGCTACCTTCTTCAGAAGTGGGCAAAGAAGTCAGAAATTACATATGAAAAATAAGAAGGGACCTGTGAAGGGGTGTTAAAGTATGAGTGTGTTTAGACTTTATTCTTTAGGCAAATAGGAGCTTTTAAGTACGGTTTTCAGGATGATTTAAGTAGGAAATATAAGACCTTTTCTTCTCTAGATATTTATAGATTTATGTACAATCGTATTCTCTTATCTAGAATAGAACCTCTGTAGTAGTTACTGAAGTCACAATAACTACTTTTATACTTATTTTATGTATATCTTGGTTTCTCTCGGTAGAGCACAAAATAATAACCCTGTTGGAAGTCCTACATTTTATGTAAATGACACATTCTAAACTTGTTCCATAAGTTCAATCATTAAAAACTTAGTATATAAGCATAAGTTTTGATGAGAAGGTTAATGTAATGGAAAATTAACAATAGAGTAAAAACACATTTTACAACCTAATTAGCATTTAATTAAGATAGAATTTTCATTTCTGCTATGAAAAAATGTTAGCTGCTAAAAAAATGTACCTCTTTTGTTAAAAAAAATTCTCTGTTATACACTCACACACACAATCACACACACTCCTAGGGTTTTAAAACTGATAAAGGATTTGTATTTCTTTTAAATGGTTTATTTCTCAGAATCATGTTCATCATAACAGCTATATCTTTTAAAAGTTGAGTTCAATTAATTGTGTTCAATTATTGAACACATGCTAGTTTTAACTTTTAGTGGGCTCTAAACATATATACATAATAAGAAGGATCAGGAAGAATGAGGCTGACAGTAGCAGTCATTTTCAAGTACATTGAAGGGTGTTGTTTTCTGTTATTGTCTGTATAGAGAACACATATGCATGGAAATGTCACAATAAAACTCACCGTATAGCTAGCTTTTTTTCAAAAACAGAGAACAGTATAGTAAAATAGGTCTTGTCTAGGCGTTGGTACCAGTGGGAGGAGGGAGGATATAAAGAGAGGGTGTAGGAGGGTGAATGTAGTAGAAATATTATGTACTCAGTAATGAAAATAGAAAAATGAGACATGTTGAAACTATTCCAGAAATGGAGGGAGGAAGGAGATAAATGAGAATGATGGAGTGGGTGAATTCAAGTATAACATATTGTAAGAACTTTTATAAATGTCACAAGGTACCCTAGTACAATAATATGACAATAAAAGAGTGATGTACTCTAAATGTAGTATGTGTCTGGCAGGTGGTAGTGGGGAGACCCTGTATTTCTTTCAACACAGATTCTGCACCAGGGACTCTTATGCAGATTATCTCCTCAAACTGACTATAGGAGACAGACCTTGTTCATATTCTCATATTACAGATGAAGACAACAAGACTCAGGCCTGACTCACAGATGACAAAGCCATTATCTGACACTTTCAGAGGCAGTTTAGTGTATTTAGGGAAAATTGTCTTGCAACTAAGGTTGATAAGTAGTAAAACTAGGTTGTTGAAAGGTTTTCTATAACTAATACTTTTACATGGTTTAACAGCAGAATAAAATTTTATTTGAAATTTCTTTGGTAGACTTCTGCCTAAAAAAGTGAAAAATAGAGAATATAGCCTTAATATGAGCTAGGATGTCTTGGAAAAAATTTTAAATTGATAAATCCTTTGTACTTTCTAAAGAAAAATGAACTCATTCTCATGAGTCAACAGGACAACCAATACAATCACTTAGACCTCTGGGCTCTCCCTTTTATTACAAGTGTCTACCACTTGAATATGTGTAATAGCCTTTTTCATGCTGTTCTCCTATAAGACACCAATGGGAAAAAGGGCTAAAACATTGAGATACCAATGTCTTCTAGTTTATTGGACAATCCATGCTTGCCAGCACTAGTCATAAGCACCAAAAGTCCTAATCACCTCCAATTACCAGGCCTATGCCTGTGTCAGGGCTTTGACAAAGGTGACAGTGAAGAGGGCTGGGTGACCTCTGTGTTGGTCCTGGGCAACCTTGTCAGAAGGAAGTAGTAGAAAGCCAAACTAAAATCTGTTAGGTAAGAAGGCTTCCATTGTTAACCTTGTTTCCAAACTTGAATATTTTCTGTTTAACATTCAAGTGAGAGCAAAACAAAGAAAAAGCTCTCTGCATTACTTTAAAGCATAGTAAAAGCCTTGGTTTGGCAGTCTACAGCTGCTACTGAAAATGTGGGCACTTAAAGCAGATCACCACAGGTGAACTCAATCAAACGTTCATGTGTGAAATATAAGCTCAGTTGTAAGCCATTCTGAAGAACTATTATGCCAATAAAGAGAAAATGTAATGGATTTTTTTTTCCTATCAGGCACAAATGGGGACTTTCTAATTTACTTCTTATGGAGCCTATTGAAAAAACCCATTGTGATCTACTTCTGAATGTCCTTGTTTTAAAATATATCAATTACTTGGTTTCACAATTAAAAACATAAATTAACCATGCTTTAGACCATATTACATTTTCTAGGAGCATATATAAAGTACTGTTTCCATGTTTTCAAAGACCCTTTATCATTTCTGAATGTGTAGAACTTTAATTACTTTGCTTTTTCTTCCCCTTGAAATTCACAATTTTCCTGTAGTTTTTACCTATTTTTTCTTTGTATGAGAACATTTTAAAATACTGAGGATGTTTTCTTGTCTATGCTCAAGACATTTTTACCTTGTCAATCAAACTCAACTCAAATTTTATTCTTTGCCTAAAGCTTTAATTGTGCATTATATAAGGATGCCTTTTCTGTTTTCCTACCCTAACATCTAATCCTTTAAGTTCACAAAGAACTTTTACTAGCTGGCACCATTTAAAAATTAAAATATATATTTATAGCTATATATTGTTTTATATATATATATAAAACATATGTATATACATATATACATTAGAAGAGGGAAATAAAGTAGTGTTTAACAAAACGAAGGTACATTTCACCCCCATGCCTGCCCCAAAGTAGGCAAAATAGACATTTTATTTAAACAGCTGAATCGAACAGTTCACTTTAGTCTAAAACTGATAGATGGAGTGTGGAGTCTTGATCTGCCGTGAAGACCAGAGTCCAGTTCTCTTACCTTGGTGTTCTTTCTAATACATGCTAGCTGCTTATTATCAATGGATGTTTGCAAATTTATGAGTTCTGCCATAGACATGAATATCTAAATTATTTTACCAGTCTGCCCATGTAGGTTGCCCTCTTCTTCTTCTATTTTCTGGTTAAACTCCATCAATTCCAAGTCAAGAAATCATTTGTTAGTGAGGACAAGTGAGTTGAGACTACTCTCCACTCCCTCCAGTGAAGTAGCATCCTCTGTCTCTAGGGACCACACTGCTTGCTGATGTGAGCTACCACACTATAAGAATACAAAGGTGCCATGTCTTCAGAACTGATATAGGCAAGGAACTCAAGATAAAATGAAAAGTTTTCACTGAAGAGTCACAACCCTAAATGCAAAAAGTCCAGAATTCCCAAAAGATTCAGGGCTCATACAGCTCTCAAAAATGACCTTAGAGACAAGAAGAATTACAGTAGTACATCTTAAATCAAGGGTAAATCAGCAGTCTACCAGATGCCATTGTAGTTGTTGGAAAAGACCTTTCAGATATTATTACTTAAATTACCACATAGGATACCTATTTGAAAGTGTTTTATGTATAATAGGTACCTAATAAATAGGTACAGAATTCACTCACTCTGGAAATCTCCATTTTTAAAACTCTCATGTAAATTTAAAGTCAGAACTCCAAGAGTCAGTTTCCTAGAGACATACATTCCTCCCAAATAGTGTTCTTGTATTGGAGATCTTTACTGTCATCATCACAGTCATGTTCATCCTCATCATTTCCTTTTGTCCAGTGTTTACTTTTTTCCAGGCTCTGTACAGTCATTCCATTTAACTCTCAATAGTAATTCTAGAGAGTATTACTCACTTTACTTCATGCCAAAGACATGGAAACCAAAGGTGGATATTGTCATCTTTATTTTGCATAGCATAAATGAAGACTCAGAGAAATCATGGTATTTACTTTAATCACTCCACTAATAAAAAGTGGATCCAAAAACCAAATAACTCAGGTCCTTCTGACTTCAGCTCCATCAATTCTGCACAATCCCACAGTTAATATTGTGCAAGAGGAAGTTTGTTTTATAATTGCATACAATAAAATTCACGTTTTCTGATTACAAGTCTGTGAATTGGTAAATGCATAGTGTACTATGGTTACAGATCTATGCAAATGCATGGTGTATAGTGACAACCACAGAATGGTTTCATTATTTCCCCAAATTCTCTCATGGTGTCCCTGTGTAATCAATACCCTCCCCAACTTCTGGCAACTACTGAAGGGTTCTTTGTCCCTGCAGTTTTGCCTTTTCCAGAATGATATACAAATAGAATCTATAATATAGAGACTTTTGATCTGGCTTCTTTCACTTAGCTTACTACATGTGAGATTCACATAATCTGCTATGTGCAACAATATACACCATAGTTTATCTGTTTAGCAATCTAGGTTGTTCTTGCTACTAGGATGAGAGATCTGCAGTCTGTCAGCCAGAAAGCCCCAGTTCTCCTACACCATGTAGCCTCTCCAATAGTAGCTTGGGCTCATCTACTTGGGAGGCTCGGTGTGTCAAAAGCAGTGTCTGAAAGGTGCAAGTGTACAGGGGTTTTCCTCTTTCTGGCTTGCACACAGATTTTTCTGTGCTCTGTTTACACCTGAACCTGCCAATATTCTGTGAGTCAAAGAAAATTTACCTGACCAAGACACAGAGTTCTGTGTTAGACTCCATTTTTTTGAAATACATGTGACAAAATCATACTGCAAACTGTGTAAAGTCAGGAAACTTGCTTATTACTCTTTCTAAATCTCTCTATGCTACTCTGTAAATTACTTATAAAAATATCTACTCAATAGGATTATTTTAAAAATTAAAATTAAAAAAAAACTGGCAAGTTCCTAATAAGGCACAGCCACTTGATAAACACTAGTGATGATATCCCTGGAAGGAACACAGTTAGACAAGAACCACAAGGGATCTCTCCAGTAAGAATGCTAGTTTTTGATTGGTCACTTTAATATGCAAGCTTAATTATTTGATTCATGTCTATTTTTTAAAATGAGTTAAGTATGAACAACAAAACTATTGAATACATGAATGTATAACTCTTGCTTCTGACCTGCTATGGCTATTGAGGGGAGTTAAAAGCATTATTAAAATATAGATTATTGCTAAACTGGCTGGCGTAGGAAGGCATCATGATATAAGTAAAGGCCAGTTGTTCTTGGAAGACCAGACTTTGGATACCACCTACACCATTTACTGAGTGAATTTGAGCCATTACTTAACCTCCCTAAGTCTCAGGTTTCTCATCTGTAAAATGTGGCTTATGTAACTGACTGATACATGAGAAAAAGGCAACAAATCACAGGTTTCCTGTACATGTTAACAGATTATAGTTCTTAAATAGTTGGGATATACATGAAAAGGCACACAGACCACAGTAAAGTGCTTCTTTAATTTATTTTATCATATTCACCAATGGTCACAATTACTCTAAGCCAGGCTCGACATGTGACATAATTAAGACAATGGAAAATGGTTGATTCTATATATTAAATAGGGGAGTTCTTTGCTCCATCCAAAGCAAGAAATCATCAACCATTAATCAATTTAATGAGATGACTGTTGCTACATGGAATCATGGGCCATATGAAGGCTCGTGTGATTGTTTAATAAAGCAGGTATATCATAGTTTTCAGTAGTGTTGATATCCTAAACATGGACCTGATAAAATAAAAATATTCCCATAGTAGATTCAGCAAGCACGTTGCTATCATTGACCCCTGATTAAGGAAGTCAGCTTATTTCTGCACCTTTATTGATCACCCCTTCCATATGGAACTTGCCATGTGATCCAACAGCTCATCTTATCAACAACATGCACATTGAAAGAGAACCCATAATTTAATGGAGGACACTTATAGATGAGTAGCTCACATTTGCTCATCAAAATCTTTGTTCCTCATAGGTAAGAACCTATTCCTATTGGGAGGAGAAAAGCAGTAAGTTTTCCATTGTGACAATATCCTCTGGACTGGCACATGTTCTGTAATGTTCTCTGCTTTGAGAAATTCATTTAGCTAGTTCCTGCATCCTTAATTTGAAGACATTAGACCAGATTAAATTTGCAGTGGTCTCCATATCAAGTACCCCATGAGTCCACGGTACTCCCCATGGTACTAATTATAATTTTAAACTTATTCTTCTGTATGCTTTCCTGTCTTATCTTGAAAAAGAAGAAAATAACTGGATACGACTTTTTGCTTCCTAGGTAAATATCTGGCAATAAAAAATATTTCTCTTTTATATAAATTTCTAAAAATCACTCCAAAAATGATGTTTTTGAGCTATGGGTAAATTTAAGTCATATGCTTTACTTCTTATTGGCATTGTGGGGTCTGAGTAAATCATTACCTTTTATCAGACAACACTGACTTCAACATTTAAATAGTTTTCTAAAATGCTTGACTTTATATAATAGTAAACCTTCATTTACTAAGTTGGCACTGAAAATATAATATCTACTTCTTGTGAATCAATATTTATATCCCAAATGTCACTGTGAAGGTTTACCTATTGGATGGAATGGTTTACTATTTATTAATGTATTTTGGGACTCCAAAAGTGTTTTCTTTTTCAGAATAATAATTTATATCTGATTATTCATAACATATAAAATCTGTCAGACTGCCTTGTCTTTGTTCATTAAAAAATTTTGTTACTTACAATGTAATAATTGAAGATGAAAATTAGGGCAAAACATTTATTTTATAATAAAAAAACTAAGAAAAATATGTTTGAAATACTAGTTAATGGCTATTTAAGCCCTAACAGAGGTAGAATGTGGTAATAAGCAAACCCAAATAATGGGTGTGTGTAAGGAATATTCAAGTACATGTAAGCTAACTGAAGCTCACGCATAATTAGCTACATTTTATCACTCCTAATTGGCTACTTTTTTACCTGGCCATTATATTGCACACCACATGCTATTCTTGGCACTCTATAATCATGATTTAAATTAATTTTTAAAACAACTGTCAAGGTTGCATTATCCTAATTTTTAAATTAAGAGAGCAGAGCTCAGGGAGGTTATACAAGCTTCCTAATTACTTTATCTCCAAATTGGGATTTAAGCCAGCTCTGACTGTTCGCAGGCCTCTGGGCTTTCCATAGTGCTGTGAATGTGCTGGGCATAAGGAGCACCAATGCTTTCTAGGTTTTAGTTGCTCTAGATATAACAAATCTCTAGGTGACCAAAAACCCTGTGGTTAAGTGAGCAATTGGTCCATTAGCTTTATTTGTGGGTCAGAACCGGGCATCATACTCCAAAATATTGGTTGCAATGCCACAAGCACTTCATATTGCTTCAATTTATTTTAAGTGACAAGTAATGATTGGATCTGTTTGTGGAGTACAACGTGGTGTTTCCATATTTGGAAACGTAATAGAATGATCAAGTCAGGCTAATTAGCATATCACTTCAACTATTTATCACTGCTTTGTGGTGAGAACACTTGAAATCCTTCCTTTAGCTGCTTTGAAATGGAGATGTGCTGGTGCAATCGGGCACTTCAGACAAAGTGCACTTTCACATCTTCATGCCACCCAATAGGGACATATGGCCCATGGAATGCTGGGTTCTTATTGGACACTTGGGTCTTTATCCTGTGAAAAGAAGGGATAAGAGGGAAAATAAAGGTAGAAATGTCTTTTGCAGTACTTCAGCAAGGAAAAGATACTGATAGAAGTGACTCCCATTTTAAACCCAAGACAGAAAATGAGAAAATGCAGAAGTGTCTCCATCCAATCATCCCAGGGCGGGTGAGAAAATTCTTCTCTGTCCTCTTTTTTAGGTATGCAAGGGGTTTTGCTGTTGTCAGTGCTCTTTCTTTGTTTGCTTTTGAGAATAAAAGTCATTCAGTTCAGTGTAAGGTGAGTGTGATTCATATTCTAGCTTCTCCAGATACAGACAGTCATGGGAACTGCAGTCACCTGTGCATCAGACTGTGCTTTTCTCCTTTTGTCTCCTGGGAACATTACTGGACTGCTCTGTGGAGCCAAGGCTCCTTATAGCTATTGTGACCAAAAGGCTGCCTTTATTTAAAACAAGCCTTACTTAAAAGGACATTTAAATGAAAAGATGTAAATGTGAGGAAAATAAAGATCTAATTTAGGCTATGACATTAGGTCAATGCATGAGACAATATCAAATTAAAGGAATGAGCATTTAAAGTATCAGAAATTGGTAGATGAAAGACAAGAGAATATGTGAAAAACATGAACTGAACAAAACAGATGGCAGCATAAATGAGGAAAAACTATTTGGACATAGCAAAGGCAGAAGAGAAGAGATGTACAGAAATGGAATAAAATAGGAAAGTTGTGAAGTCCTATGAATTAAAAAGTGAGCTGCTTATAAAATATTATTTTAAAATAGATTTTAGTGAAAATAAAGCAATGATATTAGTACAAGCCACTGAGAACTTTTGAGATGTAATTTGCAGAGTCTTATAGGCAAGTTTTTACAGTCTCATTTTGCAGTATGAAGATAATTGTGTAGATTTTGAAGGATACTTGATTCATTTAGAAAATATACATAGTGTCAAAATGTGATAACATTTTTTCACGTTTCTTGGAGTGAATTTGTGTCTGGCTCATCTTGTCCTACCTCTAATAATTTATTGGAACATTAATCTCTGATCCACTTTCAGAGACAACAATGACAAAATACTCAGACAACTTGAGAAAATTCTAATAAAATCCATTAAAAATTGGCAGAAAAAGATTGATAACATATCAATCATTGTGATAATTCAACACTGTGATAGAATCAGACAAAGAAAATTTGTAAAGTCTACACTTTTGAAAAATGTTACTACTGATCATTTTACTGTGAACAGTGAAGTTTATTAGTAATTAAAAGAGTTTACAATAATTCAAAACTAAATAAGCATGTAACATATAGAAATAAATTTATTGCACCATCATAAAGAGCATTTGCTAACTATAACTTTTTAAAATATGTGTGATTTGAAGGAGAGATTTGCTTTCAGTTACTTTGCAGGTTTATGGGCAGAATTCAGATAAATTTTGTTAGTAGTAAGAAGTAGTAAAATATTGAACTTTGGGCGGGGAACCTCTGGCTATTTAAAATTGAAAAAGTTCTCTTGTTTACTTAGTCACTTCGTTATGTAAAGAAAAGCACATATGCATTGTACTTATTGAACCATTAAATGGGAGTCCAGCAAGCCATTAAAATTACTAGGTCATGAAGAGAATAGATACAGTTGAAAAATAAATAAAACCTATGTTGATTAGCTGTCGAAGTGTTGTATTTGCTTGTGAAGATAAACAGAGAAGCAACAGTTTTGGGTAATTATCTTTCATTTTCATCATGGCCTGTTGTCATCATTAAAAGCTGAAAATTAGATTTAAATAAAAACATCCTAACTATTCACCTCAGAAATACTAGAAATAGAATTTATGACTTGGACATAAGAATAATTGATCTTATATTCAGCATCGTGAGTTTCCTAAAGTATACCCACAGCAAGTCTTCATGTTGACGTGTGCAGAAGTGTTGGTTAACTGGGTTGAAAGATGAATTGAAAGGCTAAGAAAGTTGTCATACAGCCCTATGTGTTCATAATTCATGGAAAGTGTAAATTAGGAAGAGACACTAGTCACAATAGCAGTGTGTACTCACTATTTTCATGAAGGATCAATGTTTTTCATATGAAATACAATTCAATATTCCATGGCAGATGCTAAAGAAGTTTGTAAAAATGTCATCCTAAAGACGCTGCTCCCAAAGCCTCGGCGGTGGAACCCGGCTGACCTCCGGTCTGCCTTGAGACCATGGGCGCTCAGCTGAGCGGCGGCCCGGGCGCCCCAGAGCAGGCGCAACCCCAATCCCAACCCCCTGCCCCGGAGCAGCCCCCGCCGGAGCCCCAGCCCGAGCCAGGCCCGTGGGGGACGGCGTGCGCTTCCCCATCGCCTGCCCCTCCTGGTACTGACTCCGCTGCTCTCCAGAGAATGCCAAGCCGCCAACTCTTGCACCCGTTCCTTTGTCTCTTAAACCGTCACCCCTGTGCCCAAAGATGGGCAGAGAATCCAAACAGGTCGCAGGGTCTGGAAGTCTCAGCAGGGCTGCCCCCGGCTTACCGGCTCGCCCCAACCTCGAACTTCAACCCTCAAGTTGTTTCTTTGCCAGCCTGCACCCAAACCCAGATCAGATCTTCCTGTTCACCCCACCCCTCCAGTTGCCTGCATCTTGAGGCAGCCTTCCCTGAACCAGAGCTAGATCCAGGTCAGGCCTCCTGGTAAGACGCTGATACTGGTGAATTGTTGGCCTGTCTGACCCTCATTGCTACAACCGAGTACCCATCCGTGTCCCAGGTCGTGGCACGATGTGCCCTAAGAAGTCCTTGCCATAGTGACCCTACCAATACTCCTAATGTGACTGCTTTTCAGTCTTTGGAGAGAGATGACGTTTGATTGGTCTGGCAGATGATGCTTGGGGCACCCTCTTGAAACTTCTTAAGGCCACTCGAACCTGATCTCTGTTCCCACACCCCAGGGGAAAAAAGCCACACTCTATATTTCTGTTTTATTTAGAAATGATTTAAAAAACATTGTACAAAGGCTGATCAGTTTAAAATGTGACCGACACTGAAATGCTGTGATGTCCCACAGGCTGAGGGGAAGCTGGACTCTGGGGCCCTCAATGCTTTGCCCCTCTGTTTGACTGCCCTGATCTGGGGTGATGGACAAACAGATGACCACAGGCAGGAGAATCCAAGATTGGAAGCCTCTAGGCTGAGCCCTCTCCGGGACTAACCCTGCATCCCTCTCATCTGCAGCCTGGGCTGGCTGCTTCCATCTCCTGCTCTTTCTCAGCTGGCCTTGTAGTACCAGGAGCCACTGGGGAGCCTGGGGGCTCTAGAGCTTTCAAGAAGTGAGAGCACCAACCTGAGGAGTGGAGAGTGACCAGGAAGAGGTGAGGAGGGAGGCCAGGAAGAGATGAATGGAGACACTGATCTCAGACCCTGCAGGGGTCCACAGCCCACTGGATGGCCCAGGCAGGTAATAGAACTTCTTTGTGCTTCATCTGAGGGTATGATGAGAGTTATCCTTGGCCTCTCAGGGCCTACACGAGTTTCATGTGAGTGGACAGGTGTGAGCTAATAAAGTGCTTTGCAAAGTATAAAAAAAAAAAGATTTCATCCTAAGTTTTATTTTAAAAGATTGATAGTTTTAGCCCATATAGTTAGGTTGATGATCAAGTTTGTATTTTGTGTATGATATGAGGAAAGGGTCAAAGTTCTTTTTCGCCCATCCACAAATCTAATTACAGTACTATAATTCTCTTTATTAGAAAAACAGTTATTACCCACTCACTTTCTTTGGCATCTTTGCTGAAAATAATTTGTAATGCAATAAATGTAGGTACATTTCTGGACTCAAAATCTAAGTGTATTGCTCTATATTTTTCTCCTTATGTTAATCTCATTCTCTTTAACTGGTATGTTTTAATTTTAAGTACCTTAAGAAGCAGCTAATTTGGTTACTCTGATTTCATTCTTCATTAAAAATTATTCTAAGTCATTTCTTTTTGCACAAATAGTAACATTAACTTCTAATGTTCTTTTATGTTAAAAACTATTCGGATTTTAATTCTGACTTATTGAATTTCTTAGTCAGTTTTAGAAGAATTGACCTAATTTCAAATTTATGGAAACAATATATATCTTCACTTAGATAAGACTTCTTAATTATCTTTCAGCAAGGTTTTTAAATTTCCTGTTCACAAGATTGCACATTGTTTGTTAAATGAATTCCTAAGTATTATACTTTTAATGGTTTTGACTGTTTGAATCAATTTTTTCAAGTTGTTCATTGTTACTATATAAAAGCAAATTTGATGATTTTATGTTGATCTTACATCCTGAGATTTTTTTAATTGTTGGGCTGAGGGCACATTGTGACATTTACAGAAGTTCTTACATAGTTGGATTCGTCCTCTCCTTCATTCTTCTTTATCCCCCTTCTCATTCCTAGATTAGTTCCAACTAGTCTCATTTTTCCATTATAGCCATGAGTAAATAATGCTTCTGCCATATTCACCCTCCTACACTCTTTTCTTACTGAGATGTTGTTAAGTGCAGTGATCGCAGTGACTTTTTAGTAGATTCTTTAGGTTTTTCTACTGGCTAACAGTGGTAAGAGTAGACATCCCTGTCTTGTTGACCAATTTTAGGGAAATGGTTTTCACCATTAAGTATGATGGTAGCTCTATGTTTTTCACAACTATCCTTTAACAAGTTAATGAAGTTTCCTTCTATCCCTAACTTGCTGAGGAAAAATTTTATCTTTGCCATGAATTGTATTGAAGTTTATAAAATGTTTTTCTTCTTTTGTGAAGAGGATCGTGTAATGTTCCCCTCAATTGTGTGTAAATAATACGTTATATTAACTGATCTTTGCATGTCAAGCCAACTGTGAGTTCATGGAAATATTACACATGCTGACTCATCAACTCATATTATACATGCATACTTGAAGGATTTATTTAAATATGCCCAAAAACAAAAAATTGAGAAGGTTCTCTTTATTGAGATTTAAAATCATTTTAAGCAGGGGATTTAAATTTTTAGAGTTTGACTTCAAAATCTTTTTTGACCTTGAAAGTAGTTTTTAAATGTTTATGTGAATTCTAAGATAAAATTGTAATAAAAATGATCACCTACAGGTGTATGTACAAATGCAACATACACACACACACACACACACACACAGAAAGAGAGAGAGAGAGAGAGAGGGAGAGAGAGAGAGAGAAACTAGTTATACCATAAAAAATATTGGGCCATAGTTTTCTCTGCTGGACTTAGTTTATTATTATTTTTGTTAGCATATGTTAACGATAAAAAGGGGTTTCACTGTGATATTTCCATGCATGCATATAATGTACTGTGATCATAGCCACTCTTCTGTTATTAACATACTTTGATCATGTTCACTCCTCTATTATTCTTTCTTATCTTCTGTCTTCCCACTTTAAAGCAATGTGTAATGGCTTTCACTATGCTATTTCCATACATGTGTATGAAATACTTCGGTCATATTCGCCCCCTTCACTCACTCTCTTCACTGGCTCCTTTCACCCTCCCACTTGGTTCCCTTGTCTAAACAATTCTCTTTTACATTCATGTCATTTTTAAATGTTTAGACTACACATAATGGAGAAATACTTGAGAATTTATCATTATAAATTTTATCTAGGTAGAAAAGAATTTATATACATACTTTTGAATGCCATTTATCCTTTTAAAAAGCTAATAAATTTTCAAGTTAAAAAATCATAAAATAGGTATTAAATCACCTATATAGTGAATCTTAAGTATCTTTAAGATATTATAAGTGCAGAAATGTAGCAATCTATTTTGAAGAATAAGCAAAATTTTAAAACCATACCATCACCTTTAAGTCTAGCTACTTGGGAGGTTGATAGCTGAAGAATCAGAGCTCAAGACTAGCCCTGGCAAATAGATCGCATGATCCCATCTCCAAAAATAATCAGAGCAAAATGGACTGGAGGACTGGCTCAAGTGGAGGAGTGACTGCTTTATAAGCATGAAGCCCCGAGTCCCACCAAAAAAGAAAAGCGAAATAAAACCACACCATCATGTCATTTTTTTAAAATAGCAGAATGTGTAAAAAATAGTACTTATAGGACAATCTTTAATAACCCTTAAGGATGAAAGGCTAATGTTAATAATAAAAAAGAAAATGATGCACACTTAGATCTGTTTTATTTTCATCCTCACAGCACTCTTATGCACAAGGGTGATTGTTTCCTTTCAGAAGGTCTCCTAGTGTGACTATTTCCCTTTTAGAGGCTGAGCAAACTCATTTTAAAGCAGTGCCTTTAAAAGCCAGTTTTTATCTAGCTAAGCCACGACCTGGTGCCAAGGCTAATTCTCTCCTTAGTGTTCAAGACAATTATTCAATGAAATTCTTAAGTTTCCCTTAGAAAGACAATTTCCCCTAGAATATAAATGGATTTAAAGAAATGAATTCTCAAACATTGTCTGTATTTAAAGTGTGAGGTATTTCCTAGTCTTATCCTTGTTTAAGATACTAATGAGTTTATTGTGTTAATTTCATTTCACTTATTTGCTTAAATAATGGTGACTCCCAATTTATAGCAGAATAGATTTGATATGTGTCACATTTCTACTATCTAATCATCTGACAATTTCAGCCCTGTTTCACACAGGAAACTAAGCCAAATTATTTTATATTTTACTCTAGAACAAGTTCTTCCTTTAGTCTGTCTTTGGGACTTATGCTGATCACCCTTAGGAAAATGTCCCCTATCTGTACTTCAGAGAAACTTCCTTATGTGCTTTTGTTTACAGGTTGCAAATTATAATCACTTTGACATTTGCAGTGTCAAGTGATGGTGGAGATGAAACTGTCTTAACTCTTGTTTATCTTCAAAAGAAAGAACTATAGCTCTTGAACAGGCACTGAGATATGTACAGGTTTTAGCAATTTAATGGTGCATATAACAAATCTCAACTACATATTATTTTGAATATTGAGATAATTGGAGTGTTCTTTTCAATCTTCTAGACGAACCATATTTAACCTGGCATGTCTGTAATCAGTGGAATTCCTCACAGATGTCTAAGATTTTAGAGTTTACTAGGAATGCCAATGGCCTGACTGCTATAAAAACACTGATCCTTACTACCATTCAGTTATTTAATTAAAGTGGAAAATAAATCTTTTCATCCCATTTGTGCTTTTCATTGCCTATTCCCAAAAAGAAAGGAAAGAAAGAAATAGAGAAAAAGAGAAAGAAAGAAAGAAATAAAACAAAGCTAAAGATTCTGAATCCTCCTCGTTGTTTTACAGAACAAAATTTTGAGAGTTAGAATTGTTTGTTTTATTTAAATTGAGGCATTACTATCTTAAAGTATGTACTTCTTTTTCTCAGTAGCACAAGCCATTCTACAGATAATAACTCATGTAGACTTTTCAAATTCTGTTGAGAGTTGTAAGCAATAAGTAGAATGTCCAATTTATAGGGAGGACAGTTGAAATAGAGTAATGCTGGAATTGCTGAGAGTCTCAGAGCACTGCAGTGATGGGAGTCAGAATGGAATCTGGGTCTCCTGACTCATAGTTAGTTCTCTGTCCACTGGATCAGCCTCCTTGCTCCTCAGTCCTCAGAAAATAGGTGATAAATTTTATATAAGGCTAACTCTCACTTACTTATAGTTTGCAATGGGCATCTGAGATGCTGGGCTGGTTTACATGCATATCATAGCCCTACAGTTGGTTATGAGTACCTGCAGTGTTGCTTGTGTCAGCTGCCTTGTTGTTCTTGTGGAAAGGCAGAAAGAAAGGTAAACAGGAAAACAGGATAGAAGCAAAAGGGCCTTGGATGTGAGAATCACATAACACAATTATGGAGAAAAGAATAACAATAGATAGTCAAAACTATGCTTCCCTATTTGTGTAAATGGATATGAAGTGAGATAGAATTCCATACTTATATACCATTTTCCACAAACATGAGAACTAAGTCAACAGAAGGGCAGATCTAAACCACAAAATAAGCATGTAACACAGCTTTCATCATTCTCAAGGATGCTGTCTTCCTAGTGCCCAGGCTGATTTCATGCAAGCTACTGCATCTCTAATATCAAAGGAATGATGTAACTGAAAGAATGTGATAGTAATTTGAAGACTTTCAAATGACAATGACAACAATTGAAAAATATATTACAAGGCTCGAAAGGGAACTTATGTCAAGTGTTTAAATTTCACGTAAGTAGTGATTTGAGGCCATGGAGAGACAAATTGCAGCATGCTTACTGTTAGCATGAACTGTTATTGTACAGCTTTGTTTAATCATCTCTATTTTGATTTCTCAGTGATTTCTAGTGTACCTTGAAGATCAGAGTTGGTTTTACTATTTAAAATAAGAAATGCTAGTCACAATTTATATGGGCTAAAATTACTCAACATTATTTTTTGTTTCTATTACTAGAAATACTTAAAATTTTCTCAGAAGATAAACTCAAGTAGTGAAATATGTATTTACACTTGAGATTTGCTTATGCTAGTGGCAAAAAGAGAGCATGAAGAATATGGTAAGTCTTGAAGAAAATATAAATGCCTTATGAAATCTCTCAAAGGGGTGTCTTATAACAGTCTTGATGGCTGGAATGTGTTTGTCACATTACCTGCTGTGTCCCTAGCATCAAGAGTACTTCCTTGTGCATAATCAGCTGTCAGTCAGTATCTAAATGAAGGTTGTAGAAAAGCCAGGTGTCAGTGAGTTATCGAATGCCAGAGTGGCAATGAGATGGAGAGAATAGGAGAGAAACATCAGTTAACATGCTCAGACTAAGGAGTGCAGAAGAATTGCCTGATAGATGAGCAGCTATTAAACAGGACTGGAAGTTGAGGGAAAGGGCCTAATTTAGCGGAGCTAGTAGATGACACAGGTGAGAGAGGAATGAGGTAAGACAAGGCTATTGAACATACAGGAAAATATGGGCCTTGAAGGGTTTGACTCTGATATGAGAAGGAACATTTCTTGTGTTCATTCAGTAGTGAAGGGAAAAAGAGAGGCCACAGTTATGCTAGTCATTGAGAGAGTTCCTGGAGGGTGGTGGTTGAAATCTACACATTAGATCCTCTCTGCCAAGTGACTAGCAGTATTCACAGTAGAGATTGTGGAGAAGGCACAGACAAGAAGTGTGTGTGTGTGTGTGTGTGTGTGTGTGTGTGTGTGTGTGTGTGTATTTGGAGTATTACAGTCTTCTCTCTTCTTGAAAGTGTGAGCATGAGTTCTTGGGACACAATCAGCAGCACTTCAGCTGAAGAAGCCCAAGTGTGGAGAAGGAGGTCAAGAGAGGCCAGTGGAGAGGTAGACCATGCAGTCACAGCACTGGGTAGGTTATTCCACAGTCACTGGTGTCACCAAATGATGGGAGCAAGTGGTAGAGAAGAGAGTGAGGGACTACTAGAAGATCCTTCAGTTAATGATGGAAATGGCAAGGAGAGTGGACATCACAAGTAAGGAGAAGTGATAGCCATGTGTAGAACTCATATGTAGACTCCAAAAAAACTGATCAACCATTTACACAAGAACAGATCATAAACCACTAAAAATTTTAAACCAACTACAGTGAGCTTTCTTTTATGATTTCTTGATTGTGAATACTTTCTTTTTGCCTACTTTTCCTTGTAAAATGTATGAGAAAAGGTAACACTGAAATATTTCTAAAGATACAGTGGTTTACTGTCAAATTAGAATGAGATTCAAGCTGTAGGTATTTGCACAAATAAAATAACTTTTTACAAGCTTAGATTAATTAATATACTCATTTTACTCCTATTTATGTGACATTTATACTAAAAAAATTATCTTCAAATGTACCTAAGTAGTGTCCCAGAAGTCCTTTGTGAAATTCAGTAGCAAATACAAATATCAAAAGTTATATTGGTTACTTTCTTCTTAATAACCTTATGATATTATCCTTGTAAATATAGCTTTCAGTGGTTATTTTTTACAGTTATTTAGAGAAGTTAAGGAAGAAAAATTATTAAAAATTTAAATATTTCAAGTGTTAGTTAATCTTCACATCTGTTATATTAGAAATAAATAATTGCTTCAAAATTCACAAATCTGCTAGATCAGTATATTCAACAGAAATTTTACAGGAGTCCTTGGAATATCTACATTCCTGTGAACTTAAGTTGTTGGATCCTTGGACAGCCATATTTGCATTTCTGCATTGCTAATTTTGATAATGTGAAAATATTTTGCATTGATAAGGACTTGTACTAATGCAAAAGAGACTTCTGTCTTACTTTTACATGGCTTTAATATTAATAACAATATGCCTGAGATTATGGCACATGTCAATGTCAGTAAAATTGGTAGGTGGAACAAAATGTGAATAAATTATTCACATATAAACAAGACCATTCTTGTTTTTCAAAGCGGGTCATTGGGGAATCACAGGTATAGGTGAGATAAAACAAATTGAATAGGTTACAGATGCAAAAGGAAAAGAACAGAGAAGTTAATTGTGCAAGTATTGCACATTGCTGACTTGGAAAGGCATCATAAATATGGAACCAGTTTGCAGTGTTGAATTTCATAGACCTTTAAATAAATTGCAAGTAGTAAACTATAACAGATAAATTGTCAATCTTATCTCACTCTTTCCAGTCAGTAAAAACTTATCAAGAGCCTCCTCTGTGCCAGACACTGTGCAAAGTCTGATAACGCACACACAAGACAGAGCTTCTGGCTTCAAGTGGATGAATTTTACTATGGTGAGATTTTACTCCCTCACATATACACATGTATTATTTCAGTAAACTTAGTTTATAAAACTGAAAATAAAATTGGATCATTTGATTTATATACTTGTAAAGATGATGAAAATGATTATGCACCCTTTTGACATGTAATTATTGTACATGTTTTATGGTGTGATAATTCAATACATGTTTACAATGTGTAATGGTCAAATCAAGGTAATTAGCACTCTCATCTTTTTAAACATTTATACTTTAGTTCAGAGCCTTCAAACTTTTCTTTTCTAGTTCTTTATAAAATATATGATATATCGTTATAAACCATAGCCACCCTACTATGCTGTAGAATTTATTCCTCCCATTTAACTGCAACTGTATTTTGGTACCTCTTATGCAATCAACCTCTCTTGAGCTTCCCCTTACCATTCCTAGCCCCTAGTGACCACCATTCTCCTCTCTACTTATATGAAACCAAATCTTTTAGCTTCTGCATAAGAAAACAACATGTGATACTTGTATACAACTTACCAAGATGTCCTCCAGTTTCATCCATGTTACTGAAAATGAAAGAATTTCATTCCTTATTATGGCTGAATAATATTCCATTGAATATATGCAGCACATTTTCTCTATCCACTCATCTGCAATGAGCACCTAGGTCAATTCTTCTTTTGGCTCTTGTGGACAGTTCTGTGACAAACATGGAAGTGTAAGTATCCCTTTGATACACTGATTTCATTTTCTTTTGCTATATACCCAGTAGTGGCATTGCTGGATCATGTTTTCCAGTTTTGAGGAATCTCCAATGTTCTCCACAATGATTGTACTAATTGCATTTCCACCAACAGTGTATGAGAGTTCCCTTTTGTCTGCTTCCTTACCCACATTTGTTATTTTTTGTCTTTTTAATTAAAGCCATTCTTAGTGGAGTGAAGTGATTATCTCACTGAAGTTTTGATTTGCATTTCACTGATGATTAGTGATGTTGTGAATTTTTCCTTTTCTTATTGGACATTTATAGATTTTCCATGGCAAAACATCTATTCACATCATTTGTCCATTTTTAGTTGGATTATTTGTTTATATACTGTTGAGTTTTTTAATTTCTTGCATATTCTCTGTACCAATCCTTTGTTGAATGAATAAATTTGCAAACATTTTCCTCTCATTCTGTATACTGTTTTTTTTCATTCTGTGGACAGTTTCCTTTGCTATACAAAGGGCCTCAGTGTTTCACAGTCCATCTTCTTGGGAATCTTTTATCCACACTCTCCACCTGGCTAACTTTTTCTGTTCTTTGTGTTTCCATTTACATTTTAGTTCCTTATAAAGTAAAATGTAAAGTAGATCCTGAGAGCTGAGAGCAAAGGCTGTGTCTTTTTTACTTCTAATCCCCAGACTCCTAGCATAGTTCCTGGCTTATACCATTCTTTTATTCACTTTTTCACTTACTCATTGACTCATTCAACCAGGTTAAAAAAAAAAGAACATCAAAAGATCTAGGCCTGGGGAATAGGCTGGTGAATTAGATAAAGTTACTTCCTTATGGATCTAATAAGGAAGGTAGAATCATGAAATTAGGTAATTGTAGAATGTGATAAATTCTATGAATAAAATAAATCATGGAGAGGTAAGATACTATAAGAGTGAAATTTGAGCTGAGACTTTAATATGTATAGATGTGTGATGATCTGAAGATAGAACATTTCACAAAGAGGTAATTGCCCATGCAAAGGCCCTGAGAATAGGTAAGTATTGTCAAAGGACCAAACCACAGGCAGTGGCTGGAGCACAAGGTCCAGGTATGGAATGACAGGTCACAGGAAAGAAAGGGGACAAGACACAGTGTTTGTGGAACATTGTAGGTCATGGTACAGTTTTCAATTTATGTGAATTACTTTCAGAAGCTCTTCGATAATCTTGAGCATGATCTTATTTATGGTTTAATAAAAACCAGTCTTACTATTACTTAAAGAATGAAAAACAGGGAGATAAACCAGAAAGAAGCACAAGATCTAGAAGTATGCTGTTACAGCAATATTGACAATAAATGGTAAAGCTTGAATTGAGGTTTAGCAATCCAAACTGGTTGAATTCAGTTTCTCTTTGGAGAGACAGCACTGGCAAGCCTTAACTAATAGATTAAGAGAGAAGTATGATAGGAATTCAAGAGACCATGAAGGTATGTTTGATTGAATTTCATTATTCAAATTTGAGAATCATGCAAAAAGAAAAGCTTTGTTTTTTTGAACTTTCAGATTTTCCATTTGACATAAACATATCTGCCACAGTTATAAGGGAGTCAATACTTGGAACATTTCAAGCACACATTATATAAGTTTTGCCTTAACTTACTAGTGTTCAGCTCTGCCTGTGGGAACCTCTCCAAAATTATTGTCAGCTTATCAATACTTATTACTATTGATTAAGAACAGAGATTCTGAAATTACACTGCCTAGGTTTATTACCTGGCTCTGTCATTTAAGTAACTTTAAACTTAGGTACGCTATTTAATATCTCTTTGCGTCTTTTCTCTTCTATAGAATGGAGACAATAGAACTTTTCGTATACTGTCATGGGAATCAAATGATTAATGAGTTAATGTATGTAAAGCACTTAGAATACTGGCATATAATAATCATTAAAAACATTAGTTATTTTGTTATTATCTACTTTGGGTAGAAGTTTGTGGTGAGCCTATGAAAAAAATCTTTCCTATTTATCAAAGATCAGTGTCTTCAATACTTGTATAATGTTGGTACCCAAAGAGCTGGTGGCATTGTCACTCTTGTATCTGTGCTGAGATCCCAGACTGGTTCATAGGAGTCACAAGTAGGAGGCCTTCTCTCAGAGGCTGGTTCCTGCTTATTTCCCTTTCCACTACAACATGGAGATATCTCTGCAGTGGAGTGGATTGGAAAACAACTACAGAGAGAGTCCAATCACATGCTTCTGTATTCTCTTTTCCTATGATGTGTAAAGTAAGTGTCCATGGTGAGCAATACACAGATCAACAACCGAAGAAGATGACATACACCTCAAGTATTTTGAGATGTCAAAATAACTCAACTTGCATTATTTTTTAAGGTCAGAGTGTGGGTGAGAAATTTGTTCTACTGGATTTCACAAGGCTACAATCCTGATGTCATCTAGGAGTAAGGCCTCATCTGAAGATCTGACTGGAAAAGGATCTGATTCCAAATCCATGTGGTGATGGCAGTTTCAGTTCTTCCAGAGATATTGTATTGATGGGCTCATTTCCTATTGACTGCTTCCTGGAGGTTGCTCTCAGCGTTTGACTCATGGTTCTCCCTAACGTGACAACTTGCTTCTTCAAAGCCAGCAGGGAAGAATCTTCTAATAAGAGAGATATCACATTAGTATACATCTTAATCACAGAAGTGACACAACATAACTTTTGACACAACTCTTGACCAGTATATAATTCAGAAAAAGGGATTATAATGTGAATGCCCAAAGGCAAGGTTCATTAGGACCATCTTAAAATCTGTCACAATAATAATTTTTAAAATAATTTTTATTTGGTCACGGAAGACTAATAAGAAATTTCCACACTCTTTTATTTTTTTCTTTTTCAATGGTTCTTGCAAACTTTAGATTTGACTTTCATTTTTCTTTTACATATGCTATACCTGCTTGCTAGGGCCCTACTTATTCTTCTCAGTCATGTCACATTGCTTTGGCCAGATTGCATTCATTTTCCCATCCTCATGATTATTAGCACATGGCTGGTAGTTCCAGGTCATATTTGCATATTCCTTAGTGGCTTAAAAGCAACAACACAGATCAAATAACTAGAATAAATTTAGCTAGAACAGTGGAATAAAATAATATATTTGACTCATCACAGTCTTATGCTTTCTTTTGTTATTCTAAATTACAATGCTCTCAACTTCAACTTCTTTGCCTACAAAACATCATGACTGCCCCTTTTGGAGGCAATTATCTATGCTCTTCTCCAGTCCAAGCCACACCCTTCCCTCCACCATAATCTTGTTAAGGCACTCACCTAAGTTCATGTGTTCTTATGAGACTTTTTAGCTTTATAAGATCACTAATTTCTCCTTTCTCTTAAGTAACAAACTATTAATGAACTATACAATTCAAATTATCAATTGGCTATAAATTATTTTGAGCCAGTATCTAATTTTTTGAAATTCACAAGTCTTTTCTCCAATAAGACTATAAGTTGATCAATTAATATGGCTCATTATGGTGCAATGGAGGATAATTTGTCATTGTCATCACAATATTTAGTGAAATATTGTTCCTAAGGAGCAGTATTAGGAAAGTCATGCCTTATTCATAGTGACTATCCTCAATATGTAACATTTTACTGAGTACATACAAGGTATTCGATAAATGCGTATTGACTAGATATGGGAAACTAATAAATATTCAAATCATATATATGATAACTACATATATGTGTGTATATATGTATAAAATTTCATTGCATATTCTTTAAAATCTTAAGATGGAGACTGCTGCACCTAACTAAAATTTGTATCTTCTACATTGTACAAATTATTTATGTGAGTTCAAGAGACCTTATGTAATTTTAAGAAAGATATAAAATATGTATGATGACCAAGATTTGTTTTCTAAACATACAAATACAATATGTTATCCAAACTATGAGTCTAAAGCTTTTCTTTTCCATAAAATGAGAAGTAATATACATTTAAGTCACTGTTACTTTAAAATAATATAAATTTATACCCCAAAGACACTGTTTTTCTGGGCTTCAAACTTTGCTCTAATGCTGGCCTTAAGATAGACTGGCAATTTTAAAGTACTATACTTTAACATTTAATATTACATTTATATACTTTGAAATGTCATTTATATCATTTTTACTTAGTGCTAAAACTTATTTTAATAAATTTCCTCTTTTAGATGAATATCTTTAAGCACAATAAATATCTAAAAATTTTCCTCTTCCTCTACAGGATCTTGTCTCTGCTTCTACTTCTGAAAAGGGGAGTTGCATTTTCCTCAAAATTGTATGTTTGTGACATACAAGTAGAAGTAGACTGCCATACTGAGTCATATGTAATTTTCTGAGAATAGAATATATTTTCCTTTAGAATGTTCTAGTTAACCACATTGTTGATGTAATCATGTACCAAGTTAGAATATTACCAATAATCTAGATATTTGAAGATGAAAAATTTATAACAATTTTTGTACTCAGGATTCAATTGCACTGGGGCCTTTAAGTAGTTATTTTAATTGACTTTTAAAGTAGTACATACTTCTTGTAGAAAAAGTAATAAGAGGCATTATTAGAGAAGTAAAAAACATTTATTGATTACCATTATTCATGTATTCTTATAATTTTTGTACATGAATATCCAAAGCTCATAGGATAGTGATGTAAATAAAAGGCTTTTTAAAAATTTAAAATTAGCTTGAATCCAACACTGGATACTTTTGAAAAGTACAGTGTTAGCATTTAGTATATTGCATGAATGCACTCTCTGTTTTAACTCTATTTGTATCATCAGTTTCAGACACTATTATTGTTTCCCATTAAAATATAAGAAAATTAAAATTTTGAATGATGAAAGTTTAAAGAGAAGGCTTTAAATTTTGCTGTACTTCTTCATAATATTTATTATCTCAATGTCTTTCTTCAGTGTTGTGTAGTTTTCATTGTAAAGAACTTTCAGTTCCTTTGTTAGGTTTATTCCTGGGGATTTAACTTTTTTGAAGGTATTGTGAATGGGATCATTTTCCTGATTTCTTTCTCAGCCTATTCATTATTGATATATAGAAAAGCTATTGATTTTTAATGTTGTGAATTCATATCCTGCTATCATTTTTTATTTGATAATCAGTCTTTAGGATCCTTTAAGTAAAAGAACCCAAATTAATACATCTCCAATTGTCTTAATTTGGGTTCTTTCCCTTTTTCTTTTGTTAACTTGGCTGGAGGTTTATCAATCTTGCTTATCTTTTCAAAGAACCAACTTTTTGTTTCATTGATTCTTTGTAAATTGTCCATTTAGTCTCCATGTAGTTAATTTCTGCCCTGAACTTTATTATTTCCATCTACTGGTTTTATGTTTGACTTGCTCTTGTTTTTCTAAGAGGTTGAAATGCATTGTTAGGTTATTTGAAATTTCTCTGATTTTTTAGGCTCACATGGCTATAAACTTTTCTCTTAACCTTGCTTTTTCTGTGTGCCAAAGAGTCTGGGAGGTCTAGGAATTTTTTTTTATTACCTCCCTTAGTTTTTCAATGACCAATTGATCATTCAAAAGTGAATTGTTCCATCTCCATGTTTTAGAATATTTTCTATAATTTCTGCTGTTATTGATACTCTGTTGTGGTCTGATAAAATATAGGAAGTTATCTCAGTTTTCTTATATTTTTAATACTTGTTTTATGTCCTAAAAAGTGATCTGTTTTGGAGAAAGTTTCATGGGCTGCTGAGAATAATGTTTATTCTGCAGCTACTGGGTAGAATATATTGTGGATACCTACTATGTTTATTTGATCTATATTGCCTATTAATTCTGAGGCTGATTTTTTTGGTCTGAATGACCTATTTATTGGTGAGAGTGAGATATTAAAGTCACCCACTGTTATTGTGCTGGTGTATATCTGATCTTTTGTGTCAAATTCCATTTCCTTTATGAAATTGGGTATGCTGACATTTGGTGCATATGTTTACAACAGTAATGCCTAGTAATGGATTGTTCAATACAAATATAGATTTGTCTATATGAACTGACCTATCTTTGCTTCTTCTGGCTAATTTTAGTTGAAAGTCTTCTTAGTCAAATATGAGTATAGCTATTCCTCCTTGCTTTCAGGGTGCATTTCCTTGGAAGATCTTTTTTGATTCTTTCACTATAAGCTTGTTTGTCTTTGTAAGTGAGACATGGTTCTTGTAGACAGCAAACAGTTGGGTCTCATTTTTTTTTGTTTGGTTTGGTTTTCCTTGTTGTTGTTTCTTGTTTTGTTTTGTTTTTAAATACAGTCCACCAGTTTATGTCTTCTGATTGGAGAACTGATACCATTAACATTCAGAGTTTATACTGAAATATATGAGGTAATTCCTACCATTTTGTTCTTTTGGTAGTATTTTATTCTTCCCTGTTCCTCACATGCTTTTCTACTTGTCTGGTGTGATTTATTTCCTCCCTTATTTTCATGATTGCATTTATCTTCCTTTTCTCTGTGAAGAATTCCTAAGTATCTTCTGCAGTACTGGTTTACTGATCATACATTATTTTCGTTTTTGTCTGTCATGAAAGGTTTTTATATCTTCAACTATGAATGATAGCTTTGCTGGGAAGTGTGGTCTAGGATGACAAGTATTTTCTTTCAGAGCTTGGAATACATCATTACATGCCCTCCTTGCTTTTATGGTTTCTCTTGAGAAATCTGTTATTCTGATGGGTCTGCTTTTATAGGTGACTTGGCACTTCTCCCTTGAACCTTTTAAAACTATTTTCTTGTTCTTTATTTTTAGTGTTTTAACTGTAATATGATGTGGAGAAGTTATAGTTTAGTCTTGTATGTTTGGAGTCCTAAAGGCTTCCTGTACCTGAATGGAATCTCTTTCTAAAGATCTGGGAAGTTTTCTACTATTTTTATTTAATTTTTTAAAATATATTCCATATAACTTTAGCTTGAACCTCTTCTCCTTCTGAGGCCATGATTCATAGGTTTGACCTTTTAGTGGAGTCTCAAAGTTCTTGTTCATTCCATTTATACTTCTTTATTCTTTTTTTCTTTTGGCTATTCTGATTTTTCTATTGCATCCCCCTTGTCTTCGTCTTTTATTTGTTTCAATCTACTGGATAGACTTTCAATGGAATATTTGTTTGACTTATAGAGCTTTTCTTTTCTAGAATTTCAATTTGATTTTGCTTCAGAATTTATATATCCGCATTGAATTCCCTTTTCATGTCTCACATTATGTTCCTTGTTTCATTTAGGTATTTATTTGTGTTTTTACTTAGTCACTTTTTGTATTCTCTTTAATTGTGTTGAGGTGTTTACGCATGTCCTCTTTCATTTAACTGGCCATTCTGCTCATCATTCTTTGGAGGTTGATATTTGAGGTTTCATCCACTTTATTATCATTCAGCTCCTTTGTTGTGTGACTTCCGAATTTTTGAGGTGTTGTGTTGGCTCATTTTTTAAAAATATTTTTGTATTTCTGCATTGTGATTTGCTCTTCTGAAATAAAGTCAGTTAGGGTTTCAGTCATCTACAGATTTTGATCAATGATCAAAATCTAAAATAAATATTGATAAAGCTTAGAAAGTATCTTCTGTACATATATATATATATGTATGCATATATATGCCCAAGAGATATATGTATATGCTTGCTTTTAGACTTTTCATAAAAGCATATATGTGAACTTTAAAAAAAATTAAGCCATCTTAATAGTACTTGGTATAAATAAAGCCACTTTATTTTTTTACCTTATCCCCAAATTCCTGATTTAAATAGAGGCCATATTTAGCATAAATTTGCTCTATTTACAACTATAACACTGTTTTCTTTTTAAATATATCATTTCTGTTGAAGTGGTATTCTAAGAGAGAGAGAGAAAGAGAGCAAAATCACAAAAGTCTGGCTATGTATTAAATAGCAGTTCATCTTTATTAACACCATCATTATCAACAATCTACAAAGATATCAAGTAGCTGAATGTCATGGCCTGGCATAAAAAATAACTGCTAGAGAAAAGAAAAAGACAAGTCTAGGGAAAAAGATGATGCAAGAGAAGAGAGAAAGTCAGTATGAGATCTGATCTTATCTTTATATATAACTTGGTATATTTTATTCAACATGAACAATTAAAAATATTCCTATCTTGAGTACTGAGATTGTGATGTCTCCTGAAAATTTTTATTCCAATTAAGTACCACATTCACTTTACCCCAGGTACAACTATAGTTGACACACATGACCAAACCAGCTTTCAAGTACAACCGACTATCTGATCCAGGACCTATGTTCTTTAAGATGTATTGACTAAATCTTGGGATTATCCATCAGCAGAGAGCAAGGGAAAGGATGAATCCATAATCATCTGATTCCATGGTTTACATTTCATTCCATGGGTTAGAAACTCCTTTGCATTTCAGAGTTGTACATGTGTTGAGTATGGTATGTGAGAGACATGTATGTGAGCAGAAGATGAAGTAAAATCTAGTTATGCCTGAATGCTGATGGTCAGAGCTCATATATGTTTTGTCCATGAAGATATGAAATGGTGATTAAAGGTATACAGTCCACTTCTCACTATTCAACTGCTTTTAGTGTCTGTTCTCTATTATATTTGGCTCATAACAAAATGAAAAAAAGTCATTGCTACTTCTGTGAGAGAGATGGAATAAATCAATCATGTCAGAGAATTTCCTTTAATATGGTAGTCAGTTGCACCCTTTGCAAAAATTAATGCCAGTGAGCTAATGTAATCATCTATAGTCTCCATGGCTGTACCTGCTCCTGAAACTATAATGATCTTTATTATCCCTCTTCTCCACTACTGAACTTCTCATTCTAGCTTTCCCTCTCTCAGTTACCATTTTGGCTGGACAGAGTGAATTTTGTAAGGAAGTGATTTCAGAGTTGCCTAAATCCTTAGTTTCCTTGGTGTTTGTGAGTCATGGTTACCATATTCTCTAAATTATTCTTATAACTAGATGTGAAGAACCCAGTCATGTCCTATAGAATCTAAAGAATATCAGACTTGATCCTCTCTGCTGCATTATTTAGCGGCCACCCTGACTCAATTGTACCACAACTTATTTATTTGCTTATGACCTACTGGTATGAGGAGCACTATGTGAACCAAGGAACACTGCTGCTTTAAGTTCAACAGTAACATTAATATTTTCCCTAGAAGAAGCATTTACTGCCTGAGTTGCAGGGTTGTTTGAATGGATTCTATAGGCAGGTCACTTAGAGTGACTGTAATTGGGGTACATCTCCACTTCTACCTTTTGGTCTCGGGGCCCAAGAAATGTACATAATGAGAATGTAGGACTATATGTTAGACAATGTACATATGATATTCTGGAGGTCACTACCTTGGCCTCACAAGGAATGAGTTTTGTATTTCCACTTAAGATGGGACTATCACAGGCTATTTCATCAATCCTTGTATTGGTTGCTTGTGAGTAAATGTGTAAAAAAATCTCAGGCACATGTCATGATTGGTACAATTCTTTTACCATAAGATAGATATCTAATCCCAAATATATGATCTGTGCTAAAGATGCACCACTGAATCTATACCTCAGCAGAACTGAACAAGGTAGATATTCAGCTTAACAAGATGGATCAAACTGCATAGTCAATTTGTATCTTATAATCAGACAATCATTTGAAAAATATAATTGGTATTTCCATGTAACACAGTTTAATGTTTATGATTCAGGGTAATGAAATTTAAACTTGAAAAATTATTTTTGGGGAAAATTTTTCATTTCCTTCAGAAGCTACTAGCCTTGACTATATCAATAATATAGGAATTATAGAAGTAGCAGAAAATATGAAGTTTATTCAGCCTTCTAAAATAAATATAACAAGTTCTGCAAGTGTAGCTTCATGATGTTGTTAGAAACTACCCGAATAGCCATGTAAAGCAGTATATTTTGGATGGGTAAGTTTGAAAATTTTCGTTAATGAAGAATAACCAGATGTTTATACAAGCAGTAAACCAAATTTCAAGAAAAAGAAAATGATCCATGCTATAAAAAAGAACAAAAATAGTAATTAGTTCATCTTTCAGATCTATTTAAATAAATCACCATAAATTAGTTTTTAAGAAAAATATTTCAGCATATTTAATTATAGTATGGTGCTTCACAAAATTTTCCTAAACTGTGGTTTTGTGTAATGACCACTTTACATTCAACAGAGTCAGAGGGCAAACAGCTGTATTATACAGAAATACATAAACATCAAATGATTATATCAGATCTTAAACATTGCAAATGATCTATTCATCTTGTTTAAGCATCCCACCCACTGCTCAGGATTGGCAAAGAAACACCACACAAGGCTGCAGATTATAAACCAAAGCAACCATGGAATTTTCTTCAATCCTTCTTAGTCTCCATCTTCCAAGTTACTTGGTCTGCAGTAGATTTTTCAAGTCTCATGTGCTTATTAGTAGTAACATCTGACTTCAGCCCAGCCAGGCAGGTGTTGCAGGTAGGAGAAGAATATGCTATTGCTACAAGATCAACTCTGCCTGAATCCTTGTCTCCACTGCAGTTAAGTAATTAGTGACCAAAATGTCCTTCAGAAACTTTGCAGCAACTATTACTCCTATTGAGTTTCTGAGAATTCATTTCTCTGTACCCTCCCTGATTTGGTTTTCCTTACTTGAGGTCTAAGTGTGTGAGTGCTTAGGCAGTGCAGGAGAATAAATTGATCCCCATGGCTTTGCTTTCTGGGGAAGTAGCCTATTTGGAGAACAGCACACACCATCTGCCTGGGGTAGAGCTCATTTTTCTGTATCAGCTGAAAAGCCTGCAGGAGGATTTGGCTATCAGTGGGCGTCTTTCTCTCTTTCTATTTCTCTCTTCCTCCTATTCCCTCACTCTCCACCTTTCTCTTTCTCCCTCTTTTTCTATCTCTCCCTTTTCTGCTCTCTCCCTGCCTGTGACTATGGATCAAGTCTCCACAGGAAACCAGGCTATAGAACTTCACCCTTTAAAAAAGAATGTGCATTCAATGCTTATGATATGCTTTATATTTATATGATGCAATCCTTATAGGAACCTGAGGATTTTAAGGACAATTGTGTTATTTTTATACAGAGGAGAAGTGAGGTATAGATAAATAATGCATTGTTATGAAGTCATATGTTTTCCAATATGTGGGGAAGCTGAGATTCAAACTCAAGCTTCAACACTCCAACTTCACCACTACACAGTGGTTCAGAGCAGGACCAAGATGGGTAGGGATCTACATCAGCACCTGTCATTGTAATGTGCTTTAAAGGGATACTGTTATTTGTCAAGTCAGAGTATAATGATCCTCTCATCCCAGTCTCATGAAGAAAATAAAGTAGAGAAAACTAAATCTGTAGTTTTATGTAGAAAACTACATGCCTGCTTATTTTATTTACACATAAAATGTAATAAAATTATGTATTCTCTTTACTTTGACATTGAATTAAATACTTAAATAAATAACATGATTTTCAAAAAAACAGTTCTTTCCTAAGTCTATGTCAACTTTTCTAGCAAAACAATGTGCTTTGCATAAAGAATATCTTAATTGATTTTTAAGATTATGAATCTTTCACTTGTGATAGCCACAAAGTACTGTAACAAAATTGTAATGTAAAAGTATTCTGAATGAAAGGGCAACAAAATGAAGTCTTTAGTAATTCTGAGGAGAGGTTAAGAACAAAATACAGTTTTGATTTACAGTTGGTAGCATCTTACCATGTTTACTTGGTTTTGAGTATACCACACTAGTGACCTAGAAAATCACATATCCCAACAACATCATCTTGTTCTCATGTTAAACACTGCTAACCAATCTCAGACTCTTTCCTACTGAAAGCAGATACCATCTCAGAAAAATTTTACCACAGAGCCACTCTCAGTTGATATAGTTAGTGCAGGGGTTTAAACTTAGATAATTCATTATCATCTCAGGCACAGCTAAAACAGAAATACTGATTGTGTATTATGTTTTGTGTTCTGTGCTAAATAATGAGATTAGCATAATTTAAGAAATACTAAGGGCTGGGATGTAGCTCAGTGGTACAGTGCTTGTCTAGCATGCGTGGTGCTTGTCAATCCTAGCACCAAAAAAGAAAAGACAAAAAAAAAAGAAATACTAAGATAGTATTTGATTCATGGTAAGCTAACTGTTATATAAAACAATGCCTAATTTCAACAACTTCACCAAATAAATAACTTGTGTGAAGTCCATTGCAGATATTACTGGTTGAGTGGCCCCATGGGGCAGCTGACCTTGAAGGAGTAATATCAAAACTCTGAATCCTTCCAACAGTGGCTCTGTCATCTCTATGGTTGTTGAGAGGGTGTGCAGGACATTTGCTGTAAATCACTGCAAATGACTCAAATCACTTGTGCTTACAGGTGCTAGCCAGAAAAAGTCACACACCTCAATGAAATGCAAAGAACTTAAGAAATGCACTTACTCACTGAGCTATTTCTTAAGTGAAACTGGCCTGAATGTTTTAGAGGCCAGCTACTTAATACTAAGAGAAAAAGACATAGTCCTTTACTCATGAAATTTATCATTTACTGAAAGCTTTATTCCCATCTATGCTGTCTCATGTTCATCACCTCTGGCACTGTATGTATCTTTTAAAAATATCTATAGTCACTTTTATATCTATATAATGGAATATCCATGTTTTATATATATATTTATTTATTCATAATGTACCTACACACGTATTACATGCATGTATACACATCTAGGGTCTGAACCTACAGTCCTTCTCAGGTTTACATGAATTAATGCACTCTTATTATTAGTCATTGATATTCTTATTCTTCATAGGTTTATAATCATAATACTATCACTGGCTTCTTCATATTCTCCCTTACTCAGATTTATCCAATCCAGAAAAATTATTTGGAAAAGAATGATAAAACGATACACTAAAGGTCCCAGAAGGAGTCTTGCATTCCTCAAAGTACAAGTCTTGACATTCAGTTTGTCCTTCAATGTCTGGAACATGTGCTTCACTGAGTTGTTTGTTGTCTTTAGTATCCTCTCCTCAACAATCCATGTCTTTCTTACCTATATAATATTACCTGAAAATGTACTGCTATACCATATAGTCATATATATTTTGAATAGTAAATGTTAATATGATGAAAAATTATTTGATTAAGATAAGAAAGTGTAATAAATGGGGTGAATATGATAAAAGTACATTGTATGTATGTATGGAAACATTACAATCAAACTCCTCACTGTGTACAGCTAATATATGCTAATAAAAATTTTCACCCTATTTACTCTAACAGATTTGGCTGATGATTGATTATATAGATACTCAAAAGCCTTTTAGAGTATCTGAAAATTGTTACATTATCCTGAGCACTCAAGATTATTTTAGTGAAATCATAAATGTCATTTCAACATTCATTCAAGGTGAATTCAATGAATTCTAACTGAATGTCTTTGCATTTAGAAAGCATAATGATAAGAACTAGTGAATCCACTATTGGTAACACACAGTGACTTGATTATGCCAGCTTTGAATTTCATGAGAATAAAAGGAATACATGGAAAATTTGACAATGGGTATTGTATCAGAAATCTTTATTTACTTTCTGAAGTAAACCTTTCCAGAAAAACAATCCACTAGTCATTGAAGTAAGGTTTAATTATTTCAGAATGTTAATTTAGAGTAAGAATCTGCTTCTTTTGGGACTGAGAACACAATGATTTGTTTGTAAGAAATCACTAGGAGCTGGTAGCCATTGCCATGGTGATGGACATATTTAAAGTGGCCTTAAGAAAACATAAAATTATATTTCAAAGCACTGGAGAAAAGAAAATTTAATCCTGAAATTACTCTCTCAAGCACAGCAACTATCAGAATTTCTTCCCCTACAAGACATTTGTTGACAACAACATTAAAGAAAATAAGCCTCTATGAAAAGGAGAACATTCAGAGAGATGGAGAGTAAAAATGAATGAACACGATTATTGTTCCCTAAGTAAAAATTTGCCCTATTTACCAAGGAAATCATATGTCCAAATACTCAGAAATTATTTCTGAGTATTGTCCAACATTGGACCCACTGGTCAATTCAAAAACAAAATTGAATGAAATTAAAAATTCGCAGTTACAGAAGTCATACTTAGTAGTGGCTACTGTGCAGTTGTAGAATATATCCATCATCAGGGAATGTCTGTGGTGAAGACAATACACACCATTCTGTCAAAGGATGGGTCTGGGAAAGGAGGTGAACGGAGAAGGTAAGAGCACCTTAGAATATCTGTCTTGTTTAGGGGGCAGATGTTGATACTGACACAATGGAGATGTTGAGATAAAGAAGAACTATAAATATATTAGGGATAATTAGCAGAAAGATAAAAATAAAATACATAATTTCTACCATTGAAAACCTTCTTTTCAAAGTTAGAAATTATGATTTAGACATTATGACTTAAGATGGCAAAAATAAACTGCAACTCTACTTATACTAAATATAAATAAATAAAACTAATAGTCAATAATTCTCAGACTAAGTTATTAAAATTAATTTAAAATGTTATATTACCACTGAGAGATAGTACTACTGACAAGAACATGAAGAAAAACTTAAAAATAAAGAGAAGAGAGAAAATTATAAAATAAGAAAACACATTATAAAAGGGTTGGCAGACTGGATCAAGTGGTAGAGCACCTGCCTAGCAAGTGCGAGGCTCTGAGTTCAAACCTCACTACCACCAAAAAAAAAAACCATGCAATATGAACTCAATAATAATTGTAATGTCAATTAAAATATCAAACAAATCACAATTCAGAACATAAAGTAAATAAATAATTGAAGCCAATATGTACTACTAAAAAGGATTATTAGGTGAAAAAGTGAGAATCATGAATTTATATAAGTCTATATTGGAAATAAAAGAAGCATCAATTATCACATCTGTAGGAAAAACAGATTAATTAACAACTGTTATTGGGCTTTAAAAAAAAGTAAAAAAAATTTAAATAAGCTACAAAAAAAGAACTCTCAGAAACTGTGAGATGAAGAAAGATTAAAATGTAAGAACACTCTAGAACTTTTGAATAAAATAAATCATAAATTAGTAATTTTACATCATTAATGATTTTACTTCAGACACATTGAGTAGATGTTTTAAGTAGCTATGGAACATGCACAAATGTCAAAGAT
This sequence comes from Castor canadensis, assembly GCF_047511655.1. Taxonomy (NCBI): domain Eukaryota; kingdom Metazoa; phylum Chordata; class Mammalia; order Rodentia; family Castoridae; genus Castor; species Castor canadensis. The sequence goes on along the minus strand of NC_133388.1, from coordinate 125,515,751 downwards.
GAAGTAATTCTCAAAAAAAGTCAGTATAAGTTTCAAAGAATCAAAATCATACATATTATGTTCATTGAACATATGCAAAATAAGTAGATCAATTAAAAAAGATAGCTAAAAATCATACATGTCTGTAAACAAATAAATTATTAATAAACTTGGGTTAAAATTTTAATGCTATGAGAAAAAAGAAATGATTTAAAAGTAAATGTCAATTACAATATCAGCAACTGTGCAGCACAGCTAACATGAGATTTATACAAAAATTACAAATTTGAATGGATTTATCAGAAAACAAAAGGAATTAAAACAAGTCAAATAAGAAACAATGAAAAGGAAAGTGTAGTAAAGATGAAAGAAAAAGGAAAAAAACACAAGATTAAAAAAATGTAAAATAAAAGGGAAATGTTGACAAATCAAGAGAATAAATAAAATTGATTATTTGAGAATATTAAAAGTCAGAAAAACCTCAAACTTATTTTTTCAGAAAATGAAAAGTTATAAACGAATATTAAAAGATAAATCTCTCCAAATATGAGCTAAAATAACAAAGTAGTATTTTTGTATATGCCAATAAATTTGGAAATCTGAAATGATAATACATTCTGAGAAAGACATGAAGTACCAAAACTGGTCACATGAATCTAATGAACAGGTGATGACTATCGAAGTTTTAAATCTGAATAGAGCATGTTCTTTTTCCACCAAAGACGTACTCAAGGCCCGGGATGTTTTACAAAGGACTTTCCCAAAGTCCTTTGGGACAGGTAATCTAAGCCGGATCAGGTGTGGAAAAGTCCAAATTAGTTACATTGCCCACCACAACTCAATCACATAAGAAAAACCAATGAACTATACTCAGTAGGTTTAATTTAGGAGTACAATAATGCTCTACTGTGAGAACACTATTAATACAATTCATCAAATTAACCAATACTGAAAAAATCATAGGATTTTCTCAGATGCACAGAATATTTTATGAAATCAAATATAAAAATTCTTTTGTAGCTATTTCTGCATTTCTGTTCTTTGAGGGACAACATTGTAAGGATGCCATTGGTTTAAGATACATTTAGAATGAAGACTTGAGAAGTTAATCAACCAATCATATCTGAAGACATGCTGAAAAAATAAAACAAAAAGTTCTTCAACTACAGCAGTAAAATAGTATGGAGATGAATTATCTCTAAATTTCCGGAATATTATGTCTTACTTCTTTAAGAAGAATAAAAGGTTTTATCTTGTTGCTTGAACCAATTAGCACTAAAGTTTCTGAGGGACTCTACTCAAAACTGCAGAAGCTGCATTGGGGCTTTTGCCCAGTGGATGGATGGTGGCGTGTGATGGGTTCAGCAGGTTGAGGATGATTTTGACAGTAACATTTTTGACAAGTCATGGGAAATAAGTCAGGATATTTGAAACAGATGTTTTTATGCTAACATGAATAACTAAGGCACTACTGAGCAAAAAAAGCAATTCTGGAGGCATCACAATACCAAACTTTATACTACAGAGCCATAGCAATAAAAACAGCATGGTACTGGCACAAAAAGAGATACAAAGACCAGTGGAACAGAATAGAAGGCCCAGGTATGAATCCACGCAGCTATGCCCACCTAATTTTTAACCAAGGTGCCAAAAACATATGATGGAGAAAAGACAGCCTCTTAAACAAATGTTGCTGGGAAACATTTCTGCCTGCAGAAATCTGAAACTAGATCCGTGGTTGTCACCCGTACAAGTACCAACTCAAAGTGCATTAAGGACCTTAGTATCAAACCTGAAACCTTGAAGCTAGTACAGGAAAGAGCAGGGCATAGGCAAGCAATAGGCATAGGCAAGGACTTCATCAGTAAAACACTAATGACTCAGCAACTAAGAGAAAGGATCAACAAATGGCACTACACAAAATTAAATAGCTTCTGCACAGCAGAAGACATGGTCTCTAAATTGAAGGGGGTACCCAAAGAATGGGAGAACATCTTTGCTATCTATACATCAGACAAGGTACTGATAACCAGACTATGCAGAGAGCTCAAAAAATTAAACTGATTCAACAAAGAAATGGGCAACTGAACTGAATCCAACTTTTTCAAAGGAAACGTCCAAATGACTAAAAAAACACATGAAAAAATATTCACCATCTTTCGCCATAAAGGAAATACAAATCCAAACCATGTTAAGATTCCACCTCACCCCTGCTAGAATTGCTACCATCAAAAACACCACCAACAACAAATGTTGGCGAGGATGTGGGGAAAAAAGAACCCTCATACACTGCTGGTGGGAATGTAAATTAACACAGCCACTATGGAAGACAGTATGGAGGATCCTTAAAAAAGCTAGAAATAGATCTGCCATATGATCCTGCAATACCACTTTAAGGGATATACACAAGGAACGTGAGTCAGGTTACAACAAAGGCACCTGCACACCCATGTTTATTGCTGTACTATTCACAATAGCCAAGCTATGGATACAGCCAAGATCCCCCACTACTGACAAATAGGTTAAGAAAATGTGATATTTATACACAGTAAAATTTTACTCAGCTACAAAGAAGAGTGAAATTTTGTCACTTTTAGGAAAATGGATGGAATTGGAGAATATCATCTTAAGTGAAGTTAGCCTGGCTCAGAAGGTCAAAAATTGCATGTTCTCCCTCATATGCAGATTATAGACCTAGGACAAATTTAGCAAAATTATGGGACATGGGTCACACTAAGGGGAGGCTGTGCAAGGGAGGGATAGGACAAGGGAAGGAAACCAAAAACTTGAGTGTGATTGATGTGCTCACAGTGCAGGAATGAATATAGAAATTTTAAACTCTCTGGGGCCACTATGGGAAATGGGCTAGGGAAGAGTGAAGAGGACTGGAAGAGGCAAATAAATTGGGGCAGTAATACGTGTATGAATGAAAACAACAGAAGGAAACTCCTTGTATAGCTATCTTTATCTCAAACTAGCAAAAACATCAAGTTTCTCATTTTATTTTTTATGTTTTTTCTTCCAAAAATCGGAGAACAGAAGGTCCAGAACAGGTTCTGCCTTGGGGGGATTGCACTGGTATGAGGGAGAGGTGTGGGAAAAGGGGTAGGAGGATGAATATGGTGCAAACAATGTATGCACATGTATGTAAATGTAAAAATAATACCTGCTGAAACTGTTCCAGAAATCAGGGGAGGGGTGGACGGGGGAGAGTAGTGGAGGGGGGAATTCCAGTATGATGTATTCGATACATTGTAAGGACCTTTGTAAATGCTACAATGTACCCACACTCAGTACACAATAAAAAAAAAGCAAATCTCCTTTATTAAAAAAGCAAAACAAAACTCTTGCAATAGTCACATCAAGTTTTTAAAAATGTTTCAGGATAAAAATGTTTAATTGGCATCTTTATTTCATAGTTCTTAGATATCTCTCTTGCACACACACACACATGCACACAAACACACTCATTCATTTTTTTTCTTTTTGGTTTGTTTGGGGTTTTTTTGTTGTGGTTGTTATTCTTGGCAGTACTGGAATTTGAACTCAGACCCGGCACTTGCTAGGCAGATGCTCTACCACTTGAGCCTTGCCACAAACCTTGAAGTTTTTTTCTTTTTCATTAACGTGTGATCACTGTACATGTTTATTGGGTATAGGAGACTATTTCAATACCTGTACAATGTGTAATGATCAAATCAAAGGGTAATTAACATTTCCCTTCCATCATCATTTTTTAATTTAGATTAGGAGTCTTTGAATTCCTCTCTTCCAGGTCTTTATAAAATATATTATAGATTACTGTGAAGTATAATCACCCTACTGTGCTGTGGAATATTAGAACACATTCCTACCTCTTCTTTGGTGCACTGTATCCCTCCTCCCTCTGTCTCCACTCTCCCTTTCCCTTCCAAGTTTCTGATAATTATTATTCTACTGTCTTCTACTTTTAAATAAATGCTTTTAGCTTGTGCATATGAGTGATAAAATGTTGTATTTGCCTTTCTGTGTCTGTCTTATTTTCATTTAATATGATATACTATAGTTCCACTCATTTGACTGAAAATTACAATATGTTCTTTTCATTGCTGAATAGTATTGCATTAAGCATATGTACTACATTTTCTTTATCCATTCATCCATTAATGCACATCTACATGTATGGATGTATTATTTATTTATTTATTGTGGCTATTGTGACTAAGATTGTTCTTTCTCAGCAAGCTCATTCCTTATTTTGACTATTGTGAATGAAAGCACAGTGAACATAGAACCTGTATCTCTCTGATAAAGTTACATAATTTCCTTTGGACCTAAACTCAATAGTGGTGTATGGTAAGTTTATTTTTAGTTTTTTGAGGAAGGTCCATACTGTTCTCCTTAATGGCAGTACTTACTTACATTCACTGTGCTTTCATTCCAGTATCTACTAAGAAACATCTGCCTCCTCAGCTGAAGATTTTCTCTGAATCTGACCAGCTTCTCATCCCTCAAGAAGGGTGGGCAAAGATCCTTTGATTTCTCAGGAATCTCTGAACCAAAGCAAAGTAATAAAATTCACATGTGAAGGGCCCCTTTGGTTTGGGTTGGATTTTGAATATTTTTCTTCTGAGTCCTCTCAGTATTCAGTATGGAAGAAAAATAAGAAGACTGACAAATCAATATTAGAGATAATGATGTTTTCCTACTTTAGCAGCTACCCTGACCTTGGAATTGCATTAAGGAATGAATAAAACATACACCTTAGAGTGTCCAGTCTTGGCTAAAAAGAGGAAGGCTGAATACAGTGAAAAAAAGGGTTCAGAATATCTTTACATTAAAATCCACATCCACTTAATATGATGTCCTCCAATTGCATCATTTACCTTCAAACAGCATGTCATTATTCCTTGTGGCTGAGAAATGCTCCACTGTGTATATATACCACACATATTCATCAGTTGTAGGGCATCTGGGTTCTTTCCAGTGCTTGGCTACTGTGAATAGTGCTATGATGAACATCTGTGTACAGGTGTCTCTACTGTATCCTGTCTTATGTTCTTTTGGGTAGATGCCCAGGAGTGGTATCACTGGATCATAAGACAGTTCTGTCTCTAGTTTTTTGAGGAATCTCCATACTGCTTTCCATAGTGGTTGTACTAGTAGTTAGCCAGGATCAGAAACACAGAAGCTGCATGTTTTCTTTTATATGTGGAAGACAGATCCAAAGATAAACATATACACAAAAACAAGCATGGTCATGTACAAACTCAGAAGTAGAACATGTTTGTAACAGTGGAACTACTCTATGGAACTCAGGGAAAAAGGGAAAGAAAAAGGATATGTATTGAAAACTGTTGAAAAATGAGGGGTGGGAGGTAAAGGGGTAAGGGAGAGTAATGGAAGGGGTTAAACAGACCAAAGTAAAGCACACCTACAGTGGGTATACTTTGAGACACCCCTTTAAGCATCAACTTAAATATCAATAGTGAAAGCCAGGAATGTAAAATAGGCACAATGTGTGTGTGTGTTGGGGGGAGGGCTACTAGTAGGAGGGGGATGATGAATGAAGGAGATTAAGGTGACAGTATATGGTTGATGGACTTCATGTACTTATATGAAACAGAACTAAAAAACCTCTTGCAATTGCTTTGGGTGGTGTGGGGAGGAGGCTGAGGGGAAGAGGTAGGGGAAATATAAATAATGTACAACATAAGTCTGATTGGAATTGTCACTTCAAATCCTCCATATAATCAATATATCCTAATAAAACTGTTTATAATAAAAAATATCCACGTCCAAATGCAAATGAAAAATATTTTCCCTCTATTGAAATCTACTTCCTAAATAAAACAACAACCACAAATCATTATTGAAACAATATTTACTTCAATGAAACAGAATAAAATGCTTCCTCAATATAAGGACGTGCTCAGAGCTTAACAGTAAAGAAACAAATCAAAAAATGCTTCTGCGTTGATGCACCTCATGTTCATTGACAATGATTGTTCTATTCAAATTAACTTAGGAAACTGTGAAAAGAGAACATCTTTGTTAACATCTGCCTGCAAATGTGCAGAGCACTCAGCATTTGAATCCATGTGGCTAAGTACAAATGTTAATGATTCTGAATTAGACTGCATGGAGTGCTGAGACTGCCAAGAGTGGTACAGAGAGCTGCATGAGGGGGACCAATCTGTGTGCTGGACATACTTTTTATTCAGGATGAATACTGAAGTGAAGAGACACTTGAAGGAAATCTATTTGTCAGCCAAAATGATTCTGGTATTTCTCATTTGCTCTCTTGCTTCCAGGCTCAAACACCTGCTAAGTTTGGTCTTTTTAAGAACCAGAAAACATGGGTTGCCTGTGATCAAAATTATACTCACAGAGAAACTGGAGCTGCATGGTGATTGTCTTAAAAGTCTCTGTAGATGTGCAGCCTCCCTGAAAACTTGTATATTATAGATTGTGCTTTTCCTGAACTTGTGGAAAGGGTCCTCATTTCACTATTCAAAGACTCTCACTCTGCCACATCTCCTACCAGCTGTGTTGGTGTGGACCATATCCAGAATCATCATTTGCCTTCACATCAGATCACATCATTCTTTCCTGCTTAACATCTTTCAAGAGCTACCTAGTGGCCCTTGGGTAAAGCCTAACACTCTTAATTTACTTAGACTAAAAGATGTTACATAATTTGCCCTATCTACCTCTCCAGTCTAAACTTGTGCCAGGCCTGGCTTTCTTTCTTGTTTGAACTCAGGGCTCTACAACTTGAGACACACCTTCAGCCCTTTTAATTTTTAGGTATTTTTCAGTTTTTACCCAAGGTCAACCTCAAACTATGCTACTCCTACCTATGCCTCCAACGTAGCTGGGATTACAGGAATGCACCAGCACACCTGGCTTACTTTCTATGATCCAGTTCCTGAATATCAGCACCTCTGGGAACACAGAGTCCTTCAGCAGACACAAGCATTTACATAGTGGCTGCTCTTGACACTGGCCTCCAGGGCATCTTTTACAAGTGGGATTCAGAGTAAAAGGGAAATAACATGGCATGTGACATAAAGTGATTCTGGGTGGCAGACTGTTTTGTGAGCTAAAAGACTTACAAGGACATGCATTAGTCACACAGGCAGTGAAACAGAGACTCATAGCAATAGAGCACAAGTGAAATGTCACCCTTTTTGTGAACACTGGTTTCCCAAAATACAGTTAAAGAAAGAGAAAACAAACAAACAAACAAAATCCCTGATTTTATTGTTTAAATAAGGATAGGACCATTACCTGCACTAAGGAGTACAAATAAAAATGTGAAACTTACAGAAAGGAGCACAGATAAGGAAGCTGAGAGGAAGTAAAGGGAGGTGGGCAGGACTTGCAGAAAAGTCAAGGGAGGAGCAGGAGCCAGGTGCGGCCCCTCTAAAGATGCACAGTTTCACCTCACCAGGCACCTGCTCATGGGACCCACAGTCTATTTTAAAATTAGGGGAGTTTTGCATTATACAAAGTAAGTTTTGTATTATTAATCATACAAGTAATTAGTATACATTTATTATGGAACAACAGGGTTTGTATTCAGCAAATACTGTAACATTAAGCCTCTGCTGTGTTTTCTTCCCTCCATGCTTGACCTAGATAGTTTTTAGAATTAGTTTTAGGTTTTTGCAGGGTTGACAACTTGCTCCTTTGCCAGCCATTTCCCAACATGTCATAAATTCTTCCCAAATTTCCATTTAAATAACTACATTGATTCTATTGGGAAAATAGACCATCATATAATTACACAATATCTCTATGTGAATGTTAGCCATTTCCTTTCTTTTTCCATGTATAAATATGACCTCTGGCAATTGTTTTTACTATTATATTTTTCTGAGTCCATAGGTTCTAAACATTACCTGAGAATTCCAAAATGCTGTCTTTACTGCTCTCAGGGGCACCAATGACTAACAATTTCACATACCCTTCCTTGCACACAGAAAAATAGAGGACTTATATCTGATGTGTCTGTAAGTCACTACTAGAAGTGACAGATAGACCTGGCCCATGTCCAGTCAGTACTGCAGGACAGCCACATTCACAGCTGAAAGGGAGGCTGTGATAAAACAACTAAGTGCTGTGCAGTCCATATTTATCTGTAAGCACAGGAAGTTTAAATTGAAAAGCAAATTTAATTTTCCTTTCTTTAACTCTGAAAACTTTATGTCCCCATTCAGTAGAAATTTTGTGATGATTCTTTAAGGAAAATTCAGATCAGCTAGTCATACCTATAGTCTTGGTCCAGTGATTATTCTGAATGATATTATAGGTTGGTCATAATCTCATGTGTTTTCATATGCTTTGTGTCAAAAGAAACTCATTCTCCTTCCATATTGATTGCCTTGAAAATTTCACAGCTGAACAGCAATCTGTAATCAATGCATCTCTCCTTTCTATTTTATTTGCCTATACTTTAACCTCACGCAGTGAGACAATGTGAGTAGGAAACAATATGTGGAAGATTCTAGAATGATCTTGCATTTACTCTGGCATGTTTTCTTCAGGCCTAAATACAAGCAATTATTAGCTTGCTAGCTTTCTTTTTGTGTGTCTCACACCTCAAAATTCCATGTTTTTTTTTCACTTTGTAGGTCTCTTAACTCTTTACTTTTGTTTGTACAAAGTCTGGGACTTTTGAGGAACATAAAAATGCTAATTGCCAAGTAAAATGACATCTTCTCAGTAGCCTGAGGTATCATATGCAGTCCACAACAAAATGAATTTCTCATTCTATAACATCTACATGAAAAGCTGTTTGACATTTATTACAGTATTATTTTAGGAAATTGGTTAACATGTGCAAAATCCATATTATGTGAACAAAACTAAAATTTCTGAGAAAAGAGCTAGACTCCAATTTCTAGGTTAGCATCATTGCATTATTGTGTACTTAGATAATAACAAAAATGGGGAAGATGGGAATCTATTGATAGTTAAGTAAAAATTCCATATTCATTAAGCTGGTGCTCACAGCTGTTTTATAACCACTTAATCTGACAAGAAAGAATGTGATGGCTTTATTATGCCTCATTCAAAGTCTCCATATTAAACACTATTAGATAATTAATCTTAAACAAACAAAAATGTCTATTTACAAAAATGGAGGACAGGAAGTTAAAACAGGTCCTTTCTTGGGGTTGGTACCAGTGAGAGGAGGAAGAAAATAAGGAAAGGTGTAGGAAGGTGAACATGGTGGAAATAATATTTACTCATATGAAAAACAGAAAAATGCGACCTGTTGAAACTATTCTAAGAATGGGGGAGGAAGGTTAAAGAAGAATGATGAATGAGGTGAATTTGACTAAAATATATTCTAAGCACTTTTGTAAATGTGATAATGTGCCCCCAACTACAGCAATAATACAATAATAAAAATAAAAGATTCTGAATAGTTTATACTAGCCTCAAAAAATAGGTTTATGTAAAATTCCCAACTGTGAATTCAACCCCACACAACAGCATGAACTTCACAGAGTTGCCTGGCAACATTTGGAATAAATATGAGTGAAAGAAAATGGGCATTTTAAAATCCTCATAAATTATTGAAGTTGGGTGGATACTGCCTCTTCCACAAAGTGACTCATGCCCCTGTGAGAAACATATTATTTTAAAGGCAATATTATAGTTTTTTAAAATGTTCATATACCATAACATAGCAAGTTATTTTTAGTAATTTACTTTTATTTAGCTAAAAAACAACACAATTTGTGTGAAACAATATCTATTTTGGTTATTCTTTATGATATTGAAACAGTGGAAATAAGACAGAGGGTAATTATATGTGTTAAAGAATTATAGTCTGGTCTTATAAAGGCATACTGTATAGAACACATAACAACTACTGAAAGTGCTGTCATTGCATTTTTGGTTTTTTGTTTGTTAGTGGGTTTTGTTTTGTGTGTGTGTGGTTCTGAGGTTTGAACTCAGGGTCTACTTCTTGAGCCACTCCACCAGCCCTTTGTTTGTGATGGGTTTTTTTGAGATGGGGTCTCATGAGCTATTTATCCATGCTGGCTTCAAACTGAGATCCTCCTGATCTCTGCCTCCTGAGTAGCTAGGATTACAGGCAGTGAACCACTGGTGCCTGGTGTCATTGCATTTTTGAATAAAGAAACCAGCAAAGCATTTTTTAATATGATACAAAGCTTGAAAAATTTATTTTTTAGCTTTATATCTTGAGAAAGATTCCTGAAATGATACACATTAAATATTATTATTTATCACCAGAAGGGTAGTTTTGATATTTTAAATATTTTACATATTTCTAATATACATATATTACTTTTTAATTTTTACTAAAATACATATTAATCTCAAAACATTTTAAGGGAGCTAAAGAAGGTAAAATTTAATTTTGAACAACTTTGATGTACTTACATAATAAAATGAACATAGTGACTTTTTAGCAAGAACTTCCTGTTCATGCAATTGATAAAGTTTTGAAAGTATTTTTTTGGCTTAATATGTCTATTTAAGTTGACTAAATATATTTTGGTTTTTTTTCCTTTACTGTTGTGCTAAATGGGGGTACATTGTGGCATTTATTTGAACCATTGCTCAGAAATCCAGTCGTCCTTCTCCCACATCATAATCTTATCAATGTGTGATTCAGGGTACAAATAAAGGAAGTTAGTGCTGGAGAAATTTTGTTGTGTCTACAACCTTCACATATCAGAGTCTGATGTTGCACTGAATTGGAAAGTGATTATGAAGCCCCCAGGAAGAAGTTCCTTTAACCATCAGAGAGTCTAGCCTTAAGATCCTTTAAAATCTTCATACCTCTAATGACTAAAAGTGGTCCCAAATGACAGAAAATCCTGGGGCAGCATTTCAGGATCTGCATGGTCTTCCCTCAGTGAACTAGAGGTGTCAGACATAACCAGAAAGTCCACTTACTCAAAATCTCCACTTCATTTCCTTCCCCTTTCCTCGCTTCCTTCTTTTTTCCTGCCACATTCCATCTTCTGTATTCCTTTGCCTCATGTCCACTATGGGATAAGAGAGCTATCATGCTGTGTAAAACTAGTTGATACATCTCAAAGTTCTTCCAGTATTAATAAATGTTCTGTGAAAAATGAAGGTTGTATATGTGTTCAATAGTCAGCTAATTTGTTTTTTTAACCATAATATTTCTAAACTCCTTACTATGTATGTTTGTAGTTAATTTTGATGAAAAGGCCATAGATTTAAGTATTTCCTAAATTTCATTATCATGGAACCCCTTTTATCACAAACCCATGCTTTTTAGAAAACATTTTATAGAACTATAGGCTAAATCCAATGGCATTTACTTTTAGGTAGAGTTGGAAGCGTTTATAGGAAGGGATGACTTGTTAATGATGTAATTTATTTTATTACTTGTGTCAGGTATAGGGGCAGAGACTAGGGAGAGAAAAGTAATTCTTTCCTAAAAATTTATCTAAAATAATACATCATTAAGTCTCTTGTATCCTGGTTTATAAACCCTAATCTTGTAAAATGTTGAATCCAGTCCTGCTGAGTTCAAGAAATAAAATTCTCCTACCCAATAGGATCTGCTCAGGGCCAGAAAGCCACTGCATCTGAGAATTGTTACCTTATTGCCTAAAGGGGAGTAAAATTCCCATCTTTTGCTTTCTCATCCCATGTTTTTGCCACGCATGTTCTACCTTCCTTCATGTTCTCTCTTTTACCTTGTGAGATTAGAGAACAGGGTCTTTGACTGAGTAACAGTATCTTGAAAAAGATCTTTCACACCTTGATATCTTCATATGTGATTATTGGATGAAGAAAAACTGTTGAGAAATAAGATTGAGATTTCATGATGCAAAGAGAACACAGGTTTTAATCCCGATCAACTTCAAGAGTCAGCTCAAGTGCCACCTCCTGAAGTCCACCTTCCGTGACCTTTTCATTTTTAATTCTTTTAATTCTGGGAGGAGGAGGGGCAGAGAAAGGATCTCACTATGTTGACCTCAACTCCTGACCCTGCTGCCTCAGACTTCTGTTTTTCTTAGGAATACTGTAACTCTTCCCCAGAGTATAGAGACAAATCTCTAGCACAGGCTTTTCTAGCCTTATCCTAGGCTGAAAAAGGTCTATTTTATATGCATTTTTCACTTGATCTTTCCCTGTTCACCTTGGCATGCTCAGAATCAAGCTCACTCATATCATAAACTCCATGAGGGCAGATGGTGTGTCTGCCTTGCTCCTATCTGTATCCCCAGGACTCAGCACAGACTCTCATACTTGGTGAATACTCAATAAAGATATTCTAGCTGAGTGGATTGAAGGCTGCAAAATCAAAGGCACAAGAGACTGATAGAATATTGAGGGACTAATTACATAACCTTGTGTGACTTTCATATTCATTAAAGACTTAGTTTTGAAAACCACAGTAGAAATAAGCTATAGATATTTTTACCAGAGAAGTTTTTATCTCCTCTTCATCCAATTAATTAAATTAATTTAGTGTTAAATGAAATTTAAGGTAATAACCCAGAAATATGAGAATTGATGAAAGAAAAATCCCCATCATCTCATAGAGAAAAAGTATAGTAGATATCTAAGCTTTCATTCCTGGTAGAGTTTTAAAAAACTGTTTCATTGCTCAAATTTAATAAGGGTGATTCCATTTGGGACTGAAAGATCAATAAACAACTCTAGGACCGGTTAGTGGATTCTCACATGGTCTAGAATGAGACTCACTTCCCTGATTAGAATGTATCAAGCCACTTGTGGAGTCATCCTGGTTCACAGGCAGCAGATGCTGAGGAGCACTAGTCTAACTTGGGATCAGCAGGACTGAGGTAGTGTGAAATGCATGGTGATCTCACTGAGAGGTCAAATACCAAGGGACAAAGTCATGTCTTGTTCTTAGACTTATTTCTGCATGCTCAGGTCAAGAGATAAGCAAATGCCCAGAACAAATAAGAAATCCATACTCAAAATTCAGTTCACATGGTGCAGCAGAGGGATTTAAACTTGGATGCATCTTCTCTGCCACAGTGCATTACACTTCCAATAGATTATTTCCCCTTACACAGCCTCAAGGAAGATCAAAGACAGCATGAAAAAATATAATGAGCAACATTAGGACAGACATCAACTATCATGCTAATATACAGTTTCTGTCACAGATTAATTTGATGCATAAACTCTTAAGTCCCATCAATATCACAGAGGGTTGTCTGGGTCACAAATATAAAACCACTCTACAATCTTCTTTGTTAACACAGATGTTCATTATACTGTTTCTGTAGTTGTAAAGACATTACTTGGGCTGGATGAAGTTCCTTCAAGTAATAAGAGCTCTTCAGCTAAGGTTTTCCTTGGCTATAAAGGCAGTACTGAGCTTGGATACTAAATGAAATCACTTCTGCAGGGAGTTTTAGTTTCTGATGATTTCAGACTTATGGAAAACCATCATAAGGACACCCTTAATAATTTTACAATATCAGAGAACTTCTCTGTGGATTTTTTCAAGTGATTTGTATATCTTTTAAAGAAAAGCGAATTGAAGAGACTATGATGAAAAGGATGGTCACATAAGACGCTTTGGGAGAATAAAGCCATAGTCAACTGTTTGGTTCCTCATTATGTTCCCATTTTTTATTATATTTCATTCCCTAAAAATGATTCCCCCATATAGATTTAAAATCTAAATTGTTATGATATGGAATAATTGTAGTTATGCCATATCATAACATAAGTGGGGTGAGTGCAGTTCTTAGAACATATTCTGTGTTTCTTTTTATAAGCCATTCTTTAGTTATTCTTAGACCTTCTCAACAGATAATTAAGCGTTCTGTAAGTTACTTTTACAATCCTTGTTAACATTGATTGGTAACAAGACTTAACAGAAAATAAATCACCTTATTTTTCTCAGGTTACCTAAAAACATTAAAAATAATCCTTTGTTTTAAAATGCAAGAAAAATCAATGGCTATAGCAATACTGCTTTTCATCTATAAGGCTTGAGTAAAAACAAATGCAAATATGTTATTTGTTTCATTTTATGATTGTTTGATTTTTATGTGTCAAAAAGATCTTTTACCTGAAACCATGGTAGGATTGTTTCCCCACTACTCACCTTTCTACATTGCCTTTGATTCAACTGTTAAATTTTCTCATTTGGCATCTTCAGTTGGTTCATGTTTTAAATTATTATTCCCAGCTCTGGTTTTCACTATTTTCCTTATGTTCTTGAGTATATTTCTTATGTTTATTAAAATTATTTTCTCTCTCCCTTATTGTTTCTTAAAATAGAGGTTATTTCCACTCTAATTAGTGTTTGCTATTCACAGAGAGATTTTTTAATCAGGCAATATTTGATAGACATTGAGCTAATGGTTTTAATACACACAATAGTAGATACATAGTAAGTATATTCCATCTTACCTATTAGAAAATTCTGTATTAAAAGAGTAAGCAATTTACTCAAGTTCATGAAGTTAAACAAATAATGAAACTATAGAGTCTCATCACTCTCTCTCCAAGACTCTTAAATTTTGCTCTATTACCTGATATACTTAGAAGGATAAGATGGATACATTCCTCTCAGTGGCCATGCACAGGTAAATATACAATGGGAAGAGGAACGAGTAATTAAATAGTGTTTACACCTAATGATTCAGTTATTTGGAGAATTTCTTGGAAAAGCTGGATCTTGAGTTATTACTTTTCATGAGGAATAAATATGAAATGACCAAAAGTTAGAAGAAATCATGTCCATAAATATAGATAATAATACTTGATTTTTTTCAACATGGCAGACTTGAGCCTAGGAAGTTTGCATATGCCTTCTGAAGTAGGTGTTACTATTGTACCTGTTTTTCTTATAAGAAAATTGAGTCCCCAAGAGGGCTAATAAGTTGACCAAGTTCACACAGTACATTCTAGGGCAGGGATTTGAATCTAAACAGCCTTGTTCCTAAGAGAACATCCTTGACTATTCTGCTATACTTCTTATTTTATATAGTTATACAGAGAAGAGAAGCTGACACACAGTTGGTGAAGCACCAACAAATCAAAGGAATGACACACCAGAGTCCAGTTAGGATACAGTTGATGGAGACAGTGCTAGTTCATTTTTCTCTAGCTACTCCTCTCTTTGCCCCTTGTTCTCCTCTCTGATAGTACTCTGGTCTTCCATATGGGTTTTCCCCTAGTCTATTTAAAGTCTACACTTAAAACAAGAGCTAAAAAAAAAACCCTCATTCTGAAGTGTAAGGCCTGGCGGGTTACTTATTTTTCTGAGTCTAATGGCAAGGAACCACATTAGAGCAAAATAATTGACTCTAGAGTTTTTTAGATACACAGAGATTTGTGTTTAATTAGCAAGATATGGAAAATCATAGATTACAAAATGGTACACTTAAAGAAATGAGTAACGGTTTTGTGGCAATGATTCACAGTTGCAAGAAGTGACAGTGAGGTGTTCAAAGCAAAAGCAATTGTTAATTTATTACAGACACTAACAACTAAATATCCTGGAAACATTTTCTCTATTGGCTAGAGTGAAAATATCCATACATTTGTTTTGATTGTTAGTTTCTTGATTCAAACCTCAACCAAATAAATTTAAATGGAAATGAGAAAATCCTTCTTGTGGTTTGTCATCCCATTGACTAAAGTTTATTTAAAGTGTTTATAGAGTTTTCCTCAATAATAATAATAGTAGCACAAAGAAGAGCTCTTGGGATCTAATTGCAGGCATGATTATAACACTGGAGATGGCAGTGTTGTTAAAATTCCATGTGTTGCTGACATCATGATGCATTGCTGGCTTTTACTGGTTTTCCAATGTGAACAACTATCATATGTGATTAAAATATACGTAAAAATTAATTATAAGTATTGTTAAGTATTATTTTGTATGTTTAATATATACTTCTTTTTGTTTGTTTTGAGACAGGGTCTCATTATGTAATCCAGGTTGGTCTCAAACTCAAAATACTCCTGCCTCCACCTCCCAGGTACTGGGATCACAGGTATGTGCTACCATGCCTGACTTGCACATGTTTCTTTTCATTGTGGCAAAATGTATCTAACAAGGTTCACCGTTTACATAATTTTAAGTGTACACTTCAGTGGCATTATATATTTCCACGATTGTTCACCACTGTCCATATTCAGAATGTTTTTCATTATCTAACTGAAATTCCATACCCAGTAAGCTATACCTGTCCATTCCCCTCTTCTCCAGGCACCATTGTGCTCTCTTGTCTCCACAAATTTTACTATCCTAGGAAACACATGTGGGTGGAGGACAATACTTGTCCTTTTGTGTCTGTCATAATGTTTTATTTCAGCATAATGTCTTCCAAGTCCATTCATATTGAAAAATGTATCATAATTTTCTTCCATTATACATGTATAATGCTTTTGTCTATCTGTTTGCTTTAGTCCATTTTCTGTTGTCATATCCAAATACTATAAACTGGGGTGATAAGTATAAGTTTATTTGGCTCATGGTTCTGGAAGCTGAAAAGCCTAAGATCAGATTTGGTGAGGATTTTTTCATGTGTGTCACAATGTGGCAGAAAGGCAAGTAAAAACGTACAATACAGAGGAGAAACTGGGCTGAACATAGCCTTTCCTTTGTCAGGAACCCATCTCTTGAAATTAACACACTCCTGCAATAATGGCACTATCTCTTCAAGAGGGCAAAACTCTTATGATCTAATCATCTTGTAATGGTCTCCCCACTTAATACTGTTTCATTGTCAAATTTCACCATGAGAAGTGGAGGGGGCATTCAAACCATAGCACCATTCGATGGACATTTGAATTGTTTTTGCTGCTGGCTGTTTTAAATAATGCTGTTTTGAACATGAGTGTACAAAGCTTCCTTTTCTATATGTATGACTTGAGTATCTAAAACAAAATCATTTAAACATTATTTCAAACTGAGAAGACATTAGAAATATATTGTTGGTGATACTCTGATGCCATTTCTGGTGAAATTGTTGAAGCATTTTGTGAATATCAGTTATAAGTAGAGTGGCCTTTTAATTTATTCTCCAAACAAGGATGTTTTGACAATAAAATTAGTATGACTAATACCCTAAAAAAATAAGCCTAAACCAGGATTGTCCTAGTTAAAATAGGACATATAGACCTTTATCCTTTGAAAGGTACATGAACAAATGTAATCTTTTGTTGCTAGTGACTGGAAACTATGAAATGAAATATTCTAATCGCATTGGAAGGTAGTTATCTATTTCTCAATTTTGAAAGTATGTTAGGAATTTTAAAACATTAGTATTCTATTTACGTACATGAAGTCAACTTCATCAGCTTTCCCTAAGTCATACTTAACATAATCCTTTCATAGTATTTGAGAAAATGGTGGTATTGATAGAGTTGGCATAAAGTGGCTATGTTTAGGTTTTTAATACTAGCATTTTTGTCAGCAATGAATCCAAATACTCCATAAGAAGAGAATAACGCAATACAATGAAAAGAAATTTGATATTTTGGATTCTTCTTATTCTCTGACATGGGTAGAACAAACTAATACATATAATATAATAATTACTTCTAAAATGAATGGATGAGTTTTAGCTTCATTTATCAGAAATATAAATTCAGACATTCTGGATGTCTGATGATCTTAGTAACCAATTTGACCTCCTACCATAGTCATTCAACACCTAGAAGGGGACTGATTACATCTATGTGAAGAGTCTCTCAGAGTCAAATGGAAATAGGAGAGTTGAGCCCAGTGTATGGGTCAAGAGGGTGAAAGAATTTATTTTGGCTCATGGTTTCAAAGGTTTTAGTTCATGGTCACTTGGCTCCAATGCTTCGGTCATGTTGAGGCAGAACACTATGGTGGGGAACATGTGGTGGAGTTAAGTGTCTCACCTCATGAGGCTCAGGAAGCAAGAGAGAAAGAAAGACAGAGGAAGGTGCCAGAGATAAAACACGCCCCCCCAAGAACATGCCCTCCAGTGTGACCTACTTCCTCCAGCTAGGTCCCACCTCTTAGTTTTCACCAGCTCCCAATAAGGCCAACAAATTATGAATCCATCAATGAATTCATTGATTGGTGAGGTTAGAACCCTCATGATCCAATCACCTCCAAAAAGCCCCACTCCTGGACATTGCACCTGGGATCAAGCCTTCCACACATGGGTTTTGGGGGTCATTTCATATCCAAACCATAATATCCAGCCATCTTTTGTGGAGCATGATTAAGACATATAGGAGGCTATTTTTTAGACAAGTGGAATATTGTTTGAAATGTAAAGACTTTCTCTGAGTGCTCTGGATTAAGACTTTGTTGGGGGTATGAGGAGTAGTAGATGTTACTGTTTCTGAGGAAAGAAAATCATCTTGATCTACTCCTTAAGTTTATGAATTTAAGAATCTGAAATTCTGAATCTGAATCTATCATTTCAGTTGTGTGAATTTTATTCCATATAGAAACCATTATTAGATAAAGGCAGAAGAAATTTGTGGAGAGTTTCCTGTATCCACTGGTAATTGGATATAATTTGTTATTAACAAATTATTATATACTGGGAGTTTGGGGGGTAACGGAGAATGATGGAGGGGGTAAATTCAACTATGATATATTTGATATATTGTAAGAATTTTTGTAAATGTCACAATGTGCCTCCAGCACAACAATAAAAAACTATTATACATAATATTTTATTATCTTTGCTCTGAGATCTGCCACATTTATGTCCAAGATGAGTTTTTCTGATCTCTCAGAGAAGTAAGGAACACCAATTCTGCTAAGGGTATTACATTACAAGGTTATGTCTAAATGACCTTATTTTTAACAAACTGCACAATTTTCCTAGTGTAAGTCAAGTGGATACTTGTATATTGTGGAAATCTTTATTTTTATATTATTTTTTATTTTTATTGTTGTGCTGACTGGGGTGCATTGGGGCATTTACAAAGTTCTTAAAATTTATCAAATATATCATATTTGAATTCAACCCCTCTGCCATTCTTCTTTATCCATTCCTTCCTCCATTTCTGGAATAGTTTCAACAGGTATAATTTTTCTATTTACATATATGTGTACACAATATTTTTACTGTATTCACACTTCAGCACCCTTACCCCACCTCCTCTCCCTTCCCAGGCGGGACCTGTTCCACCCTCAAGCTCTCTGATTTTGTAAAAGAAAAAAAATTATATTTTTGTTTGTTTAAGACAGCTACACAGAGAGTTTCCTTCTGACATCTCCATGCATACATGTATTATAACTCAAATTGGTTCATCTCCTGTATTTTTCTTCTTTCTACCTAAGTCCCCTTCATATGGTGATTTCAACAGGTTTACAAGTTCTATATTCATCCTATATTCATTCTTGTATAGAGAGTACATCAACCACATTCACCTTCTTAACTTCTTTCTTTTATCTCCCCCATCTCTTATGTGACCTCCCCTTAGTGTGACTTGTTTTTCATAATATTGCTGTATTTGTATTTGGTCTATATTTTGTGAGCACTTTATTTTGGAACATATACAGAATTACTTACTTTTCTAAAGAACTTTATTTTATAGGTAGCTCAGTTGACTGTTTGACCCCAATCCACAAATTATTGCTTTACTAATAAATTTCCCTATGAATTCATGATGATTTACTAAAAAAGAAAAAACACACATGTGGGAATTTTTCCTCACTTTTCTACACATTCACATGTTTATTTTAGGAAATTAGTGAACTCATTCTGTCTTTCTATATATGTATATATGTTATATATGTATCAATCACATATATATAATAATTAATATATAGAAAGTGTATGTACATAAATATAATAAATTTGCAATTTCCAAATCATACTTAAAAGATAAAAAAACTGCACACAACAAAATTTGTATGACACAGATGTGAGGACATTTTGACTATTGCAAAAGATGAAGAAAATAGAGTAGCTCTTAAAATTCAATCAATGACCAAGTTTTACAATGGTATACCTGTGCATGTACACTTAAAAAGAGGTTGTTCTTCCAAGTCTGATGATAGTCTCTTTCAAGTTCAACTTAATAAATAAAAATAATCAAAGACTAAACAGCTAAAATACTAAGGGGTAAACAAAATAAATTTTCATCTAAAAATAAAATTCCATTATACTTTTACTGAGTTACCTGACCCTATTTTAGAAAATCTAACCTAAAGAGAACCACTGTTCACTAACTGCCCATACACTAGATCTTTTCAAACTTATGTATAATTGTTTCTACTTCAGATATGAGAAACTGGCTCAGAAAGGTTAAGTAACTTGTTCAAGTGAAGGAGACTTGGATTGTTGTTGGTTTACCCTCAGAACCCATAGCCTTTACTGTCCTTACATTGCCTACTTAGAGTAATGAAGAAAAGTTCAAAACAGACAAACAAACAAAAAAAAACTATGTTTTTTTTAATGTTTATGTCTGAGGGCTTGTGGCAATTTCATATTGCAAAACCAAAAAATAAACACATGATCATAGAAATCCAAAAAGATTGTTGTAATTTGGGTTTTGCCATTTATCATCAGGATAGATAGGTTCACTTTTCTGAGCACTTAAGTAGTGCTTATCTAGCTTTCCTAATACTGTCATATAACTGAGCATCATGTCATAGCATTTTCAAATAACATGGGCTTTTGAAAGTAAGGAGTTAATGCATCTTATTACAAATAGAGCTTACTGCAAAACCCCAAATAACAAATGATTATTCGTTCTTTCTTTATGATTATATTTCCATCGTGGCATGAAGTATCTACTGGGTTTTTATCTGAACTCATAACTGTGCTAGATTATGATCAATCATCTATAGTATTTAAGCATCATGGAAGGTCTTATTTTAAAAGTTTACTAAAGAATCAACATCACATCCAAAGCAGGTTAAAACTGCTTGACATTTCAGAGTATTTCAGGTTTTAGGAATGTAATGTGATGGATATGCCATAAACTCTGTAACAACCCCAGTGGGGCCTGGATAGCATCCCATAGGCAAGCACATTAGCTTTTCTGGTAGGGAACATAGAATTTTCACAAGGAGGATCTAAACAATTAACAGTTTATTTCAAAGTCAGGTCAATGCTGCCAAGTGAAGGAATAACAAAATTATGAAAAACTTTTATCTTTAGAGATTTTAGATTTCAAGAAGATAATAGATAGATGATGATAACAGATAGTAGATTGAAGACCTATAATAATATTCATCATTTGAGTTATAAAACTAAATACCTATAATACCAATACATTTTAGGAGTTTTAAGAAATGAAATAATACATTTAGAAGTTTCAGGAAATGCAGAAAATATAAAGAAGAAAAGAAAACCACTCACATAAAAAAATATCATTTGTATCCCTCCTTCCAGCTTTCTTTCTTCATTGGTGGAATTGCTAAGGAGATCACAAACCTAGTTTGGGTCTGCATTGTCTTTTCCAATATCTATTGAAGAAGCAAGCGCTATTTTTGGATTCCCAAGCTATGTTGTTTGTCTTTCTTCCTTTTTAGAGTTTCTACTTGCTATCTGAACAGTTTACTATGAGAAGAAATTTGCAATATGAACTTTGTTTTTTTGTTTTGTTTTGTTGTTTTAGTGGTACTGGGGTTTTGAACTTAGGGCCTCATGCTTAGATCTTTGAAACAACTCATGAATATTTAAAATGTACCAGAAATATCACAATGCTTTTCTTACCTAAAATTAGACAGCTTCACTGAAGTGAAAAACAAAGCAGCGTTCAGAAAGTTATGAGATCTACTATTCTTCCTGTTCCTCCATGACTGTACATCATCATGTTGACAAACACTTTTTAAAGTTCCTCAGAAAAGGAAAACAAACCTAAGTTTGGATGTCAGATTCTATCTATAGCCTTTGAAATCTGTGTCTGACTTCCTGGGCACTCAGCCTGCTATATTCAATTGTATATCTATATTTGACTGGAAGCATTAACAAATGGAAAGCATAAAATATTTAAGGCCCAGGAAGCATTCAGGACTGTCAAAGTGATCTATTTCACAGACAATGGCCTTATACTGGGGCTATTAGAACAGATTTGTCCATTTATGTCAAATACAGTTAAAATTGCTGCTTTCTTACATTTCATTGAGTTCTATCATAAAGTTAACAATAAATTTATTTGAAGTCCAGTTTCATTTTTATTTCATTTATAGGCTTGGGGTCATCTGATATCTACCTGATTGAGAAAGGTAAAATTCTTCAAACTGAATGAGTTTTATATATTAAAATACTGAAAGGTCTTTTCATGGTTTAGAGAGAAAGCAAGTACCAAATGTTCTCCACTTTGTCCCTTTACTTCCTGAAGAACTGTCTTATTGAATTGTCAGAAATATTGTCTTTACTGAAATGTAATAAGCCACAGTGAACAAATTATACTTTGGCATGGACCACAAGGAAAGCCACAATATACAGGCTTTCCCACCAGCATTGCTGTCCATAAATAGTGGCTATAAATAAATGTCTGACTGAAATAAACCTCAGCAAGATGTAGCCATGGTATCTAAGATCAAATCCTCTGGGGAGGCAAAATAATGTTTTGTTTGTTCTTTTTGTGGGACTGGAGTTTGAACTCGGGGCTTTGCACTTGCAAAGCAGGCACTCTACCATCTGAGGCAGCTTTCAGTACATTTTTCCCTGGCTATGTGAAGATGAGATCTCACAAACTATTTGTCTGGTCTGGTCTTGAACTGCAATACTCCTGATCTCAGCCTCCTGAGTAGCTAGGATTGCAGGCATGAGCCACTGGCACCTGGCTAAAGTAATATATTCTTAAAAGAATTTGACATTCTTTGTGTTTAGGTTACCCATAAGTCTGTGTTTTTAATGTACTCCATAGCTTCAGGGGAAGGTGTTAATTTTATTGTGCTTTCAATGATTGGTTTATTGTTTTCAGTGTATTTGACTCATTTCTTGACTTCCATCTTGCCATTCTTTGGTAAATCATGAAGAATTTTGTGACCTTGCAGATCAAAAACAGGCGAAATCTTACTATGGTGTATAAAGTTATACTTTTTAAGTTCCACTAAATTTATACTCACCATCTTTATAAAATCGGATAACCAAGGCATAATGGTGTTATAAATAGCATTGTGCTCTTTGTCTGAACAAAAATCCTTTTGCTACTATTATAGTTAAGTGACCTAAAGAACATGCTAGCTTATCTTTGCCATTAGCCACAACTGACAAGAGCAGCAGAAGAAATTTTGCTAAAATTATCTGAGAATAGTGCTTAAAGGGAATGTGATTGGAATTAACTTGAATCATAACCCCTAACATTCAAAACATGTGTGTACTTATTATTCCTATTGTTCCAAAAATTAGTAAAGTAGACAAGGATGAATTTTGGATTCAGAAGACAGGTAAGGTAGGAAAGCAGGAAGAGTAGCAAACAGTATGCTTTTCCTAAAACCCAGAAGAATTAAAGGGATAATTGCTGGAATTCTGCTTCCAATTACATTTCAAATCTGCGTAAAATTCTACAACATGCCAATAATGGACAATCGCTGGCCATAACTTAATGGTTCTTGACTATATCATGATGTGAAGGCAATATGTGTTCAGTAGAAACAACACTTCAAATCTTAAATTTTGATGTTTTCTTGGCTAGCAATATGCATATATAGAGAGATAGACAAATAGATAAATAGATAATAGATAGACACTATGTAAAGGAAATAAATATTTCTAAATAATATTTGAAAAATGCTATGAATTTTCCTTACCCATCCCGTTCTCAGCACACTTGATATAGTCTTATACGCTCTTGTACATATATAGGCACTTTAGCAATTCCCTTCTTTCTTTTTTTTATTTTTTTAAGTTTTTTTTTTCTTTTATTATTCATATGTGCATACAAGGCTTGGTTCATTTCTCCCCCTTGCCCCCACCCCCTCCTCCCTTACCACCCACTCCACCCCCTCCCTCTCCCCCCGCCTCAATACCCAAAGGCTTGGTTCATTTCTCCCCCCTGCCCCTGCCCTCTCCCTTACCACTCACTCCGCCCCCTCCCTCTTCCCCCCACCCCCTCAATACCCAGCAGAAACTATTTTGCCCTTATCTCTAATTTTGTTGTAGAGAGAGTATAAGCAATAATAGGAAGGAACAAGGGTTTTTGCTGGTTGAGATAAGGATAGCTATACAGGGCATTGACTCACATTGATTTTCTGTGTGTGGGTGTTACCTTCTAGGTTAAATCTTTCTGATCTAACCTTTTCTCTAGTTCCTGGTCCCCTTTTCCTATTGGCCTCAGTTGCTTTTAAGGTATCTGCTTTAGTTTCTCTGCGTTAAGGGCAGGAAATGCTAGCTAATTTTTTAGGTGTCTTACCTATCCTCACCCCTCCCTTGTGTGCTCTCGCTTTTATCATGTGCTCAAAGTCCAATCACATTGTTGTGTTTGCCCTTGATCTAATGTCCACATATGAGGGAGAACATACGATTTTTGGTCTTTTGGGCCAGGCTAACCTCATTCAGAATGATGTTCTCCAATTCCATCCATTTACCAGCGAATGATAACATTTCGTTCTTCTTCATGGCTGCATAAAATTCCATTGTGTATAGATACCACATTTTCTTAATCCATTTGTCAGTGGTGGGGCATCTTGGCTGTTTCCATAACTTGGCTATTGTGAATAGTGCCGCAATAAACATGGATGTGCAGGTGCCTCTGGAGTAACAGTCTTTTGGGTATATCCCCAAGAGTGATATTGCTGGATCAAATGGTAGATCTATGTCTAGCTTTTTAAGTAGCCTCCAAATTTTTTTCCAGAGTGGGTGTACTAGTCTACATTCCCACCAACAGTGTAAGAGGGTTCCTTTTTCCCCCCATCCTCTCCAACACTTGTTGTTGGTGGTGTTACTGATGATGGCTATTCTAACAGGGGTGAGGTGGAATCTTAGTGTGGTTTTAATTTGCATTTCCTTTAGTGCTAGAGATGGTGAGCATTTTTTCATGTGCTTTTTGGCCATTTGAATTTCTTCTTTTGAGAAAGTTCTGTTTAGTTCACTTGCCCATTTCTTTATTGGTTCATTAGTTTTGGGAGAACTTAGTTTTTTAAATTCCCTATATATTCTGGTTATCAGTCCTTTGTCTGATGTATAGTTGGCAAAGATTTTCTCCCACTCTGTGGGTGTTCTCTTCAGTTTAGAGACCATTTCTTTTGATGAACAGAAGCTTTTTAGCTTTATGAGGTCCCATTTATCTATGCTATCTCTTAGTTGCTGTGCTGCTGGGGTTTCATTGAGAAAGTTCTTACCTATACCTACTAACTCCAGAGTATTTCCTACTCTTTCCTGTATCAGCTTTAGAGTTTGTGGTCTGATATTAAGATCCTTGATCCATTTTGAGTTAATCTTGGTATAGGGTGATATACATAGATCTAGTTTCAGTTTTTTTACAGACTGCTAACCAGTTTTCCCAGCAGTTTTTGTTGAAGAGGCTGCTATTTCTCCATCGTATATTTTTAGCTCCTTTGTCAAAGACAAGTTGGTTATAGTTGTGTGGCTTCATATCTGGGTCCTCTATTCTGTTCCACTGGTCTTCATGTCTGTTTTTGTGCCAGTACCATGCTGTTTTTATTGTTATTGCTTTGTAATATAGTTTGAAGTCAGGTATCGTGACACCTCCAGCATTGTTCTTTTGACTGAGTATTGCCTTGGCTATTCATGGCCTCTTGTGTTTCCATATAAATTTAACAGTAGATTTTTCAATCTCTTTAATAAATGTCATTGGAATTTTGATGGGAATTGCATTAAACATGTAGATTACTTTTGGGAGTATCAACATTTTTACTATGTTGATTCTACCAATCCATAAGCATGGGAGATCTCTCCACTTTCTATAGTCTTCTTCAATCTCTTTCTTCAGAAGTGTATAGTTTTCCTTGTAGAGGTCTTTCACATCTTTTGTTAGGTTTACACCTAGGTATTTGATTTTTTAAAGTTGGTTCTTCGAAAAAATAAACAAGATCGATAGACCCCTGGCAAACCTGATTAAAATGAGGAGAGAAAAAACCCAAATTAGTAGAATTAGGAATGCAAAAGGGGAGATAACAACAAACACCAGGGAAGTCCAGGAAATCATCAGAGACTACTTTGAGAATGATATTCAAATAAATTTGAAAATCTAAAAGAAATGGACAGATTTCTAGATACATATGATCATCCAAAACTGAACCAAGAGGAAATTAATCCCTGAATAGATCTATAACACAAAATGAAATTGAAGAGGCAATCAAGAGTCTCCCCAAAAAGAAAAGTCCAGGACCTGATGGATTCTCTGCTGAATTCTATCAGACCTTTAAAGAAGAACTGATACCAACCCTCCTTAAACTGTTCCACGAAATAGAAAGGGAAGGACATGAAATAGAAAGGGAAGGAAAACTGCCAAACACATTTTATGAAGCCAGTATTACACTTATCCCAAAACCAGGCAAAGACACCTCCAAAAAGGAGAACTATAGGCCAATCTCCTTAATGAACATTGATGCAAAAATCCTCAACAAAATAATGGCAAACCGAATTCAGCAACACATCAAGAAGATTATTCACCACGACCAAGTAGGCTTCATCCTAGGGATGGAGGGGTGGTTCAACATACGAAAATCAATAAATGTAATAAACCACATTAACAGAAGCAAAGACAAAACCCACTTGATCCTCTCAATAGATGCAGAAAAAGCCTTTGATAAGATCCAACACCATTTTCATGATAAAAGCGCTAAGAAAACTAGGAATAGAAGGAAAGCACCTCAACATTATAAAAGCTATATATGACAAACCTACAGCCAGCATTATACTTAATGAAGAATTTGAAAAAGCAAAAGAAGAAATAAAGGAAACCATAGAAGCACTGTATAAACACCAAAGTGAAAGAGAGAACACAATGAATAAACAGATAAATGAACTCAGGACAAAAATAGACAACATTAAAGAGGAAAACAGCCAGGATATGGAAAACCTCAGAAAAAAGAATGAAACAGAACTGCAAAACAAAACGGAAGGCCAATCCAGCAGAATAGCACAAACAGAAGACAGAATCTCAAAACTTGAAGACGAAATGGTAATTAAAGGAAAAACCAAAGAACTATTAATTAAACAACTCAAGACCTGTGAAAAGAAAAAGCAGGAACTCACCAACTCCATCAAAAGACCAAACTTGAGAATCATGGGCATAGAAGAAGGAGAAGAGGTGCAAGCGAAGGGAATGCATAATCTATTCAACAAAATAATAACGGAAAATTTCCCAAATCTAGAGAAAGATATTCCCATACAGGTGCAAGAGGCCTCCAGGACACCAAACAGACCAGATCAAAATAGAACTACCTCACAACATATCATCATTAAAACAACAAGTTCAGAAACTAAGAAAGAATATTGAAGGCTGTAAGAGAGAAAAAACAAGTAACATACAAAGGCAAACCCATCAAAATCACAGCAGACTTCTCAACAGAAACATTAAAAGCAAGAAGAGCATGGGGTGAGATCTTCCGGGCACTGAATGAAAATAACTTCAACCCCAGGATACTCTACCCAGCAAAACTATCATTCAAAATAGATGGAGCAATAAAAGTCTTCCATGATAAGCAGAAACTAAACAATATGTGACCACAAAGCCACCACTACAAAAGATTCTGCAAGGGATTTTGCACACAGAAAGTGAAACCCAACTTAACCATGAAAAGACAGGCAGCACCAAACCACAGGAAAAGAAAAAGCAAGACAGTAGAGAGTAACCTCAAATTAGGTACACACAATGAAACCTTCAAACAACTAAGACAACTAAATGACAGGACTCACCACATACCTATCAGTACTAATGCTTAATATTAACGGACTTAATTCACCCATCAAAAGGCACCACTTGACAAAATGGTTTAAAAGGGAAGATCCAACAATTTGTTGCTTACAGGAGACCCATCTCACCAACAGAAATAAGCATAGGCTTAGGATGAAAGGCTGGAAGAAGATTTACCAAGCCAATGGCCCCCGACAACAGGCAGGAGTAGCAATACTTATCTCTGACAAAGTAGACTTCAAACCTACATTGATCAAATGAGATAAAGAAGGACATTCCATACTAATAAAAGGGGAAATAGACCAAAAGGAAATAATAATCATCAATCTGTATGCACCCAATGTCAATGCACCCAATTTCATCAAACATACCCTGAGAGACCTAAAAGCATATATAAACGCCAACACAGTGGTTGTGGGAGACTTTAACACCCCATTATCATCAATAGATAGGTCATCCAAACAAAAAGTCAAATAAGAAATCCAAGATCTAAAATATGCAATAGATCAAATGGACCTAGTAGATGTCCACAGAACATTTCATCCAACTTCTACACAATATACATTCTTCTCAGCAGCCCATGGAACCTTCTCCAAAATAGATCATATCCTAGGGCACAAAGCAAGCCTCAGCAAATATAAGAAAATAGAAATAATACCATGCATACTATCTGATCACAATGCAGTAAAAGTAGAACTCAACAACAAAAGTAAAGACAAAAAACATGCAAACAGCTGGAAACTAAATAACTCATTACTTAATGAACAATGGATCATCGATGAAATAAAAGAGGAAATTAAAAAGTTCCTGGAAGTCAATGAAAATGAAAACACAACCTACCGGAACCTATGGGACACAGCTAAGGCAGTCCTGAGAGGAAAGTTTATAGCCATGAGTGCATATATTAAAAAGACTGAAAGATCCCAAATCAATGACCTAATGATACATCTCAAACTCCTAGAAAAACAAGAACAAACAAATCCCAAAACAAATAGGAGAGAAATAATAAAAATAAGAGCTTTAATCAATGAAATAGAAACCAAAAAAACCATACAAAGAATTAATGAAACCAAAAGTTGGTTCTTTGAAAAAATAAACAAGATTGACAGACTCCTGGCAAACCTGACTAAAATGAGGAGAGGAAAAAACTCAAATTAGTAGAATCAGAAATGCAAAAGGGGAGATAACAACAAACACCATGGAAGTCCAGGAAATCATCAGAGACTACTTCGAGAACCTATATTCAAATAAATTTGAAAATCTTAAAGAAATGGACAGATTTCTAGACACATGTGACCATCCAAAACTGACCCAAGAGGAAATCAATCACATGAATTGTGACATTGTGAATTCACAACACAAAGTGAAATTGAAGCAGCAATCAAGTGTCTCCCCAAAAAGAAAAGTCCAGAACCTGATGGATTCTCTGCTGAATTCTATCAGACCTTTAAAGAAGAATTGATACCAACCCTCCTTAAACTGTTCCACGAAATAGAAAGGGAAGGAAAACTGCCAAACATTTTATGAAGCCAGTATTACACTTATCCCAAAACCAGCCAAAGACACCTCCAAAAAGGAGAACTATAGGCTAATCTCCTTAATGAACAGTGATGCAAAAATCCTCAACAAAATAATGGCAAACTGAATTCAATAACACATCAAAAAGATTATTCACCACGACCAAGTAGGCTTCATTCCAGGGATGCAGGGGTGGTTCAACATACGAAAATCAATAAATGTAATAAACCACATTAACAGAAGCAAAGACAAAAACCACTTGATCATCTCAATAGATGCAGAAAAAGCCTTTGATAAGATCCAACACCATTTCATGATAAAAGCTCTAAGAAAACTAGGAATAGAAGAAAATTACCTCAACATTATAAAAACTGTATATGACAAACCTACAGCCAGCATTATAGTTCACAGGGAAAAACTGAAACCATTCCCTCTAAAATCTGGAACCAGACAAGGATGCCCACTATCTCCACTCCTATTCAACATAGTACTGGAATTCCTAGCCACAGCAATTAGGCAAGAAGAAGGAATAAAAGGAATACAAATAGGTAAAGAAACTGTCAAAATATCCCTATTTGCAGATGACATGATCCTATACCTTAAAGACCCAAAAAATTCTACTCAGAAGCTCCTAGACATCATCAATAGCTATAGCAAGGTAGCAGGATATAAAATCAACATAGAAAAATCATTAGCATTTCTATACACTAACAATGAGCAAACTGAAAAAGAATGTATGAAAACAATTCCATTTTCAATAGTCCCTTCTTTCTTTTTCCAGTTTGGTCACCAGTTATATCAGAATATTTACTAAGAAATGTAAAAACACTTGCGACTAGATAGAAAGTTAAAGAGAAGTTACTGAGTTTGCAAAATAAAAATCAAGTTAAAGTCAGGGTCAAAGTAATACATGATGAAATTCTGACAAGCATGCTGTCTGCATTTTTCTACATTGATTTTTACTCACACAACATTTCAAGTAACAGCTTAGCTCGCTGGATACCAGCTCTTCCAAAATAGTGGTAATGAGCACGTGTGAGCAATCTGTTTCCAGACTGATGTTATTGGGTGGGCATCTTTAGGATTTATGTAAAATCTACCAAAAAGAAACCTTTTACAGAATCCTAAGAACTGAATATTTCAGACAGTTAAGTTAGGTTACTTAAAATCATTCATAATCAATGTTTTTGAGACTTTTAAAACTTTTTCTTTTGTATATTTTTTGGTTAATCTCCCAATTACTAAAGGGTTTCTTTTACATATTTGATGGAGATGGTGATAGGAAACATAATTAAATGGTTTTCAGATTCATAGAATATTAAAGCTAGAAACAAACAAAATGCTTCAGAAATTATCTCTTATGTGGTAGTCAAAAATTTGAGGTTAGAAAAGCTAAAGGGGCTTTTGTAAAGCAGCTGCCTCCTAGAACACTCTGTTACACATAAACTCCGTGATTGCATCTCTCAGATACATCAGTTAGTAGTGACTGGAACAGCATGATAGGGTCCACCCTGTAGAAAAATGCAGCCCATGTTCAAATACCCTATTTGGGGGTTGGCTTGAGTGAAGGAGTTATTTCTAATATGAGGCTTAAATGTTGAAGATATTGTTTGGTATACATTAATTGTGAGAAAGAGTTCAGAAAAGGAACTTGTAGAAGCATCTTTTGAGAGGAATAAACTAGAAACTCTTAGAAATAAGCATTTTAGAATTTGTACTTTTTTTCTGTTTGGGGATTGAATGCAGAGCTCATGCATACAATTAAGCCATACCCAGCTCCTTATTGCTAACTTGGCAATATTCTTAACTTCTTCCTAAATTAGTGTGAGACATCTTTTTAGAGTATTAAATTTACTTTAATGCACATTTGTTTCAAAAATAACTGAAATGTTGTAGCAAATTTCTTGCAGTAATTGGTGTGCTCCAAACTCATGTTTAGAATTTCTGAAAAATACGGACTTTCATTTTGTGTTTTACTTCATCAAAGAACATGACTTTCATAAATATATACTACTTGACATAGCAGATTTTCAAGGTGCACTCAAATTAAGTTAGGACAAATCAGGATATTTATCTCATGAATGCCTACATTGAATCATATAAAAAAAATTTTTGCAACTGAATGAAAATCACTTATGTATCTGCTTTACTTGTATGTTGTATTGAGTACTTCAAATTTTCTTAAAAATAAGTTAACCATTAGATTAAAAATATCAAAGCTTTTAATTCTAATTGCCTATGTGAATAAGAAAAAAATGAAGTATGAGACTTCTAGTTTTTGAACTACCACAAACTAAAATTCAAATTGAGTATTAAAAATTTGAAAAGAAAAGATTAACAAATTCTTTAAAACTTGATTTAAACATTTCAAAACTAAGACTTCATATCAGGACTGGGGCATGACTCAAGTGGTAGAAAGCTTGAGGCCCTCAGTTCAAACTCCAGTACTGTTCCCCCCACAAAAAAAAATGACATCAAACATAGATCATCAAATTCATGCCTTTGTTCTGTACATGAGGAAGCTGAGGCCAGGGAATGGCATGACTTCCTCAGCATTGCTTAGCCAGCAAATGCCAAACTGTGCTAAAACCCAGTACTGTAGACTCCGCTCAATGAATAAATGCTATAACAATTTATATATTGAACTAACTGCCTTGGGATAGCCACAAAAATTCAGAAAACTTCACAACTCTTGCCTTATTTGGTTTTATTATCAAGTATACAGGGCAGTGAAAGCTATAAATTAAAGTAGAATTCATGCCCATATAAATTAGAGAAGACATTCTACAGTTTAAATATGTGGGCAGTCTTCCTTTTCCAACATTTGAAAATTTAGAAACATCCAGGGGGGAGAAATGAACCAAGCCTTGTATGCACATATGAATAATAAAAGAAAAATAAATAAATAAATAAAATTTAGAAACATAACAAAGCGCCACTTCTGACACTGAAGTGTCATGATTAAAAAAACAAACCATGAACCTTCTCACATAAATGTTAAAATCTTCCTTTTCAATTGATCTTTACATACACACACAGGTATATATCAATGGAATAAAGAATACTCAGATGCTATTGAACAGAGAAAAATAAATACCATGACAAAAATAGTATTGAGCTGCTGCATTATAATGAAATGAAAACTTAATGAGGCCAGCAGCAACATTGGGTTACCAAAGTTTTCTGTCCTGAAATAGCCTCATACTAAGACTGGAATTTGTATAAATACCATTGTGATGCTCAATGTTGTGTTCAGGGGATTACCAAATAGGTAGACTGCTAAGGCTTCCTTCATTCCTGGAGACACACCAGCATTTTCTTTTCATAGCAGCAAGAAAATGTAGCGAAAACACAAAAAGATGCCGCCTGTGCCTAGATAGGAAGAAGCTTAGAGGAAAACTGGAAGAAATTCTATGAGATTTCCCATGAAATCTCTGACTATTCATTCAATAATTTTTGTATTGATTTTAAAATTGTAACTGAGGAACCTTGATGTGGTGGCTCATGTCTGTAATCGCAGCACTCACAAAGCTTTTAGACAAGAGGATTGCAAGTTCAAGGTCAACCTTGACTCAAAACACCATAGGTGGGGCTGTACCTCAGGAGTAGAGCATCTGCCCAGCATGTTCAAGGACCTGGGTTTGATCCCAAGCACTGCAAAAATAAAAATAAAAATAATAATAGTAATAATAAACTCACTGCTTGTTAGCAGTGAATAGTTTGATTTGAAAATTTCATTTTGGCTATTCTTCATTGTTTTGAATATATAGCATGTCTTAAGAAATAGAAGCCTTTCACCCTGTTCCTGATACACATATTGTTCTCCTGAACTGGCTATTTTCTCATTGAGCCATAGGGCTTCCCTTAGAATTTTCCTTCAAGAATGTTTTCTCTTGCATCTGAGGCAGCAGATTCAGAAGTTATCAGATGTGTCACTTGTTAACCAAATTTTCAGTTTAAGTTTTAGTGTGAGTAGTTCCCACTGCAGTAGGGCTTTGGAGTTAGTGCAGTCTTAACCAAATTACAAGAGTCAGGGGGCTCAGGATATAACTCAGTGGTAGAGTCTTTGTTCTACATGCGTGAGGCCCTGGGTGCAATCTCTAGCATTGCAAAAATAAATAAATACATAAAAGGAAGAAAATAATCACAGGTTGAATCAAGGTGATGAATAATCCTAATGTTTCCTGCCTTCATTAAAGATATTTCTGAAGTATTGCATACAATTGCATATTGAAAAGTGCCCATGACCTGCCTTTTGTCCAACTCAACCCATTTTAATTTACCTTGCTTAAAATATTTGCTTTTCTTTGTACACTTTAAGTTCCATGAATACAGGTGTTGCATTTTTCTATTCTTCAGCATATCTCCAGTTCTTGGCATGTGGTGGGTGTTTAATTAATATCTGTTATATGAATTAAGATAGAAAATGAAAGTTTGAGAAATTGTGCACATGGTTGAATCAGGACTGTGTCTGGAGAGAGGACTATGAGAGGGAGGAATTTGAAAGCCATTTTCAAATATTTGGAAGGACGTTAAACGGAACAGGGATTTTTATTTTCTGGTATTCCAGGAGGAAATACAAAAGTCTGTTACTTGTTTAAATCTACTGATAAATATTTGGTTAAGGAAGACTTGAAAATAAATTACAATGTTCATGCATGAGTAAAGAGCTATATTGCAAAGCATCAAACTCTCTGCTACCACCAGTGTCAAATAGAGATGAGATAATCCTCTTGCAGTGGTGAGCAACAGAGCAGATCTTTTTAATCTGTGAGAGGGTGGACATGCTGACTTTGAAGTCCTCTCCAACTAGAATTGTGTGACTTTAATGTAATTGAGCACACAATGATTTCCACTTGTGACTTGTAATTCTTACCTTCCTTCCTTTAAAGACACTTCCTAATTTCATTTGAAAATCTATTTTCTCATTTTTCAATCTAGGTTGACAATGATTGACAAAAAGTATTGAATAAAGCATGATTTAAGCACAATTAACCATAAATTTCAATTTGCACAAAGAATCCTTAACATATTGAATTAGACATATGTGGACATAATTAGAAACAATTTGTGTCTGCCATATATGGTAAATTACTTTGTCTTACCAGAGCCATTAGCATCTGGTTGTACTCAATTAATTTTTATTCAAAGAGGATTTATTCAAGTCTTTTGCACATAGATAGAATAGGTATGTGGCCAAAGTGACCTAAGTCATCACACTGTAATCGTCTCATTATTGATTAGCTACAGATTTGCTGTCTCTTTCATTTGGATTGTGTCTATAGGTAGTACCTCAAGGGAAATGGTTAGTGTATCATCCAGCTTTTTCTGGTCTTCCAATGTTCGAGTTTTACATGAAACAAAACTAAAGGCACTAGAAGAACCCATGTCTTCAATCTCATCCTGTCAACTCCATTGCTTACTACCAGTACTCTCTCTACAAGAACGCATTTGTGTAAACAATTGTGTTGAGTGTTTTAATGTTTACAAAGAAGGAACAAGGCATTTTTAAGAATATAATCATATCAAAAATAGACCTGTCCTTGGAAACAAAGCTGCAAAGTGATGGGTTTGGAGGTAATTGGCCTGACCTTACAACAATGTGAATAATGGTTCATGGTATAATTATGCTATACCATGAATCAGCTGTCATTATGAAGGACTGGAGAAAGGTATGTCTTGCTGGTCATCTTGATTTTGAAAAACGTCTGTGGCAGACAATTTTCGAAGAGTTTGCTTTCATAGAACAAAATCCATTTCTCTGATTGAAAGAGTTTGTGATGCTTTTTGAACATGTGTCTATACATTTGACAAGACTGGAAAGCTTTAACAAGAACTCAAGACTTGTTTAATGATTGTCCATTATGTATAAGGTAACATCTAATCCAAAATTTATAATCTTCTGAGCAGTTATTGAGAGTAGAAAAGAGCACATCCAGTTTAGGGGTTCAAGGTGCCCCTTCTGGGCTGAAGATTGGAACAGAGTTGGAATAAATAATCACAAGTAGAATTGAACTATTTTAGAATATTTTGTCTTGTGAGATTTGCAAGCTTTGTAGTAGTAAACATTCAAGTGTCATAGTTGAAAGAGTGGCATATCAGATTTTAGACTCAACGACAATAGAAAAACAAGTTTGTTAAACAAATGAAAATCTGATTAGTTTACTCTGTTGAACTCAAAGCTAGTAGGTTCCTGTCTACAGCAGTACCTGGGGTTACGGGAGCTAGATCAGATCTAATGTAGGCTTCAAATTCAGATTAGGGTTCCAGCTGCCATTTGCTGCTGCTGCTCTTGACAATTCTGATGCACTCTCTCTCCCCTCAGAGATCTGGGACCTTCCCAGAAATCAAGATAATCTGGGCATACTAAGCAACATGTGGTGTTTATTGATATTAAAGTCAACTGGGTCACTTCAGTGCTATTGAAATTTCTGCAGTCTTTAGGTAAGATTGGTCTTAGGCTATGCCCTATTATCAAGATCCCTATTCCTCTACAGTCATTCATCACCTATTCAATAAATATCTACTGAGTACCTACTACAGTCTAGGCTGTGCTCTCAATACCATGAATGATGCAAAGAACAAAGTCTCCATTCATATGTAGTTTATATGCTGGTGCAACAAGCCAAATAGAAATAAATATATAATTTTAGGGTGAATGAAAGGGGGAAAATCAGAGAATTGAGTGATACAGTAAGGGGAATATTTTAGATGGGACCAAAGGATGTTTTACTAATGAATTAATATTTAAGCACAAATCTGAAAGAAACTGGTAGCCTGGCAGCTACCAGTCTGGAATAGACGTGAAAGTCTAATGCAGAGTTCCAGACTGCCTTGATAATTGCTAAAGGTATATCCCAACACACATATAGAGTCTCTCAGCAAACTCAAGATCAATTGAGCTAGTTGAATAACAAGTTAATAACCACATATGGCAAAGAATACATACTTTAAATAATTATTTTAGAATAGTTACCAAACAAACACCAACAACTAAAATAAACAAACACAAATCTTGGGGAAAGGTGTAATTAGATTTTCAGAGTTGTCACTTTTTTTGTGTGTGGTCCTGAGGTTTGAACTCAGGGCCTTCACCTCAAGCCAATCCACCAACCCTTTTTAGTTAAGGGTTTTTTCAAGATAGGGTCTTGCAAACTATTTGTCTGGGGTTTGCTTCAAACTGCGATCCTCTTGATCTCTGCCTCCTGAGTAGCTAGGATTATAGGCATGAGCTGCCAGTGCCCAGCTCAGAGTTGTCACTTTATATTACTTAAAATATCCAGTTTCTGCAAAAAAAGATTTTCAAAGGCACCAAAAATAACATACCATTCACAGGAGGGAAAAGCAATTAATAGGAATGATATTTTGAGAAAGTTCAAATATTGGATTACTAAAAAAGACTTTAAACCAGTTATTTTAATATGGAAAGTAAGTCACACCTAAGAAACCAAAGGAAGGTATGGGAATTGTGTCTCACCAAATAAGGAATATCAACAAAGAGGTTAAAATTATTAAAGAAGTAGAAATTCTGAATTAGAAAAATTCACAAGATAATATTTGAGCAGGCAGAAGAAAGAAACAGTAGCCAATTATAAAATAAGTTTATTGAGATAATCTAATTAGAGAAATAAAAAGAAAAAAGAATGAAGCAAAGAGAACAGTCTCAGATGCCTCCAAGACACCATGAAGTATACCTGTTGTTCATTCTCATCTCACAAAGGGAGTCTCATATGGAGAATAGAGAAGCAAAGATATAGAAAAATTAATGGAGAAAATAATGGCAGAAATTATTCTAAATTTCCTTAAAAATATTAATTTGCACATCTAAAATGCTTAATAACCTCCAAGTCAGATGAATGCCTAGAGTTTCTTGTAGACATATCAGAAGCAAACTGTTCAATGACAAAGACAGAAGTGATGTCAGCAAGATGATTGACTAGGAGCCACTAGGACTAGTTCTCCCCACAAAGACGGCCAAATCAATGAATAATGGAGGACACTGAAGTACCACAAAGGAGTAGCAACAATCCTGTAGAACACAGAAAACCAGAATGGCCACCTACAGAACAGAAGACAACACCTTGCCACCATCACCCCATTCCCTGGTCAGGATCAACTCAGAACCAAAAGGAATCTTTCCTTCAGGGAAAATATAAGCAAGAGGATTCTAGAGTACCTGGGTTAAAGTGGTGCCCTGTTTCCTGGGGGAAACAGAACCTTGGCCACTCTGTGAAGACAAACACGTTGTATCTGAGTTGAGCAGTTCCCTGAATCCCAGGGAATCCCACCACTACCTTGGTTATGTGCAGTCTTCACCACTGGAGACTCCTGAAGTCCTCACAGGCAGTAAGAGCAACAGAGAGAGCTGCCTGGAAGACAGACAGCTGCAATCTCTCTAGGGGAGGAGCCAACACTATGCCCTATCCCCAGAGATCCATAGAGTTACTGCACTATGCTATCGTGTAGCCTGGACTACTGCTGATGTGTGTCTTGTTCCAAGGGTGAATAAACTATAGCATACTTTTGTCCTTGAGGCTTTGTTGCCACCAAACCACCATTACCTACTAGCCCACCATCTCTGAGCTGAACTCCTGCTATACTCTCCCCATGAGTACAAACTGCTGAGAGCCTCTCTATCTACCTGTCCCACTGAAACTACACCCTGCCACTCAGAACCTGAGCTAAATTGGCACCCTACAGGAAAACCATGCATGTGTTGTCCAGAGCTGACATTTCCTATTTTACCTGAGTTTTAGTCGTATCCTGCCTCCTGGTGAAGCACAGACTTGGGCATTCAGAGAAGTCACACACCATGTCTGAGCTGAAGGAGATCCCTGCAACACAGAGAATCAGTGCCTTGGTCCCCAGAGCATCCACACCCTCTGGGCCTGAGCTAAAGAAGCATATAACCTCCTTAGGAATTACTGCCTTGGCTGAGCTTAACAGTCACAAATTCCAAGGCTGAGTACTCCATATTCTAAGGAAAGAGAACACCAGTAGAGCTAGGACCTCCATCCTTCCTGGCAATCCAAACAACTGTAGAACCTCCCTTCCCTGGAATTGGTCTAATCCTCTAGAGTTTGAGCCATTGATACACCTTCTCCTCTGGGCATTAAATCAACATTAGACTGCTGTTTCCTGCCCCTTAGGACCCAAGCAACGTCAATGCTCTGACATTCCAGGGTCCTTGCTTCCACTGCAAATGACCTTAGTTAATGTTGGATTCTGCTGTATTCCACCATTCTAGGGTCCAGAATCACCACTGTACAGTACCTCATATCCTGGGACCTGAGTGACACTGACCTATTGGGATGCAGCATGGAGGCTATATCATCACTTCTGTAAGGAATCAAAGGCACCACACTGAGATAGTACACTAGCCCCATCTGCAGGTACAAGTATTTCCTTATGAAAACCACTGTACAATGTTTGGAAGAAGTGACTGTTCCATCAGAGGCACAGTCATCAGCATGAGGACACATGGAAATGCAAAGAAACATGATAATACCAAAAGAACACAGTAATTCTCCTATAACTGACTCCAAACAAAAAGAAATTTACAAATTGCCTGAAAAGAAATTCATAATAATGATCTTAAGGAAACTCAATGACATATAAGATACAGATAGTCAATTCAACAAAACAAGAGAAATTCGGTCTTGAGAAATTCAACAAAGAGACAGATACAAAATTCTTCAGCTCAGTCTTGAGCTGAAGAATTCAATGAGAGAAATAAAAAGTGCAAAAAACATCTGCAAGAACAGATAGATCAAGGAGAAGAAAGAATCTCTGAATGTGAAGATAAGTCTTTTTTTAATTACTCAAGCAGAGAGAAAAAAGAAAGAAGAATGAAATAGAATAAAGACAGTCTGTAAGATTTACACATCACCATTAAACAGACAAATGTTCATACTATGGGAATTCAAGAATGACAAGAGATAAAGATAAGGAGAGAAAGCATATTTAATGAAACACTTTCTGAAAACCTCCCAAGTCTCAAAACAAGTATGATCATCGAGACACAAAAACTTCAAAAGTCCTCCAAATAGATTCAACCCAAAGAAATCCTCTACAAGGGACATTATAGTGAAACATCCCAAAGTCAAAGACAAAAGATAAATTTAAAAGGAGCAATAGAAACGTATCATGTCATATATAAAGGTATTTCCAATAGACTATAATAGATTCCTTGCACATCAGGAGAGCACGAGATGATATATTTAAAGTACCACTATTAAAAAAATCCCTGCCAGTTAAGAATACTACACACAGAAAATATGTTCTTCAGAAATGGAGGAAAAAATAGTTTTTCTTAGCTACAGAACGGTTGAGAGAAATCATCATCACTAGACTGACATAACAATAAATGTTCAAGGAAGTTCAAGCTGAAATTGAAGTATGTAAATTGAAGTATGAAATTCTCTATGAAAGTAAATACATACTCAAGTCTAGAGTACTGCAATATCCTTATGATGCTCTTTAAGTAATACACATTATTGTTGGGGGAAGGTAAAGTCTACAGTTTTTGTGTGTGACTAAAATTTAGTTATTAGTGTAAAACAGTATGTCATAACTATGATGTTTTATGTAAACTTCATGGAAACCACAAAGCAAAAAATCTGCAGCAGATACACAAATGATAAAAAGAAAGGAATCAAAACTTCACACTCTAAGAAACTGCCAATGTCAGAACTAAACAAGAGAAGAACAAAGGAAAAAGTTCTGGGTCATGAAAGTAACCAAAAGAGAAGGTTAAAAATATCTTGAGTTGAATAACATAGGAATTAAAATATACTAAAACCTATGGGCTATGGTAAAAGCAGTTCTAAGAGGGAAGTTTATAGCAGCAAATACCTACATTAAAAATGAAGAAAGATATCAAATGAATAGCCTAACAGTATGCCTTAAGGAACTAGAAAAACAAGAACAGAATACACCCTAAATTAGCAGAAGAAATAAAATAATATAGATCAGAACAGAAATAGAAAATAAAAAACCCATTTTTTAAAAAATCAATAAAACTGAGTGATTCTTTTTGAAAATATAAAATTGACAAATCCTTAGCTGGACTAAGGATGACAAAAGGATGAAGACTCAATATATAAAATTAGAAATGAAAGTGGAAGTTCTATAACAAATGCCTCATAAATAAAAACATTTTGAGACAATTATGAATGATTACACACCAACAAATTCGATAATCTAGAGACAATGAATACAATCCTAGAAAAATACAACCTATCAAGATTGAAGAAATAGAAAATCTAAGAATACCAATAACAA
Source organism: Castor canadensis (assembly GCF_047511655.1). Lineage (NCBI taxonomy): Eukaryota > Metazoa > Chordata > Mammalia > Rodentia > Castoridae > Castor > Castor canadensis. Next base: position 125,475,188 of record NC_133388.1, on the reverse strand, counting down.
ATAAAGCAGTTGAGGTAGTAATTAAAAACTTCTGACAAAGAAAAGCCTTGAAACAAGTAGCTTTACAGGTGAATTTTGCCACTTTCAAAAAAGAATTATCAATACTTCTTAAACTCTTCCAAAAAATATAATTTGAGGGAATATTTTCAAATACATTTTATGAGTCCATAATTTTCATGAAATTTAAACTAGACAAAGACCTTACCAGAAATGAAAACTATAGCCCAATTTCTCTGATGATCACTGATGCAAACCCTTGTTAAATTATTAGCAAACTGAATTCAACAGCACATCAAAAAGATTCCACGTCATGACTAAGTGAGGTTTGCCCCTGAATGCAAGGCTGGCTTAGTGTATATGAATCAGTTAATAGGCTACATCACATTTAAAGACTGGAAGACAAAAACCACATGAATTTATCAATGGACAAAGAACAAAGCATTTAACAAAGTTCATGTTTTTTATAATTTAAAAAACTAAACAATTTGGTAAGAGAAAGTTCCTTCAACATGGCAAAGGTCATTTATGAATAACCCACAGCTAACATCATAATAAGTTAGGGGAAACTGAAAGCTTTTGCTCTAACATTTGCTACAAGGCAAGGTCCACTCTTACCTCTTCTATTCAAAATAGTAATAGAAGTACTACCAGTTAGATGGTGCTACTGCTTAGACAACAAAAATAATAAAATGTATCCAAATCAAAAAGAAGTAAAATTATGTCTGTTTCTTTATTACATGAATCTTTATACAGAATCCCAAAGACTCCACCAAAAAAAAAACTATTTAGTCTAATAAATGTGCTGAGTAGATTTGCAGGATACAAAGTCAAACATAAAGAAGCTCAAGATATTTCTATACACAAAGGTTAGTGTTGCTAAGAAAGAAATCAGGAAAACAATCCAACTTTGAAAGCACTTACAACTGCAAAGGTGCTACTATAGTAACTTTAAAACGACAGAGGTCAATATGGGAAGGTGACCAGGAAGTAGTGAAGAGGTCTGATAGAGATGAATCAATTCGGGTTGTAATACATTTGTACATGGAAGCAATGCTAGGAATCTCTCTGTATTGCTATCCTTATCTCAACTAGCAAAAATGCTTTGTCTTTCTTATTACTGCTTATGTCTTTACTTCAACAAAATTGGAGAAAAGGGCAGAACAGGTTCTGCCTAGAAGTGAAGGGGATGGGGGTTAGAGGGAGGAGGCGAGGGGTGGTGGGGAGAAATGACCCAAACAATGTATGCACATGTGAACAAATGAATAAAGGGGAAAAAAAAGCATAGGAATAAATTTAACCAAGGAGGTAAAAGATCTTTATACTAAGAACTAAAACACTGATGAAAGAAAATGAAGAGGACAAAAATGAACAGAAAAATATTCTATGGTCATGGATTAAAATAATTAATACCGTCATTAAATGTCCATACTACCTAAAGCAATATACAGATTCAATGTAATCTTTATCAAGATCCCAATAGCATTTACACAGAAGTAGAAAAGATCCTAGATTTTTTATAAAAATAATAAAGATTCCAAATAGCCAAAGCAATTTTGAGAGGAAAATCAACAAAACACAAAGTTGGAGGCATCAGTCTTCCTGATTTAAGTTTATAGTACAAAGCTAAAGTAGTCAAAAACAGTACGGTACTAGCATTAAAACAGAATCATATACATTGGAACAGAAAAAAGGACCCAGATTTCCATATATGTCAACTAAGAAATACCAACAAACATAATGGATAATGGTGCTGAGAAAACTGTATTTCCATATGCAAAAGAATGAAATTGGACCCTCAGCTTACACCACACACACACACACACACACACACACACAAATGCAAACACACAAAGTGGATAAAAGACCTAATATAACCTAAAAGTATAAAACTCCTAGAAGAAAACATACAGGGAAAACTCTCTGACATTGGCCTTGGCAATGATTTTCTTAAATATTATACAAAAAAATCAGGTTACAAAAGGAAAAGTAAATAGCTGACAATATGTAAAACTATGAAGCTTCTGCACAACAAAAGAAACAATCAACAAAATGAAAGGCAATCTACAGATATGAAAAAAATTGCAAACCATATTTCAGATCATGGTTAATAGCCAACTCAATGGCAAGAGTATATGTGACCTTATTCTAACATGAGCAAATGACTTAAAAAGGCATTTTTTCTAATAATGATGTAAATATACGCATCAGGTACATGATAAGGTATTTAATATAACTAACCAGCAAAAGACAAATTGAATCCCCTCTGACATCTCACCTCATACCTATTAAGATAACTATCATTTAAAAAGTAAGTACACTGTTAGTAGGAACATAGATTGGTCCCATAATTTTGGAAAAAAGTGTGGCATTTTCTAAGGAAGCTAATAACAGAAGTACCATATGGCTGTATAACCCAACCATCCTTCTGAGTACATACCCAAAGGAAATGAAATCACCACCTCATAAAGACGACTGCACTCCCATGTTCATTGGAACATTTTTCACAATATCCAAGACATGGAAATGACCAAGGTGTCCATCAATGGATGAATGGATAAAGAAACTGCTACATACCTAATACGTATTCACATTCATGTTCCTGCTATATATATTATAAATATATATAATATTATATGTATGCAACACTATTCAGTCTTTAAAAGGAGATCCTATAATATTCCACAACACAGATGGTCTTGTGAGACATTATGAAAAATGAAATGTCAGACAAACAAAAAAAATCGAATCAATTTTTAAAAGATAAAAAAGCATAGGGATAGAGAATAAATAAAACAGTGGCTAACATGGTCAGAGTTGAGGGGAGGAAATGAGAGATAGGTCAAAAGATACAAAGTACAAATATATAGGTAAGTAAGTTATGATTTAATGCATGACAGATCTACAATTCATAATAGTACATCATATTCAGGATTTTTGTTGTAGCCACTCTTGCCACAGGAGGAAAAGATGATAAACTATGTGATAAAATGAATATGTTAATTTGTTCCACTATAGAATCCATTTTGATATATGTATGTATGTAATAACATCGTGTTGTATATTTTAAATATAAACATTTAGATGAGGGAAGACA